>NC_137062.1:13780067-13884972 GCF_032717465.1 Coenobita brevimanus | reverse complement strand
CTGAGTGTAGTGCAGTGTCAGTGTGTCTGTGAAGATTGTCTTATTTTTGGTACTTGTGAGAACAGTGGCAAAGAGTGACGAGTTACTGAAGTTTGTATATCACTGGAAGTTGGGAAAACAGTGAAGTGTCCAACATTAGAGATTATGTCTTTGAAATGTTGAAATTTATAAGCATTAAGTGTAATAGCAATTAGTAAAGTGTGTATATCTCCAGTGCTTGTGAGAACAATGAAGCTGAAAAGCATTAAGTGGAATTATTTGGAAAATAAAGACAGTAGACTCCCTAAGAAGCCAGTGTTTATTTTCGCCTCAGCTGATCTTGTGTCCTGCACACCTAAGGCTGACCATAGGAAGAACAACTCACTGGGCAACGTCAGCCATATGCCTTACTACTGCTGTTGGAGCCTGTGGCAGTGTGGGGTGAGGTCGTGACAATATGACTATGATTCGAAAAAAGCACAATACAAGATATGATGGAAGAATGGTAAGCAGGAGGCGAGGACAGAGATGATCGACTCACTGCTAGACACTGAGTGGCCTGGGTTCTGTATGCTGGTCTCACACTCTTCTTTTTTATATCTGTTTATCTATCTGGCCATCTCCCTATTTACGTATTTGCCAATTACTTTCTCTATATTTATCTATTGTACCTTTCAGTTATAGGTTACCTTAACCCCTGAATCAAAATGATGTATTATTTTCATTTTATCTGCCTCCAGACATATTAAACTTCGTGCAGACCTCTTGTAGTAAATGGTTTAATGAAGGCTTTATCTAACCCCTCTGGCTGGGAAAGTTGCTCTTAACTGAACAAAATCGTCTTAGGGTGACAAAAATAAAATGAACAAAGAAGAAGCACTGGAACCCTGCAACACCCGCGACCACCAACTGGTCTTTGGCCCGAATATTTGACTGGCCCTGTGACCTTGACCTGCCATAGTTTACAAATACAATTTGCAGGATTTCATTCTTGTCTAATCCTAAACTCTTCCACCAACTTTGATTCAAATTATATCAGTACTGTTTGTGTTACTGTAGGTTTGCCTTATAACCTTAGCCTTTGACCTTTTCCTGAAACCATGAATTTTTACCTTTTCCTCGGAGCTGACCTCTGTCTATTTGTTGTCAAGATAGAATCCTTGAATTCATGCCTTTTGCCTCACCTGTTATTCCACAGCGGTTGCTCTAAATCGGACAAAATATTTATGTTGTTCTTGTCCTGTGACTTTAACCTGTTACAATACTATTGACCCTTGGAACAAGAGATTTATTCCTTTGATTACCTTCCGTCTTTAATTATGATTCTTTATAATCATAGTTGCATGGTTTATTTTGTAACACACACACACACACACACACACACACACACACACACACACACACACACACACACACACACACACACACACACACACACACACACACACACACACACACACACACACGACACGCAGCCTCGCCTCGAAAGTCGCAAGTGTAAAAATATGTCATCGATGTGATGGTGTTAATTTAACCTAAAATTGACGTCTCTCTCTCCCTTAAATTGCGATTCATTTAATCTTTGTCCTGCTTTTCATCTTTTAGTTTCATAATCCATTTTTCGCTGCCTTCTTTTTTTTTCTCTTTTTCCATTCTATGTCTTTCTCCCTTTCTTCCCATTCGTCTCTATCTTTTTTTTTAATAATATTATTTTCTAATTTCCTTTCGTTTCCTCACTATATCCTAGCGACAGAATTACAAGGAAGTAGGAGCCAAGGTAAAGCAAGGTGGAGCGGCCTTTGAGACTCCGACAAAGGTGTCTCCAAGTTCCACCACTTGCAAACAATGCTCCTTTATTATTTGTTTCTCTTCCTTCCCATTTTTTCTTTCTCTTTCATTTTTCTGATTATATTCATAATTTCTTTCTCTCTATCCCTAATATCGTTTCTCCCAAATTTCTTTCTTCCTTTCTCTTCTGTATCTTGTTGTGTATCTTGTTTATTCCTTTCCCCCTTTTTTATCTCCTTTTCATTTTCCTCTCTTTTTCTTATCTTCTATTTCATGTTTTCACGTTTTGGTAGTTTTTTTATCTAACTGTTTTATCCCTTTATATATTTTTTTCCTTTTCTCGTAACTTCGTTCATTTTTCTAATTTTGTTTTGTCTCCTTCTTCATCCTTTCTTTTTCCATTTTTACTAGAGCATCACAAGCAGCAAGTAACTGGGAGGAGGAGGTGAAGTAAGGTTATCATTAAGGTAACTTACTTCACTTATCATGATGATGATCATCATCATCATCATCTGTATCCATATATAAATAGCATTGTACTCTTCGGAGTTGTAACATACATCATCATCACCATGTCCATCAACATCATTACAACTTACTGCATATCCACCACAACCACCACCATCATCATTATCATCATTGTTGTCCAGTTATCATTATACTCGTCAGTTGTATCCTACATCACCATCACCCTTGCCATATCCATTAAAATTATAGTAATCTACTGCATATCACCATCATCACTACCACCATCACCATCGTCATAATCATTAATCAAACATTAACACTATACTCGTCAATTGTAATCTACATCACATCACCATCGTCATCATCATCACTGTTACCAGCATTAGGTACAGTACTGTCCCTGTACGTTAGATCCACAGCCACCACTACATTACAGCATCACAAGCTACAAGAGATGTAGGAGGCGAGATGAAATGTAAGGTGCAGCGGCCTGGGACTCTACTACACCTGGACCCTGAGTTCAAACCTTCACCCTACTGCCCGACATGCCCTCTTTTCTTTATTTATTTCTTCCATTGCTTTATCTGTATTTTCTCTTTTCCTTCTCTCATTCTTATTCCCACCTTTTTTTTTCCTTTTCGATCTGATAATGTTTTTACTTTTCTTCTTTCTCTTTCGGAATAATATTGCTTATTTTAGGGGGAATCCTTCTCTATTTTCCTTTATATATTTTTCTTGTATGTTTCTATCCCCTCACCTTTTTCTGTTATTTCTTATTTTCTTCTTTATATATCTTTTTTCTTTCGTCCTTGCTTTCTCCACTAATACCACTAGCAACAAGAGAGGTACAAAGGCAAGATGAAGTAAAAGATGGAGCGGCCTGTAACTCCACCTACACCCATACCCAACTTAACACCTTTGCCGTTTTATCTCTCCACATCGTTCTTTCTCCCTGTCTTTCTTTTTTTTTTTTTCTTCAGTTCATGATGTGCTTCTTTCTCTTTTACCATATATTCCTAATTCTTTCTCTTCCCTTCATTCTTTCCACTTCTTTTTTCTTTATCGTTTTCTTTCCCTTTTCCCCTTTCTCATTTTTCATTATATACTTGTGTTTCTCTCTCTCTCTCTCTCTCTCTCTCTCTCTCTCTCCTTTTTTTGTTCATGATATATTGCAGGAATTATTGATCAAGGGAAGTAGTAGGCCATATCAAGTAAGGTGTAGCGGCCTGGGACACACGTATAGGTGTCTGGAGCATCATATGCTCCTTTATTGGTCCATTTTTATAATTTCCTTTTTTTCCCCTATCTTTTTTCTTTCTTACTACTTTGAATCCTGTTCTGCTTTCTTATTCTTTTCATTTCTTCTTGTATCTTATTTATATTCCTTTCTCCTTCATGACTACTTTTTGTCTTTTACATTCTTTTCTCTGAATCATATCTTTTCTTTTCCTTTCTTTTAATCATTTCTTTTCCTTGTTGTCCATTTTTTCCATTATATTAGAACGTCACAAGTTACAAGAAAGGTAGGAGGCGTGCAAAGCTCCACCCCTTTTAAACAGTGCTTCATTTTTCATTCTTGTTACTCGTCTTTCTAGTTCTATTCTTTCTCTTTCTTTTCTGATTTCATTCCTTATTTTTCGCTTTATCCCTAATATCGATTTTCCCAAATTTCCTTCTTCCTTTCCTCTGTTTCTTGCTGTTTATTCCTTTCCCTTTTTTATCTCCTTTTCATCCCTCTCTTTTATTTTCTCTTTCACGTTTTCCATTTTTGGTAGTTTTTTTCTTAATTGTTTTGTCCCTTTATATTTCATTCCTACTATGCCTTTTTTTTCGTAATGTTCTTTTTATACTTTTGCTTCTTTCTTCTTCCTTTCTTTCTCCAGTATATTAGAGCATCATAAGCAACATGTAGCTAAGAGACAAGATGAAGTAAGCTTATCATCAGTATGATAACCTATTTCATATCGTAACCATCATTATCATCAATATCTATACACTTATCATTGCACTCGTCTATTGTAACATACATCACCATCACCATATCCATCAACATCAATGTAACTTACTGCATATCACCACCACCACCTTCACCACCATCATTATCATCATCGTTATCATTATAATCGTCAGTTGTATCCTACATCACCATCACCCTCATCATATCCATCAACATCATAGTAACCAACTCCACATCACCATCATCACCACTACCAACACCACCATCATGATCATTACCATCATCATTAATCACACATTAACACTATACTCGTCAGCTGTAATATAGGCTACATAACCATTATCATCATATCAATATCATCATCACCATCGTCATTATAACGACTGTTACCATCATTAGGTACGTTAGATCACAGCCACCACTATATTACAGCATCACAAGCTACAAGAGAGGTAGGAGGCGAGATGAAGTAAGGTGCAGCGGCCTGGGACTCTACTACACCTGGACTGAGTTCAAACCTTCACTCACACGGACTTCTCGTCGCCTTTTCTTTATTTCCCTCTTCATTTCTTTTATCTTCTTTTTCTTTTTCCTGTGTTTTCTCCCCTCTTTTTTTTCTTTCTTATTTCCTATTAATTTTCTTCTTTTCGTTCTAAATGTTTTTGTCTTTCATCTTTCTCATTCGTAAATATATTGCTTATTGTGGGTGAGTTTCTTACATTTTTTTTTCTTGTATATTTCTATCCCCTCACTTTTTTCTGTTACGTTCTTATTTTCTTTATATATGATTTTCCTTCTTCCTTGCTTTCTTCACAAATGCCATAAGCAACAAGAGAGGTAAGAGGCAAGATGAAGTAAGGTGGAGCGGCCTGGAACTCCACTACACCTGTACCAACTTAACTCCTCTGCCGTTTTACCACAATTCTTTTTTTCTCCCTGTCTTTCTTTCCTTTTCCTTCATTTCACGTTTTGCTTCTTGCTCTTTCACGATATCTTCCTAATTCTTTCTGTTTCCTTCATTCTTTCCATTTCTTCTTTTCCTTTGTCATTTCTTTCCTCCTTTACTCCTTTCATTTTCATTTTCATTCCTTGTGTTTTTTCTTTCGTATTCTCTCTCTCTCTCTCTCTCTCTCTCTCTCTCTCTCCTTTCTTTGTTCATGATATATTGCAGGAATTATAGATAAAGTTAAGTAGTAGGACATATAAAGTAAGGTGTAGCGGCCTGGAACACACGTATAGGTGTCTGGAGTTCAACCCTATGCATCATATGCTCCTTTATTGGTCCACTTTTCTCATTTCCTTTTTCTTTCTCCTCTCTATTTCTTTCTTACAACTTTAATTCGTGTTCTTCTTTGCTTGTTTATTCTTTTCATTTCTTCTTTATATCGTATTTTTATTCCTCTCACTTTTATAACTACCTTTTGTCATTTACTCTTTTTCCGAATCATACGTTTTATTATGTTTTCTATTTTTCATTTTTTTCTCCTTGTTGTCCATTTTTCCCATTATTTTAGAGCTTCACAAGTTACCAGAAAGATAGGAGGCGAGTGCAAAGCTCCACCCTTTTAAATAATACTACTTTTTTCATTGTTGTTTCTATTCTTTCTCGTTTTTTCTGTCTTTTTCTTTCTTTATCTGTTAGCATTCCTTATTTTTCTCTTTATCCCTAATATCGATTCTCCCAAATTTCCTTCTTCCTTTCTCCTCTATTTCTTGCTGTTTATCCAATTCCCCTTTGTTATCTTCTTTTCATCCCTTTCTCATTCTTATTTTCTCTTTCACGTTTTCCGTTTTTGGCAGATTTTTTATTCATAATAGTTTAATCCTTTTATATTTCTTTTCTACTATGCCTTTTATCTTAATGTCGTTCTTTTTCTACTTCTCTTTTGTCTCTTTCTTCATCCTTTCTTTCTCCATTATATTAGAGCATCACAAGCAGCAAACTGCTAAGAGGCGAGATGAAGTAAGCTTATCATCATTATGGTAAACTATTTCATATCATCATCATTATCATTATCATCATCATCATCATCCACACAGTTAACATTATACTTGTCAGTTGTAACACACGTCACCATCACAATATCCATCACCATCATAGTAACTTACCGGGTATTGCATATCACCACCAACGGCACCACCATCATTATCATCATTGTTCATACAATTATTTTGTCATTATAATCGTCAGTTGTAACCAACATCACCATCATCATTAACATATCCATCAACATCATAGTAACCTACTGCATATCGTTATCACCACTACCACCACCATCATGATTATTACCATCATCATTAATCAAACATTAACACTATACTCGTCAACTGTAATTCACATCACCATCAACATCATGTCCATCAGTATCATCATCATCATCACTGTTACCAGCATTAGGTACGTTAGATCACAGCCACCACTGTATTATATCATCACAAGCTACAAGAGAGGTAGGGAGCGAGATGAAGTAAGGTGCAGCGGCCTGGGACTCCACTACACCTGGACTGAGTTCAAACCTTCACCCACAGGGCCTGGTCGTCTATTTTTCTTTATTTCCCTCTCCCTTTCCTTTATCTTCGCTTTCTTTTTGTGTGTTATCTCTTTTCTTTCTCTAATTCTTATTTCTCACTTTCTTTTTCTGTTCATTCTAAATGTTTGTACTTTCTCCTTTCTCTTTCATAATTGTATTGTTTATTTTTTTTTTATTTTTTTTTTTTTATGTGTCCGACTTCTGGGCATAGGCTTCACAGCCTGCTCTCAAGGCCCAGTAGTCTCCTACATACCATACACCTCTCTACATGTCACCACTTCGGCGCTAACACCCACCGTCCATATTGAATACATGCTAGGGCTGTCTCATACAGGACTGGTGTATTGGTATTAGCGGGGGTACTTTTATGACATGTCGGCGGGTCATCTGGTAGATCAGGAAAGTCTGCTTTTATGAAATTCAAATCTTTAAACTATTCCCTGCCCCAGCCGGGATTCGAACCTGGGTCCATCAGGACCGCAGGCCGCCTCTCTACCGATTCAGCCACCGCCTCCCCGGATCGAACCAGCGCTTGCAACTGCGTGAGTACAGCAGCTTACCAAGCGAGCCATTTCCTATGTTTTTCCTTCTATGTTTCTATCCCTTCGCTTTTTCCTTCACTTTCATCTTTTCTTTATAGCCAGTTTTCTTTCGTCCTTGTTTATTTCACTAACACTATAAATAAGATGCTTAGGAGGCAAGATGAAGTAAGGTGGAGCTGCCTGGAACTCTACTACACCTATACCAACTTAACACTTTTACTGTTTTATCTCATTTTCTTTCTTTCTCCCAACCTTTCTTTCCTTTTCCATGATTTCTTGTTGTGCTTCTTTCACTTTCACCATATCTTACTAATTCTTTCTGTTTCCTTCATTCTTTCCATTTCTTCTTTTTCTTTGTCATTTCTTTTCCCTTTTCCTCCTTTCTTTCTCATTTTCATTACTTGTGTTTTCTTTTTTCCTTTCGCTTTTTTTCCTCTCTCTCTCTCTCTCTCTCTCTCTCTCTCTCTCTGACACTCTGTCTGTCTGTCTGTCTGTCTGTCTGTCTCTCTCTCTCTCTCTCTCTCTCTCTCTCTCTCTCCTTTTTTTTTTTATGATGTATTGCAGGAATTATTGATAAGGGAAATAATAGGCCACAAACACGTAGCCACTGGGGGGGGGGGCAGGGGGTCAGTTTGCTCCCTCTGGGAAAATTTTGGGGAAATGCTGAAAGGGATTTTTGGCATAGTTCTTGTATGACAATACAGTTTTCCTAATTTTTCCACTTGTATATTAAACAATATTATCTATTTCCAAAAATATTTATGTGGAAGCAATAATTTCCTTTGAAATCGAAAGCTAGACTAAATATAATAAAACCCTTGAGAAAAAATGACAAGGTATAACTTAATAATTTCGGCTATCACCTAAGATTATGAGGTTAATATTAGAGCTCTAATGATGTTTGGCACTTAATCCTGATGAAATGTAAAAATGGCCTTTCTGTCCCCTCAGCCACATCCTCTTACCCCGCAGCCATATCCTCTCACCCTGGGGCCAGTTGCAAACAAAAACTGCACAGTTATTGTTACAAACAACTGAAAGAAGCAGAATTTTTGAAGACTTCATGAAGCCATTTTGATCACCTCAGACTACGTTTTAGAAGGTAAGCAGATGTAAATATGTGTGCCAGGGGACTCGTTTGGGTGGGGCACAGGGGGACGTGTCCCCCCGTTTTGGAGCCTGGGTGACAGAGTATCTTTTGTCTGCCCCACTTTTCTAGGTGAAAATTTTCAGGATGAATAGCTTTCCGCCGTTTTTTCTTTTCTTTTTTTTTTAATGGAAAAATCCTTTCTATACAGTACAGTACAGTTCGGGTGATATGATAATCATTCCCTGCTGAGCCGTGCAGGTTGAGTGGTCACCTGAGTCAATGATTAAGAGAGGTTAATCCTACCAGACGTATTTACTTAGGTCAGTCTTAACGTATGCACCACCCCTGATGTCTGAGCCCGTGAGAATCAAACTAAAAGAATAAGTAGTGGAAAACTTAATTTATATTGCCTACCACCACAGCAATAGTACAAAACAGAATACCAGACTAGGGATGGGTGCGGCAGCGAAGTCTAATTTATGCATATGTGCTAAGTGGGAGAGAGAGAGAGAGAGAGAGAGAGAGAGAGAGAGAACGCAAAGGAAAATAGAAATAAGCGATATGAATGTGGGAAAGTGTGTGTTCGGGTCACTCACGCCAGATCTCGAGTTTCCACTGGCCTATCCTTTCCGCCATTTTTCTTCCAGCAGCCAATAAAAATACTGGGTTTATTTCCGAATATAAACAGATAATATGGGCGCCATTGCCTCTCGTATGGTAGGTGTTGTGCCGATGCGTGGTATATTTCATCATAATTTCGTAGGTTGTTAAGTAAAATAGCTGTATTTCCCTATATGTATAGAGAGATTGTTGACATTGCTTTTTTTCAGTACTAAAAGTTCACAAGAAATTTGTGGTACCCAGAAAAAAAAAATTGTTTTGAGGTAGAACGGAGGGAAGTTATCATGCATATATCGATATTTATAGCCTACCATCTACGACAGTGACCATGATGACCAATGATACTAGTGACAAGATGTCATCTGCTATGACAACTCCAGTGCCTTCTAACTTATTGCTGGTGTTTCCTTTTTCTCTCTAATGAAAGAGTAGACCTCTGGTAACATTATGTGCTAAGTGTTTTTATATAACCCTCCTCTGAAAGGATTATTAGCTATTTACTTAACGATACTCCAAGAAAGCTGTGAATATGTGAGGGAAAAGACAGCTTTTCTTTAAGACACTGGAACAAATGCGACAGTAATGATGTAAATTTATTTCTGATATAAAGCATCAAATCTAGGACAATTTGTGGTGACAGATATTTTGGGGAAATATTCCAAGTGTTTGCCCCCCCTGGCGAAAGTCCTGGACGCACCATTGGTAGGCCATATCAAGTAAGGTGTAGCGGCCTGGGACACACGTGTAGGTGTCTGGAGTTCAACCCAATGCATCATATGCTACTGTATTGGTCCATTTTTCTCATTTCCGTTTTCTTTCTCCTTTCTTTTTTCTTTCATACTCCTTTGAATTCTACTTTCTGGTTTCTTCTTTTCCTTTCTCCTTTGTAACTACTTTTTGTCTTTTACATTCTTTTTATCGGAATCATACGTTTTCTTTCTCCTTGTTGCCCATTTTTCCCATTATTAGAGCTTCAAAGTTACAAGAAAGGTAGGAGGCGAGTGCAAAGCTCCACCCTTTTTAATAATGCTCCTTTTTTCATTCTTGTTTCTCTTCTTTCTCCTTTTTCTTCTTTCTCTTCCATCATTTTCTGATTGCATTCCTCATTTTCCTCCTTATCCCTAATATCGATTCTCCCAAATTTCCTTCTTCCTTTCTCCTCTGTTTCTTGCTGTTTATTCCTTTCCCCTTTGTTATCTTCTTTTCACCACTCTCTCTTTTTTATTTTCTTTTTAACGTTTTCCATTTTTGGTATATTTTTTGCTAACTACTTTGTCCCTTTACATTACTTTCCCACTATACCTTTTTTTCGTAATGTTATTCTTTTTCTATATTTCTTTGGTCTCTTTCTTCATCCTTTCTCCATTATATTAGAGCATCACAAGCAGCAAGTAGTTAGGAGTCGAGATGAAGTAAGCTTATCATTACAGTAACCACTTCATATCATCATCATCATCATCATCATCATTATCCATACAATTATCATTATACTCGTCAATTATATCCTACATCATCATCACCCTTATCATATCCATTAGCATTATAGTGACCTACTGCATATCACCATCATCACTACCACCACCACCACCACCATCATAATCATTACCATCATCATTAATCAAACATAAACACTATACTCATCAACTGTAATCTGTATCACCATCATCATCATATCCATCACTATCATCATCACGATCATCATCATCATCACTGTTACCAGCATTAGGTACGTTAGATCACAGCCACCACTATATTACAGCATCACAAGCTACAAGAGAGGTAGGAGGCGAGATGAAGTAAGGTGCAGCGGCCTGGGACTCTACTACACCTGTACTGAGTTCAAACCGTCACCCGTGAGTCCGGTTCGTCTCCTTTTCTTTCTTTCCCTCTTCCTTCTTTATCTGTTAATTCCCTTTTCCTTCTGTCATTCTTATTTCTCATTATTTTTTTTCCTTTTCATTATCTCCCGCCATTACAAGGCGGAGCTATGAAGTTTTTGCCCGACTCTGTGTGTGGGGGGGGGAGGGTCCCATTATATCTCATGAATGGCTTGAGTTATCAACATGAAACCTTCAGGGCATCAAGATATGACCAAAATCTTTGCCGACTTCGAAAATGGGCACTCGGCGTCAAGGTCAAAGTCACCAAAATGGCTGCCGAAGGTCAACTAGTTTTTATCGCCCGCCTTTAGCACAATTATATCTCATGAACGGCTTGAGCCGTCAACAAGAAACTTTCAGGGTATCAAGATATGGCCAAAATCTTGGACTTGGGCAACAACATATACTGGATGGCGATTAGCAATCGGCTCCCGAATGCTTTTCTTTCAATTCGTCTGTGTTTTTATCCCCTCACTTTTTTTCATTTACTTTCTTCTTTTCTTCATTGTTCATTTCTTTCTTTTTTGCTCTCACCACTAACACCATAAGCAACTCGAGAGGTAAGAGGCAAGATGAAGTAAGATGGAGCGGCCTGGAACTCCACTACAGCTGTATCAACTTCACTGTTTATACTTTATTTTCGTTCTTTCTCCTCATCTTTCTTTCATTTTCGTTTTTTCCTGGTTTGTTTCTTGTTCTCTTTATCATCCCATTTCTTCTTCAGTTTCCTCCATTCTTTCCCTTTCTTCCGTTTGTTTGTCAGTTCTTTTCCTATTTCCTCCTTTTCCGTTTCATTTTCCTTCTTTCTTTTCTGATCTTTCTCCTGAGTGTTCCTTCTCTCTCTTCTTTTTTTTTTCTTCATTACATACTGCAGCAATAATTGATCAAGGGAAGTAATAGCCAATATCAAGTAAGGTGTAGCGGCCTGGCACACAAAAATACTGCACAGGTGTCTGATATTCCATCCTAATAATTAAGAATCTCTTTTACTGTCATCTTTCTCATGCCCTTGTTCTTTCTCCTCTCTTTTGTTTTCCTTACTACTTTTGATTCGTTTTCAACTTTACTTCTTCTTTCGCTACGTTTTTCTTTTCTCCTTTGTATCTTATTTCTATTCCATTATCTTTATGACGACTTTTTGTCTTTTACGTCTTTTATCCTAATCATATATATTTTTTTTTTTAACTTTTTTTTCTTTCTTCTTGTTCACCTTTATTTTCATTATATTCCCGTTCCACACAGTATAAGAAAGGTAGGAGGCGAGAGGACGTAAAATTATTATCCAGCTATCCCGCCGGATAACAGTATCATCATCACCACCACCACCACCACCATCACCACTATCACCATCATCATCATCATCATCATTGTCCATAACCTAACCATCATCATCATCAAAACTAACCCAGATAACCATCACCATCACCCCTTCTGTCATCACATTACCCTGTATATCCACTGGCATCACCATCACTCCCATCGTCATCATCACTATCACCTCCACCACTATTAGCTACATCAGATCAACCACCACTAAAGTACATCATCACAAGCTACAAGAGAGGTTAGAGGCAAAATGAAGTAAGGTGGAGAGGTCGGGAATCTACTACACCTGTATTGAGCTCAAACCTTCACCTGCGACTTTTCGTTTTATATTTATATATCTCTTTCTCTTTTTTTGCCTTCATTTCTTTGTCTCCCCCCTGTGGCGGGGGGGGGGACACAATCTGGCCGCACTATGGGGTGGTACTACTGCTCTGCGGCCAGGTTGTGTTAGGAAGAATACTGCCACCGTATTCCCTGCGTGTCGTAAAAGGCGACTAAAAGGGGCGGGGTGAGGGGACTAAGGACCCCCTCCTCTGTTTTTTAGTTCCTGAAAAGAGACAGGCCAGAGAAAGGGTTGGGGGATTGAGTTATCCCCGTACCCCGAAGATTGGGTCTATGAATGTGCGTGGATGTAGTACGATTGAGGCTAAAAGAGAGGAGATTGGGAGAATGTTCGTGAGAAGAAAGTTGGATGTGTTAGTTCTGAGGGAAACGAAGATGAAAGGGAAGGGTGAGTAAGGAGGTGTCATCGAGACTGATGTGGGTGAAAGCGAAATTTGAACGTGAGTTGTGGGTGTTTGTGAGTGCATATGGGCCTGGTAGTGAAAGGGATGAAGAAGAGAGGGAGTTTTTCTGGAATGATGTTGATGAGTGTCTGCAGAGTTTTGGAGAGAATGTGAATGTAGTAATGATGGGAGATCTGAATGCCAGAGTGGGAAATGTAGCAGTTGAAGGTGTAGTTGGTATGCATGGTGTGCCTGGAAGAAATGAAAATGGGGAGCGAATGATAGGGATGTGTGTTGAGCGAGAGATGGTGATTGGAAATACGCTGTTCGAGAAGAAAGATATTTATAAGTATACATGGGTGAGACAGGAGGATGGAATGGTTGTTGATAGAGCTTTGATGGACTATATGGTTGTGTCTAGGAATGTAATAGGAAGATTGTTGGATGTGAGAGTTCTGAGAGGGGAGGGTGGAGGTATGTCTGACCACTACCAGCTGGAGGGAAAGTTAAGAGTAGGTAAGAGATGGGTGAGAGCTAGGAGGGTTAGGTGTGGCAGGGAGGTTTTGAAAGTGAGTGAGTTGGATAAAAGAGAGAAAATGATAGAGTATCAGGAGAAATTGAAAGATGAGTGGAACGCAGTGAAAGATCAGGAAAATGGCAGTGTGGAGGAGGAATGGCAGTTGTTTAAGAGTGCTGTGGTGAGGCATGCAGAAGAGGTGTGTGGTGTGAGACGTGTGGGTGGTAGTGTAAGAAAGGGAAGTGAATGGTGGTGCGAGGAAGTAAGTATGGCTGTGGCTGAGAAGAGACGTGCATATGAAGTGTAGCTACAGAGGAAGGATGAGGTGTCATATGAGAGGTATAAGGAAAAGAGGAATAGGGCGAGAAGGGTTGTGCGTGATGCTAAAGTGGCAGCAGATGAGAGGTGGGGTAGGCGACTGACTGAAAATTTTCAATAGAATAAGAAAATGTTCTGGAAGGAGATGAAAAGGGTGCGAAAGGGAGAGTCTGGGAAGGAAGAGCGAGTAAAAGCAGAGGATGGAAGGATGTTAACTGAGATGGATGCAGTAAGGAAGAGATGGGCAGAGTATTTTGAAAGATTGTTAAATGTAGAGGAGGAAAGGCTGGCTGAGATTGTGGCGGATGGAAGGGTGCAAGGAATAAATGTGTTGGGAGAGTTGAATGATTCTTTGATCTCGAAGGAGGAAGTGGAGAAGACAGTAAAGGAGATGAAAACAGGGAAAGCTGCAGGTATGGGTGGGTGTGCTGTGGAATGCCTGAAAGGTGGTGGAGTGACTATTATTGACTGGTTAGTAAGATTGTTGAATGTGTGCTTTGTGAAAGGTAAGGTGCCAATTGACTGGGCAAGTACTTGTGTGGTCCCGTTGTATAAAGGCAAGGGTGATAAGTATGAATGTACTAGCTTTAGGGGTATAAGTCTGTTGAGTGTTGTAGGTAAGGTGTATGGTAGAGTGTTAATTATGAGAGTTAGAGAGGGTACAGAGGGAGTGATTGGTGATGAGCAGTGTGGCTTTAGGAAAGGGAGAGGATGCGTGGATCAGGTGTTTGCTGTGAGACAAGTGTGTGAAAAGTATTTAGCGAAAGGCAAGGTTGTGTTTTGGGCATTCATGGATTTAGAGAAAGCGTATGATAGAATTGATAAGGAGGCTTTGTGGACTGTTTTAAGATTGTATGGACTTGATGTTAGGTTACTAAAAGAGGTGAAAAGTTTTTATGTAAATAGTAGAGCGTGTGTAAGAGTGGGAAATAGTGTGAGTGATTGGTTTCCCGTGAGAGTGGGGCTGCGACAGGGATGTGTGATGTCGCCTTGGTTGTTTAGTATTTACGTGGATGGTGTTGTAACGGAGGTGAATGCAAGAGTTTTAGGTGGAGGTCTGAGTCTGGTGAATGTTGATGGTGGAGAGTGGAATCTGAAGCAGCTGCTGTTTGCAGATGATACTGCACTGGTGTCTGATTCAGAGGAGAGATTGAGACAGTTGGTAGAGGAGTTTGGAAGGGTGTGTGAAAGAAGGAAATTGAAGGTAAATGAGAATGAGAGTAAAGTGATGAAGTGTACGAGGATGGTAGATGGTAGGAGGATGAATATAGTTTTGAATGGTGAGTTGCTTGAGGAGGTAGAGTGTTTTAAATATTTAGGGTCACATGTTGTTGTGGATGGAAGAATAGATGCAGAAGTGAAGTTTAGAATCAATGAAGTAGGTAAGGTGCTGGGAGGAATGAAAAAAGTGTTTAGATGTCGTTCACTTAGAATGGATGTAAAGAGAAGGCTGTATGAGGGTGTTGTGGTACCGACTGCGTTATATGGGGCTGAAACATGGAATATGGGTGTAGCAGAGAGGAAAAGTTTGAATGTAATGGAGATGTGGTGTCTGAGGAGTATGTGTGGAGTGAACCGTATGGATCGAGTGCGAAATGAAGTGCGAAGGAGAACTGGAGTTGTTCGGGAGATAGCTGGTAGAGTTGAGCAGAGGGTGTTGCGATAGTTTGGGCATATGGAGAGAATGGATAATGAGCGATTGGTGAAAAAGATAACTAGATCTGATGTGAGAGGTGTAAGGCTGAGAGGAAGACCACGAATAGGATGGATGGACAGTGTGAAGAGAGCACTGGATGCAAGAGGGATGTCTGTTGAGCAAGGAAGAGTGGCTGTGCGTGACAAAAATAAGTGGAGAGTAATTGTCAATGAATAAATGATGACGCAGCCCTGAGGGGATATTCTCCCGCATTTGGTCTGATCAGCTAATCAGGTCAGGTGCGGGTAAGGGGATGGGTCTGTTATGATGTGGCAGGGGTAAACCAGCTCTGCTGTCGGGCCCTGCTGCGGATGTCACTGATTGCACTGCGCATTTGACCCTTGTGCGGTGTGATGCGGTGAGGATCTGTCCCTTCTCCCCTTTGGGGCTAAGATGGGAATGAATGTGTTTGAATGGATGAGTAAATGGGGAGTGTGTCGTCCTGTCTCGGCTACCTCCCTTTTCTTGGGGGAAGCAGCCTAGGTATATGTATGTATGTATGTTCTTTGTGTATATATATATATATATATATATATACTGTATATATATATATATATATATATTTTTCTTGGCACAAACATAGTATCTTTATCAGGTAAAATCCCCCTTGTGCAGCAGGTGTTAATGTAGACGATACCCAACCCCTCCAGTTGCAAACGTCTGCCCTAACCTACCTGCATAAAATCTCTGGTCATTAGAAAAATAAAATGAATAGCAAGAAGGAGATGAGGCCTGGCAGAGTGGAACGGCCTGGGTCTCTGCACCAGAGGCCAGGAGTTCATGAGGATCAATACCATCTCCTTTTTGGTCATGATTATCTTTCTCTCCACCACTACCACCACCACCATCATTGTCATAATTATCACCATCGTCATCATTATAAATATTAAAGCCAACTCACAACACTATTCAAAATCACTACTACCTTCACCATGCGCTTACTGATGTGTAGATCTAAGTTTTTCCACCACCACCACCATCATCATCAGCTTTAGCCAACATCACTATTGAACACCACGAACATCATCACAATTATTGGTTTAGTAGCGTTAGTTTTTTCTTAATATCAACATCGTCATTATCATCATCTTTATTATCATCAGTTTCCGTATAATGATGATCACCATCAATAACAAGCAACAACCAGCATCACAGCCACCACCACAGTCACCGTCATCATCATCTTTTTCTTTCTTTCCAGTTGTCTTTTCTTCTGCATTAAAGTACATCATCACAAGGTACAAGAGAGGTGGGAGGGGATATGAAGTAAGGTGCAGCGGCCTGGCACTCCACTACACCTGGACTGAGTTACACCATCCATTCGTTTAATACACTTTGTCTCTTTTCCTTGATATTTTTTTTCTTTTTGTTTATTTTTTTTCATTTATACATCTTTTGTTTCTTATTCTCATTTTTTCGTTCATCCTATTTTCCCTTGTCTTTTCTCCCTGGCTTCTTTTCACCCCCTGTTTTTACTTCTCCTTTATAGACCCCAATTAATTATTTTTTTTTTTCTCCAGTCTCAGCTTTTATTTGCTTCTCTTTCATTTTATTCATTTTTCTCTCTCTCTTTCTCTCCTTTATCTTCACTATATAAAGTGGTGGCGGCTATCATCCACTCACTTGATGTACTGTAGTGCTGCCTAATTCTTCCTTCACCTTTATCACTCTTTATCTGTTCCTGCCCTCTCTCTTCCCACATCTATCTTTCTTGTCACGTTTTATTACTTTTCTTTCCTTTTCAGGCGGCTTTACATTGAGTGACAAGCCAAATGGTTTCCTGTAAGCCAGGAAACAATTTACAACGCTGGCTGTTAACCATGATACCGACCCATACGTGTTCCTTACGTGTCAGCAAGTGGGTTGTGAAGGATTAGTGCCCCTCCCCGTAAAACTCATAGACAAACGACCACCCCACACAGCATTATTGTGTCTGGCTATAAAGAGACAGACAGACAGACAGACAAACCTGATGGTTTCCTGTAAGCCAGGAAATCATTTACATTGGGTTGTAAGCATATATCCAACACACACGTGGATCCTATACGTGTCAGCAAGTGGGTTGGTGGAGGGTTAGTGCCCCTCCCCGTAAAACTATTAACTCGAAGACAAACGGTCATCCTTTATGGGATTATGGCGTCTAGCTACAGGTAGATAGATAGATAGATAGAGAGTTAGATAGATAGGTAGATGGATAGATAGATAGATTAGATATGATTTTATGAAAAGCTAAAGAATCAGGTGAAATAATGGTTATCATCATCATTACTATAGCCGCGGCGCACGACTCTGAGGTTGTCATCATCATACTCTGGAAACATACCATTCAAAAGTGCGTCCGATTTCGGATCATATTATTATACACATATATATTATAGACAAATATTATTATACACGAATACATTATACACGAATCACATGCGCCTCATATTATACACGAAATCAGACTCGCTTTTGAATGGTAGGTTGCCAGGGCACGATCATATCAACCTCAGGGTCGCGCGCCGCGACTATAACCAACATCAATATAACCACCAAAAGTACAATAATCATCCTCATCACCATTATTCATTCAGTAATCATCGTCATCATCATCACCACCATCATCGTCTTTTTTCACCATACTCTTATTATCATCACAACCAACCTCCTTCATCACTATCACTAACCATCACCATCATCGCTACTCACATAATCATGTATTATCAACATGATTATCCATTCACTTTTTATCATGAAAAATAACCTACATCATCATCATCACCACCACCACCACCATCATTAGCTACATTAGATCTAGGCCACCATTGCAATTCGTCCACCTGAACTTGGCAAAGGTTTTCGTCTTTTTGCAGTGAATTTCCCGTAGCTGAACGTCAGATTAAGACTAACACTGTTCTACGGCCTTTCAATAGCACTCTTTCGTGATTCGGACCATATTGTAGTCCTTTGTTACAGCTCAGCACTGACGATGGAAAGCTGGCAATTTAGATAATGTTAAAATGTAAAGAATATAGCAAAACATCCAGTGTTAATCACTTGTTTTAGCTCTTTATTCAAGACTGAGAAATTGCTATTTTGCGCCATTTTATTGTAGAAAGAGTATTATACGATATTCTGCTTTTTATCTCTTGTTATAACTCAGCAATCAAAATGGAGAGATGGCAGCTCTAGGCTAATTTATAATGGACAGAGTATTAAAGGATTATAGACACCCAAGGAGGCAGGAGGCGATTTGGTGATAGGTAGAGCGGCCTGGCACTACTATACCTGTCAACATTTCCAAATCATACCTTTACGCTCCTTTTTTTATTTTATTCTTTTTTCTGTCGTCACTTTATTTTTTCTCTTGCTTTTTTTAATTTTTCATTTTCTTCATTACTCTTCCTTCTCTTGGCCATTTCTAGCTTGCTTTCTTCCTCCTTTTCTACATTTCATATTTTGCATCATTGTCGTCTTTCTTTTCTCCCGTTTTCTCAGTTTCCTTCTTTCTTTCCTCCTTTCTTTCTTCTTTGCCCAATCCTTTCTCTCTTTTTCCTTTTCCACCCTAGTTTGATTTGCCTCGTTTCCATTTTTTCCTTATCATTTATCTTTTTTTTTTTTTTTTTTTTTTGTTCAGTTTATTCATATATTCTACCATTTGTCTTTCTTCACTATATTACAACAGTAAAACAATAAGTGAAGTAGGAGCCTGGGTGAAGTGGGGTGGAAAGACATGGAACACAAATAAAGGTGTCTGGAGTTCAACCGCCCTTCTGTCCGCTCCTTTTCTTTTCTACCATTTTTTTTTTCTTTCATTACTTCCTTCTTCCTTTTCCGTTATTGCTATATGTTTCTTGTTCTCCTTTCTTCGGACATTTTTTTTAGTTTTCTTAATCCTTTCTTTCATACATTTTTTTCCTTTCATATTTATTAATTTTTCCTTGATCTTGCGTTATTTCATGTATATCCCTCTCACGCTTATTTTAATTCTCTCTTTTTCCTTCCCATTGTATTATCTTATTTTTCTCTTTTTTCAGTTTCTTTCTTATACTCTGTTTCTTTGTTTCACATCCTTCTTGCTTGCCTGCCGTTAATGGGTCTGCTCCGCTAGACAGACTGAGGTTATTCAACAATAACAATAGGACAACATCAACAACAACAATACCTGTCTTATTTTTTTCCTTTAATATATTGTCACAGCACCACCTTTGAGAATGGTAGGAGGTGAGATTATATCATCGGCACTAATGTTTTGTACATCATTACTACCACCACCATCACCACCACCACCACATTAACCACCATTTCCAACACAAGCATCACAGTTATTATCCATACATCTATAATTATCACAATCAAAATTAACCAAAATTACCTCCACCATCATCATTACCGTACTCTTAATTTTTTCAACATTAGGCACATTACATCAAAGCCACCACTACATTACAACATCACAAGCTACAAGAGAGGTAGGAGGCCAGATGAATTAAGATGCAGCGGCCTGGGGCTCTACTGCAGCTCTACCCAGTTCACACCTTCACGTGTCTTCACTGTTTACTTTTCTTACCATCTCATTATTTCCTTCTCATTTGTTTCTCGTTTTTCTTTTGTCCCCCATTCCTTTTCGTTCATCTTTCTTCTTTTGTTTCTTTTGATTTTCTGTCTCACTGGTATTACTTAAACTTTTTCTCTCTCTCCTATCTGTTTTTTTTATATTATCTCTTTTCGTATTTTTTCCTTTTCTTCTTCTCTCTCTGTTTATCTTTACTTATTTTATCCTTTCATTCTCCGCCACATTTCAGCATTACAACCTACAAGAGAAGTAGGAGGCGAGATGAAGTAAGGTGGAACGGCTGGACTATAAGTGTATTTGTACCAAGTTAACACCCTTACCACTTATACATTCCGTTCCCTCTTTATATTCTTCCTTCTCCTTCACGTTTCATTTCATTTCGTCCCATTTATTTCGCTCGTTCAACTGTTCTTTCTTTCTTTCCCTTTTCTTCCTTATACTTTTCCCCCCCGTTCCTCTGTTCTCATTTCCTTTCATTTCAACTATTTTTTTTCTTTCCCCTTTCTGTTTCTTTCTCCACTGGTTGTTTTATGTACCTTCTTTCTTCACTACGGTATATTATATTACTAAAACAACAAAAGAAGGAGCCAAGGTGAAGTAAGGTGGAACGACCAGGGACTCTGATAAAGGTGTCCGGAGTTCCACCCCATGAAGTCCATATTGACTCCTTTATTGATTTTTTCTCCTTTCCTTTCTCCTTTATTCTCTTTCGTATTTTACCTGTTATACTCCTTATGTTTCTTCCTCTTCTTTCCCTCATTGTTTCTCTTCCTTTCTTTTTCTTGTTTGGTATTAATGTCTCCTTTCTTCCTTTCATTCGCTTTTCCTTTTTACCTTCGCATTTCGGTCTCCTGGCCTTTGACAGTTTTTTTTATTATTTCACTGAAAAATTTTCTTTAACGTTTTTTATTCTTATTTTATAAATTTCCCACCTTTAGTTACCAAGTCTTCTCTTCTTTCTCAGTTATATTACAGTATCATATTATATGAGAGGAAAGAGGCAAGATGATGCAAGATTATTATCATCAAAAATTTAGTAGACATCACGACCACTACCATTGCAACCATCATCATAATCATCATCATCGCTATCAATATACTGTATATATAGTTAAAACTATTCTTCTTAAGTCTCTCCTGAATCACTATCACCATAATCATAATGATGATGATAATCTCTAGCACCATTACCTACAATAGATCAAAGTCAGCACACTCTTACAGTACCACAATCTACAAAAGAGGGAGTAGGCGAGATAAAGTAAGGTGCAGCGGCCTCCAACTCAACTACAGTCCTAACAAGTTTGAACTTTGCCGCAGATATCTCCCTTCCTTTTTTTTTTTTTTTTTTTTTTTTTTTTTTTGTGGATTCGTTTTTCTTTATTTCTGTATTGACTTGTTCATTTTTCCTTCGGTTATTATTATCACTTCATTCTTATGTCCTCCTGTCGCCTCCTTCTTTCCCTCATCTTTTCCCTCTCTTAGCACTTTTCCTGTTTCACTCTTCATTCTCTCTCTCTCTCTCTCTCTCTCTCTCTCTCTCTCTGCAGTACCTGTACATCTCTGTCTGTCTGTTCGTTTATGTTTTTCTTTCTTCCATTCTCCACACTGTCACAGCATTACAAGCTGCAGAGACTCAGTAGGCGAGATGATGTAATGACAATTAAAATATAAATTAAATGTTTCCTCTAACAAAGCGTCAGTACAGAAATGATTTCATTCAAGATTTTAACAAGTTCTACATCAGTTGTGAAAGTTTATTCAAAATACCGGTAATGAATGATACTGTAACTAGAATATTGGGATAAATCTCAAATGTAAGAAATCTATCTATCTATATCTATATACCTAGGCTGCTTCCCCAAAGGAAAGGGAGGTAGCCGAGACAGGACGACACACTCCCCATTTACTCATCCATTTACACACATTCATTCGCATCTTAGCTCCAAAGGGGAGAAGGGACAGATCCTCACCGCACCACACCGCACAAAGGTCAACTGCTCAGTGCAATCAGTGACATCCGCAGCAGAGCCCGACAGCAGAGCTGGTTTACCCCTGCCACATCATAATAGACCCATCCCCTTACCCGCACCTGACCTGATTAGCTGATCAGACCAAATGCTGAAGAATATCCCCTCAGGGCTACGTCATCATTTATTCATTCGCAATTTCTTTCCATTCATTTCTATTACACACAGCCACTCTTCCTTGCTCAACAGACATCACTCTCGCTCTCTTCACACTGTCCATCCATCCTATTCGTGGTCTCCCTCTCAGCCTTACACCTCTCACATCAAATCTAGTTATCTTTTTCACCAATCGCTCATTATCCATTCTCTCCATATGCCCAAACCATTGCAACGCCCTCTGCTCAACTCAATCAGCCATCCCCCGAACAACTCCAGTTCTTCTTCGCACTTCTTCATTTCTCACTCGATCCATACGCGTCACTCCACACATACTCCTCAGACACCTCATCTCCATTACATTCAAACTTTTCCTCTCAGCTACACCCATATTCCATGTTTCAGCCCCATATAACGCAGTCAGTAACACAACACCCTCATACAGCCTTCTCTTTACATCCATTCTAAGCGAACGACATTTAAACACTTTTTTCATTCCTCCCAGCACCTTTCCTACTTCATTGATTCTAAACTTCACTTCTGCATCTATTCTTCCATCCACAGCAACATGTGACCCTAAATACTTAAAACACTCTACCTCCTCAAGCAACTCACCATGCAAAACTATATTCATCCTCCTAGCATCTACCGATCTCGTACACTTCATCACTTTACTCTTATTCTCATTTACTTTCAATTTCCTCCTTGCACACACTGTTCCAAACTCCTCTACCAACTGTCTCAATCTCTCCTCTGAATCAGCCACCAGTGCAGTATCATCTGCAAACAGCAGCTGCTTCAGATTCCACTCTCTACCATCAACATTCATCAGACTCAGACCTCCACCTAACACTCTTGGATTCACCTCCCTTACAACACCATCCATATAAATATTAAACAACCAAGGCGACATCACACATCCCTGTCGCAGCCCCACTCTCACGGGAAACCAATCACTCACAGCATTTCCCACTCATACACATGCTCTACTATTTGCATAAAACTTTTCACCCCATTTAATAACCTACCATCAAGTCTATACAATCTTAAAACAGTACACAAAGCTTCCCTATCAATTATATCATATGCTTTCTCTAAATCCATGAATGCCCAAACCACATCCTTCCCTTTCGCTAAATACTTTTCACACACTTGTCTCACAGCAAACACCTGATCCACGCATCCCCTCCCTCTCCTAAAGCCACACTGCTCATCACCAGTCACTCCCTCTGTACCCTCTCTATCTCTCTTTATTAACACTAAACCATACGCCTTACCTACAACACTCAACAGACTTATACCTCTAAAGCTAGTACATTCATACTTATCACCCGTGCCTTTATACAACGGGACCACACAAGTGTCAGGACTGTAAAATATCTTAATACATAATAACCAGCAACATACATAATATAGTCTAGAAGTTAGGTCAATGTCAAACCTAGGGGCCAAAGGAAGTGACGTTAGCACCTCTCCAGAATGCCTCTCACCAGCACAATAGCCCACAAACAGCGCCGCGTGACCATACACACACATACACACATACACACTCAGGCTTCTAGAACATTTCAACAACAGTATAGCCCACGTGACACGACCCCTGCTGAACGAGAATGTAGGAATCAGAGAACAGAAGGGGGCTGGCGATCGTAGCGAAAGGTTGTACAGAGAGAGAGAGAGAGAGAGAGAGAGAGAGAGAGAGAGAGAAGGAGACTAGCAACAGGATCGAGAATGTTGGCAGAGAAAGACAGAGCGAGACAGGGAGGTAGCTAGCGGGACCCTACTTTATGCTTCACTCGTGTGTGAGAGACTTTGTTAATATTTCCAAGACAAATAAAAATAGTCCCATACTAATCTTTACCTCTCCTGTTATTGTATGACAATAGGGAACGAAGATTACCTACTTACAAAACTACTCACGTATAACAACCGCTCGTCCACGAGTCTAATATATGTATAACTGATCTACAAAACACACTACAAGAAGCTACGAAGTTTCTACAAGATATGGTGGCAGCGACAGTACGAACCTCGTCTACGAATCAACAGTGAATTTCTACAAAAGCAGACGAGACTCTAACCAAGATTAGCTTCAGTTCTACAGTGAATTTCTACAAAAGCAGGCGAGACTGTAACCAAGATCAGCTTCAGTTCCACAGCTGATTCTACGTTATCAAGATAGAAAACACACAATACCTCTTACAACCAACAACTCACAACCAGCTCCAGACAGTATTCTCTCCAACCCCCCCTCTGTCTCCCCGAACATCAAGCTGATGTAGAGGCGAAGAGGTTACACGACGCCTTGCCAGTAGTTTAACAAAATATTGATACAAACAATCTTCCAATTTCTACGACGAACCAACGAACTACAACCATCTACGATCAACTACAAGTAACAAGTCTACAAGACGTCTCTATAATCTTCTACACGCACCTACAAGTAGCGACATTCTTCATCCCACAACGAGTAATTCACAAGAAAAAAGGATCGAGAATACATCGAGAAAGAAAAACAAAACAAGCAAACGTAGAGCGAGAGTTAACTCCCAACCCACAACTACATCATCCCCCACCTGACCCCACCCTTCTTGCCCACTCAATTGGCACCATACCTTTCACAAAGCACACATTCAACAGTCTTACTAACCAGTCAACAATAGTCACTCCACCATCTTTCAGGCATTCCACAGCACACCCATGTAAGAAATGCAACACTAATACACGGAAATATTGCTTTAATATACACGTAGTGGAATAAAAGAAGAAACAACGATCAGTGGTAGGTAGTGGCAGAAGTACAGATACATTACAAATTTGTCTAGACAAATATTTGTAGAGTCTAGTCAATAACTGATTGTGTATATTTCCAGGCTGACGTGTATCCTGACGACAGTGAGACGAGTACAGTCAGCCTCGTCTTTCGCGGTACTCCACTTTGCCGGCTCCGTTTTTTCCTGGGTGAGTAAACCATCACAAAATACACTACAGGGTGGACCAAAAGTCTCCATACATAGGAATAACTGTATCTCTTTCCAGGTACCCTTCTAGAATGCCTTTGTGTTAACGCGAGTTCATCATGAGTGGGAGAGACGCATCCGTGTGTGTTTTTAAAGTAATGGCAGCCGTGTAGAGCAAGTTTTGGGAATGAAATGAATGTTTTCTTTTAAAAATTTTTTCCCAATGCATGGAGAGTCTTGGACCACTGTGTAGCTTAGGCGATGTATGGCGATAATTTGACAAAATGTTTTGTTAAACCATCTAAATATCAGTACCAACAGACTCAATACTACCATGCTCATCACTGACCCTGCCACCACCACCATCAGTATCATCATCATTATCTTGATGGTCACCATTGTCATCATGATCTCGCTTTCATTACCCATACAGCTTACAATATTCACAATAAATCTAAACATCATCACTTTTATCACCATTATCATCACAACAACTATCTTCATAATCACCATCACAACAGTCATTATCGCTATCACCATCATTATCTGCTACTTAGATGTGGTCAAAGCTGCATATTATCGCATCACAAGCTACAAGAGAGGTAGGAGGAAAGATGAAGTAAGGTGGAGCGGCCTGGGACTCTACTACAGGTGTACCGGTTCCATCCAAGACAGGTTCCTTCCTCCTTTTCTTGTCCTTTATCATTTCTCTTCCCTTATTAGGTGTCCACATTTAGCTACTGTATTTCCTCCGTTTCTTTCTTCTTCTTTCACAATGTTTTTCCATTCACCTCTTTCACAGTTTCATGGAGCGACGCAGGTCACGCGGTCGACAAAACGAACATGATTAATCTCCATTTTTTTTTCCTGTGTCTGAAGTTCTCCCAGTCCAAAGTAAGGATGGTTGCGAACACGATGTTGATGATGATGAGGAAGAGGAATGGCTGGAAGTGTGAACCTTTTTTTTCCTGGTCACTATGGTAAAACAGCTTTCAGTAATACTGTCTTTTCCATTTTGGAATTTCTAGATACTACTCCTCCCCCCCCCTCTCTCTCTCTTTCTGAACACAGAGATCAAAGCCATCTATCTATATATACCTAGGCTGCTTCCCCCAAGGAAAGGGAGGTAGCCGAGACAGGACGACTCACTCTCCATTTACTCATCCATTCAAACACATTCATTCGCATCTTAGCCCCAAAGGGGAGAACGGACAGATCCTCACCGCATCACACCGCACAAGGGTCAACTGCGCAATGCAAGCAGTGACATCCACAGCAGGGCCCGACAGCAGAACTGGTTTACCCCTGCCACATCATAACAGACCCATCCCCTTACCTGCACCTGACCTGACTAGCTGATCAGACCAAATGCGGGAGAATATCCCCTCAGGGCTGCGTCATCACTTATTCATTCACAATTTCTCTCCATTTATTTCTGTCACTCACAGCCACTCTTCCTTGCTCAACAGACATCCCTCTCGCATCCAGCGCTCTCTTCACACTGTCCATCCATCCTATTCGTGGTCTTCCTCTCAGTCTTACACCTCTCACATCAGATCTAGTTATCTTTTTCACCAATCGCTCATTATCCATTCTCTCCATATGCCCAAACCATTGCAACACCCTCTGCTCAACTCTACCAGCCATCTCCCGAACAACTCCAGTTCTCCTTCGCACTTCATCATTTCGCACTCGATCCATACGCGTCCTCCACACATACGCCTCAGACATCTCATCTCCATTACATTCAAACTTTTCCTCTCTGCTACACCCATATTCCATGTTTCAGCCCCATATAACGCAGTCGGTACCACAACACCCTCATACAGCCTTCTCTTTACATCCATTCTAAGCGAACGACATTTAAACACTTTTTTCATTCCTCCCAGCACCTTTCCTACTTCATTAATTCTAAACTTCACTTCTGCATCTATTCTTCCATCCACAGCAACATGTGACCCTAGATATTTAAAACAATCTACCTCCTCAAGCAACTCACCATTCAAAACTATATTCATCCCCCTACCATCTATCAACCTCGTACACTTCATCACTTTACTCTTATTCTCATTTACTTTCAATTTCCTCCTTTCACACACCCTTCCAAACTCCTCTACCAACTGTCTCAATTTCTCCTCTGAATCAGTCACCAATGCAGTATCATCTGCAAACAGCAGTTGCTTCAGATTCCACTCTCCTCCATCAACATTTACCAGACTCAGACCACCTAAAACTCTTGCATTCACCTCCCTTACAACACCATCCATGTAAATATTAAACAACCAAGGCGACATCACACATCCCTGTCGCAGCCCCACTCTCACGGGAAACCAATCACTCACAGCATTTCCCACTCTTACACACGCTCTACTATTTACATAAAAACTTTTCACCCCTTTTAGTAACCTACCATCAAGTCCATACAATCTTAAAACAGTCCACAAAGCCTCCCTATCAATTCTATCATACGCTTTCTCTAAATCCATAAATGCCCAAAACACATCCTTGCCTTTCGCTAAATACTTTTCACACACTTGTCTCACAGCAAACACCTGATCAACGCATCCCCTCCCTCTCCTAAAGCCACTCTGCTCATCACTAATCACTCCCTCTGTACCCTCTCTAACTCTCATAATTAACACTCTACCATACACTTTACCTACAACACTCAACAGACTTATACCCCTAAAGCTAGTACATTCATACTTATCACCCTTGCCTTTATACAACGGGACCACACAAGCACTTGCCCAGTCAATTGGCACCATACCTTTCTCAAAGCACACATTCAATAATCTTACTAACCAGTCAACAATAGTCACTCCACCACCCTTCAGGCATTCCACAGCACACCCATCCATACCTGCAGCTTTCCCTGTTTTCATCTCCTTTACTGCCTTCTCCACTTCCTCCTTCGTGATCAAAGAATCATTCAACTCTCCCAACACATTTATTCCTTGCACCCTTCTATCTGCCACAATCTCAGCCACGTTTTCCTCCTCTACATTTAACAATCTTTCAAAATACTCTGCCCATCTCTTCCTTACTGCATCCATCTCAATTAACATCCCTCCATCCTCTGCTTTTACTCGTTCTTCCTTCCCAGACTCTCCCTTTCGCACCCTTTTCACCTCCTTCCAAACCATTTTCTTATTCTGTTGAAAATTCTCTGTCAGCCGCCTACCCCACCTCTCATCTGCTGCCACTTTAGCATCACGCACAGCCCTTCTCGCTCTATTCCTCTTTTCCTTATACCTTTCATATGACATCTCATCCTTCCTCTGCAGCCACACTTCATATGCACGTCTCTTCTCAGCCACAGCCATACTTACTTCCTCGCACCACCATTCACTTCCTTTTCTTACACCACCACCCACACGTCTCACACCACACACCTCTTCTGCATGCTCCACCACAGCACTCTTAAACAACTGCCATTCCTCCTCCACACTGCCATTTTCCCTATCTTTCACTGCGTTCCACTCATCTTTCAATTTCTCCTGATACTCTATCTTTTTCTCTCTTTTATCCAACTCACTCACTTTCAAAACCTCCCTGCCACACCTAACCCTCCTAGCTCTCACCCATCTCTTACCTACTCTTAACTTTCCCTCCACCAGGTAGTGGTCAGACATACCTCCACCCTCCCCTCTCAGAACTCCCACATCCAACAATCTTCCTATTACATTCCTAGACACAACCACATAGTCCATCAAGGCTCTATCAACAACCCTTCCACCCTCCTGTCTCACCCATGTATACTTATAAATATCTTTCTTCTCAAACAGCGTATTCCCAATCACCATCTCTCGCTCAACACACATCGCTATCATTCGTTCCCCATTTTCATTTCTTCCAGGCACACCATGCATACCAACTACGCCTTCAACTGCTACATTTCCCACTCTAGCATTCAGATCTCCCATCATTACCACATTCACATTCGCTCCAAAACTCTGCAGACACTCATCAACATCATTCCAGAAAGACTCCCTCTCTTGTTCATCCCTTTCACTACCAGGCCCATATGCACTCACAAACACCCACAACTCACGTTCAAATTTCGCTTTCACCCACATCAGTCTCGATGACACCTCCTTCAATTCAATCACACACTGCTGCACTTCCGGACTCACTAACAAGGCCACACCTTCTCTTGCCCTTCCTCTATCAACACCTGACAATCTTCCATTCACACTTCCAAACATATATTCCCCCTTCCCTTTCATCTTCGTTTCACTCAAAGCTAACACATCCAACTTTCTTCTCACAAACATTCTCCCAATCTCCTCCCTTTTAGCCTCAATCGTACTACATCCACGCACATTCATAGACCCAATCTTCAGGGTACGGGGATAACTCCATCCCCCGTCCCTTTCTCTGGCCTGTCTCTTTTTAGGAACTAAAAAAACAGAGGAGGGGGTCCCTAGTCCCCTCACCCCGCCCCTTTTAGTCGCCTTTTACGACACGCAGGGAATACGGTGGCAGTATTCTTCCTAACACAACCCGGCCGCAGAGTAGTAGCACCACCCCATAGTGCGGCCAGGTTGTGTCCCCCCCGCCATAGCTACATCAAATTCATAACCAGAAAAACCACTTCAATACGATGACGTAATTGACCGCATTCTTACTACCAGAAAAGCAATTTTATTCAGCTAAGAGTCCTAATAGAGCAGGTGTTAATGTAGACGATACCCAACCCCTCCAGTTACAAAGGCCATCCCGGAAGTTGTATAAATGGAACCAAATCTTCCAAAAAATAAAAATCTTTCAAATTCACATCTAATTTCGGACCTGAAAGGTGGGGTGGGTGGGGGCTTCAGCAGCCGCCATTTGCAAAAGTAAGTGCCAGAGTACAAATGGAGTCTTGTTGTTCATGGCGAAAAGAGACAGACAGACAGACAGACGGATAGATAGATAGACAGACAGACATATAACTATTTGTACTGAACAATTTGTTGTTCGGCAGTAACATAATTTTAGAAAACATCCACTATTCCCCCCCCCTGTCTGTCTGTTTGTCTGTCTGTCTTTCTGTCTGTCTGTCTGTCTGTCTGTCTCTGTCTCTGTCTGTCTCTCTCTCTCTCTCTCTCTCTCTCTCTCTCTCTCTCTCTCTCTCTCTCTCTCTCCTCCGCCATGAACAACGAGACTCCATTTATACTCTGGCACTTAATTTTGCGAATAGCGACTGCTGACGCCCCCACCTGTCCCACCTTTCAAGCCAAGAATTAGATGTGTATATGGGATGATTTTTTTTTTTTCATTCGTTGGTAGGTAATGCAGTATGTTTATTAAATGTCTTTAATCAGTTCACAATACTCCATCACCACTACCACCGTCATCATCATCATTATCATCATCATCGTCATCATCATCACCAAAGACTCTCTCACTGTGAAGTATGTAGGACATATCTTTCTTTATATGAGGCTGTTTCTTGGGAGAGTTTTCGAGTAGGCAAGACGGCTGCTTCTAGTGCTATATTGTCCTATTGTTCTTGTTGTGAAGCAAGAGTCTTCCGTGAAATAATACTAATGGCAGCGGCGCGTTTAACCCACTCCTATACGTACTGGATAACGTTAGCCAGTCTCAGGCCCCTACGCCGTTAAGAGAATAATCCAAACCTTGCTGTTTTATCATCCTTAGAACAGAAGGAAAAGAATGTCACTCATGAATGTCCTTCGTGATGTAAAGGGTAAATAAGAAGGACGGATCTGAGAGAGAGAGAGAGAGAGAGAGAGAGAGAGAATCAAGTTGATTTTCTAGTAGATGAAATGGAGGTTGAATTTTGTTAAACATTCACTCTTATTGTCCAGTTTAAATGAAGACACACGGCATCATAACAGAATGGGGAGGAAACTAATATATCTGTAATATTCTCCTAGTTTTGTTTTTTAATACTTAAAATCCGCTTTTCATAAGAGAAAACACATCCGTCCATACCAAATGCCCAGCTACTTTACAAAAGTTGTAATCCTACGCTCCTAACCACCTTTACTCATTATTAATGTTGATATCTGAAAGTTAAAGAAATGTTATCTTTTGTCAACTTGTCACTAACATGTAGAGTGCTGACAAATACAGTTTATTTTAAACAGCTGTTTGGCTAAAGCGACACATAACACGGAATTTGGAGCAAAATATTTTTACATCACCATCATCCGAATCGGGTTGCGGTCGTGTACTACAGTAGGTATCGTGGCACCTCTTGCTTAACGACTGTTACCAGTATGTTCAGTACACTTCAGTCGCCTCTCCTACACAAATAATGTTTAATTAAGTCGATACTAAAACAATATAAATTACACAGTAAATAGTGTTCAGGTTTAACATGCTAAATAAATCTCTGAGGAAGAGCTCCCTTTTTACTGTGGGAATAAATCAAACCACTACCGAATCGATAATTAGTCGAATTTCTGAGTTTTGCAAGGTGATGATGGAGATTCATAATGCAATGTTCCGACTCAATTAGGATATGTCAAGAAGACTTCATTATACTGTTATCATTTTTCCTCAGCTTTAATCTGAAGAGGGTTTTCGCGACTTTAAGTCGTGATATTACAACTACTCTTGATAACGAAACTGACTCTCGGGTTGATGCCTTTATCACAAGCACCTAAATTTGATACAGGAGTGAATTTTGATCTTTTGATTAAGATTAGTCATGAAGAGTCATTGCTGATACCGAGGTATTTTAACTGACACTGACTTGATATTGACTTCGACATACTTTAAACACGAACCGTGTGACAGTTTCAGATATATTATAGTCTCCTCTGGTGAAGTTAACAGTTCAATGGATAGCAGCGTTAGCACGTTATACTATGATGAAGTGCAACATGTGACCACACGATCAGCCTATTTCCTGTTCTTGTGACACTCTCCTTATTCTCTACTGTTGTCAAAATGGTCAGAAGTGATCCAGACTTACTGTTATCACCAAAACCAGCCTTTATAGAGCCAAAGTTCGTTCCCCTAACCAAGGTCTGGTTTAAAAACGAAAGCCACCAATGATTTAGATCCACAAATTGTCAGTTTGAAAGCAATCATGACAGTACCTATCGCCAAACAAATTGAAAAAAAAAAAAAAAAAACAGTATGGCAGTTATGGTGGTATTGGTTGTCGTTATGGACATTATCTGGGTAACGAGTTTGGGGCTCAGTTGTTTTATCATGAATAACCATCACTATAGAATGTGATGTCGAACGTAACTGTGTGATGCTGCCACACCCTGGGATATTACTGACACTAACAATGGGGGGGCGCCGCGCCACTGGGTGATGCTGCCACACCCTGAGATATTACTGACACTAACAATGGGGGGCGCCGCGCCACTGGCTAATGCTGCCACACCCTGGGATATTACTGACACTAACAATGGGGGGCGCCGCGCCACTGGGTGATGCTGCCACACCCTGGGATATTACTGACACTAACAATGGGGGGCGCCGCGCCACTGGGTGATGCTGCCACACCCTGGGATATTACTGACACTAACAATGGGGGGTGCCGCGCCACAGGGTGATGCTGCCACACCCTGGGATATTACTGACACTAACAATGGGGGGCGCCACGCCACTGGGTGATGCTGCCACACCCTGGGATATTACTGACACTAACAATGGGGGGCGCCGCGCCACTGGGTGATGCTGCCACACCCTGGGATATTACTGACACTAACAATGGGGGGTGCCGCGCCACTGGGTGATGCTGCCACACCCTGGGATATTACTGACACTAACAATGGGGGGCGCCGCGCCACTTGGTGATGCTGCCACACCCTGGGATATTACTGACACTAACAAAGGGGGGCGCCGCGCCACTAGATGGTGTTGCTACGTCCTGGGACACAAACAATGGGGAGGGGGGGGCCGCCGCGCCACTGTAATGGTGATAATGTCAGATGGACTGCGGCGAGACCAGAGCATCCTGGGAGAGGTCTGGTGGGTTACGTTATGTTCTTGGTGGCAGAGAAAGGCAGGAAATGTAAGTAGGTTTTAAATATGATTTGGTTACAAGACTGTGAGATGCAGACCCTGACGCAGCGGGAATAGTGGGCACAAAACATTACCAGGTGAATATGATGAAAGGGAAAGTTATATTCCAGAGCAAGGAGGAAAATACGGAAAGTTTATATAACTGGATAGGAAAAGTCTGTTTAAGGAACAGGATAATTGAAACAGGGAATAACGCAAATGTGAGTGAATACAGCACAAGGGTTGGAAGGAGTAAAGGAGGGCGTGGGTGAGGTGATAATGAAATGATAAAAAGACGTTTATATGCAAGGAAGAGTGAGCGAGGTGTTGCAGGAGGGGAAGGAAAGGACTGGCAGGGAAAGTGAACAATTCCAGTAACCCAGAAATAGAGGCTGACTGTCCGCTGACAGAGAATGGACAGGTGGACTGGCAGGAATGTGAGGGAAGGGTCTGATTGTGAGAAGGATCACGGAAATGGAAATAAATGGAACGGGAGTGCGGAAGAAAATTCTTGAACCAAAACACACTATATTGTTTTTACTGCCGTCGTGAAGCACTGCGTATAGTAAAGCAGGGCGTGCTTGCTTTCTTATTCTTATTCTTCTTCTGCCTGGACAAAGTCTTAAATCAAACAAACGCCAGGCTTTACACGCCAACCTCCATAACACGCCTCGCATGGCATGCTGTTGCGGGCCTGACCCTTCACCCATCATTACCCTAATCCGTCCCGCTCACATCTAACCAACCAACCAACCATTTTTACCTCCCCAGAACACACACACACACACACACACACACACACACACACACACACACACACACACACACACACACACACACTTAGCGAAATTCCGAGAGAAATATGATTGCACCGCCTAAACTCCCCATCGTACAATATCCATTTTCACAGTCTGTAATCTTTTCTCCCTGCCCCATCACTCAGCACCCTCCCAGTCCATTCCACCAAATCCAAACAACCCAACCCGCTCTGTTTTTCCCCTACACCAAGCTTCTAGGATAACTCTGATCCCACCAACACAGTCAAATCCCGTAGGCCTGCAGCACCAATTGTCACAGGATGCACTGATGTCCCTGTCCCTCCATCCAGCAGTGTCTCACTCCACACCACCCATACCACTCACTCCTTGCCACTCACCACACCCAGTTTTCCTTCCCCACCTGTGACTTGTACTTTACCTACCCACCTATCGACCTACAGTACGCCCTACCACCCACAAGCATTCCTAATTATTCGGTCCACTGATTTCCTCCCTCTCTCCTTCCTTCCGTCCTTTCTCATTCATTTCCTCACCTCAACCTCCTTCTCTCCACTCTCAATCATTCCTCCTCTCTCCTTCTTTAATCCCTCATTTCCTTCTTCCTTCCTCTTTCCCTCCTCATTCCTCTCTCCCTGCTACATCCATTCTCTCCTTCTTTACCTCCTCTCTTCTTTCCTCCCCCTTTCTCTACCTCTTTCCTCTTCTCGCCCTATCCTCCCATCCTTTCTCTCTGTCTCTGTCTGTCTGTTTGTCTGTCTGTCTGTCTGTCTGTCTCTCTCCCTCTCTCTCTCTCTCTCTCTCTCTCTCTCTCTCTCTCTCTCTCTCTCTCTCTCTCTCTCTCTTTCTCTTCCATCTTTTATACCTCTCTCTCCTTCTCACGTCTTCCCTCATCTCATTCCATCCCTTTCCCCATTGTTCACGTTCTAAAGAAATGGAAAAAATATGTGCGCAATAAAATTATATTCCTTCTGCCTCCACGTATAATGATCCAAACCTCTTTTTCGTGCCTAATTTCTTTAATACCTCTTGTAGAGCAATGAAATATCACCCAGTCAGGCAGCGTCGCACAGGCCATAATTTGTACACCGTGCACACAGTAAAGGCAGGAACTGTGTGAAGCAGATTGGTGAGACGTGGGAGCAAAAACTAGTGTGAAAACTGAAGCATATCGGCAAAGAAAAATCCATTGCAAAGTGTGTGCGGATGATTATGCCAATAAGGTGGATTGAGGATTCCGGGTCTTGAACGGTTAGTGAATCATCCACTTTCACTGGGCATACAGTTGATTAATTCTCACATTATCCTGTTCTTGTCTTTCCTTCTTTCCAGATCACAGTCCACGTATTCATAAGTGGGAATAAGGCCTGGAATGATGATGATGATAATGATGATGATAATGATGATGATGATAATGATGATGATGATGATAATGATGATGATGATGACGATAATGATGATGATGATGATAATGATGATGATAATGATCTATCTATCTATCTATATACCTAGGCTGCTTCCCCCAAGGAAAGGGAGGTAGCCGAGACAGGACGACTCACTCTCCATTTACTCATCCATTCAAACACATTCATTTGCATCTTAGCCCCAAAGGGGAGAACGGACAGATCCTCACCGTACCACACCGCACAAGGGTCAACTGGGCAATGCAATCAGTGACATCCGCAGCAGGGCCCGACAGCAGAACTGGTTTACCCCTGCCACATCATAACAGACCCATCCCCTTACCCGCACCTGACCTGACTAGCTGATCAGACCAAATGCGGGAGAATATCCCCTCAGGGCTGCGTCATCACATATTTATTCACAATTTCTCTCCATTTATTTCTGTCACGCACAGCCACTCTTCCTTGCTCAACAGACATCCCTCTCGCATCCAGCGCTCTCTTCACACTGTCCATCCATCCTATTCGTGGTCTTCCTCTCAGCCTTACACCTCTCACATCAGATCTAGTTATCTTTTTCACCAATCGCTCATTATCCATTCTCTCCATATGTCCAAACCATTGCAACACCCTCTGCTCAACTCTACCAGCCATCTCCCGAACAACTCCAGTTCTCCTTCGCACTTCATCATTTCGCACCCGATCCATACGCGTCACTCCACACATACTCCTCAGACATCTCATCTCCATTACATTCAAACTTTTCCTCTCTGCTACACCCATATTCCATGTTTCAGCCCCATACAATGCAGTCGGTACCACAACACCCTCATACAGCCTTCTCTTTACATCCATTCTAAGCGAACGACATTTAAACACTTTTTCATTCCTCCCAGCACCTTTCCTACTTCATTTATTCTAAACTTCACTTCTGCATCTATTCTTCCATCCACAGCAACATGTGACCCTAGATATTTAAAACAATCTACCTCCTCAAGCAACTCACCATTCAAAACTATATTCATCCCCCTACCATCTATCAACCTCGTACACTTCATCACTTTACTCTTATTCTCATTTACTTTCAATTTCCTCCTTTCACACACCCTTCCAAACTCCTCTACCAACTGTCTCAATCTCTCCTCTGAATCAGTCACCAGTGCAGTATCATCTGCAAACAGCAGCTGCTTCAGATTCCACTCTCCTCCATCAACATTTACCAGACTCAGACCACCTAAAACTCTTGCATTCACCTCCCTTACAACACCATCCATGTAAATATTAAACAACCAAGGCGACATCACACATCCCTGTCGCAGCCCCACTCTCACGGGAAACCAATCACTCACAGCATTTCCCACTCTTACACACGCTCTACTATTTACATAAAAACTTTTCACCCCTTTTAGTAACCTACCATCAAGTCCATACAATCTTAAAACAGTCCACAAAGCCTCCCTATCAATTCTATCATATGCTTTCTCTAAATCCATAAATGCCCAAAACACATCCTTGCCTTTCGCTAAATACTTTTCACACACTTGTCTCACAGCAAACACCTGATCAACGCATCCCCTCCCTCTCCTAAAGCCACACTGCTCATCACTAATCACTCCCTCTGTACCCTCTCTAACTCTCATAATTAACACTCTACCATACACCTTACCTACAACACTCAACAGACTTATACCCCTAAAGCTAGTACAATCATACTTATCACCCTTGCCTTTATACAACGGGACCACACAAGCACTTGCCCAGTCAATTGGCACCATACCTTTCTCAAAGCACACATTCAACAATCTTACTAACCAGTCAACAATAGTCACTCCACCACCCTTCAGGCATTCCACAGCACACCCATCCATACCTGCAGCTTTCCCTGTTTTCATCTCCTTTACTGCCTTCTCCACTTCTTCCTTCGTGATCAAAGAATCATTCAACTCTCCCAACACATTTATTCCTTGCACCCTTCCATCCGCCACAATCTCAGCCACCCTTTCCTCCTCTACATTTAACAATCTTTCAAAATACTCTGCCCATCTCTTCCTTACTGCATCCATCTCAATTAACATCCTTCCATCCTCTGCTTTTACTCGTTCTTCCTTCCCAGACTCTCCCTTTCGCACCCTTTTCACCTCCTTCCAAAACATTTTCTTATTCTGCTGAAAATTCTCTGTCAGCCGCCTACCCCACCTCTCATCTGCTGCCACTTTAGCATCACGCACAGCCCTTCTCGCTCTATTCCTCTTCTCCTTATACCTTTCATATGACATCTCATCCTTCCTCTGCAGCCACGCTTCATATGCACGTCTCTTCTCTGCCACAGCCATACTTACTTCCTCGCACCACCATTCACTTCCTTTTCTTACACCACCACCCACACGTCTCACACCACACACCTCTTCTGCATGCCCCACCACAGCACTCTTAAACAACTGCCATTCCTCCTCCACGCTGCCATTTTCCCGATCTTTCACTGCGTTCCACTCATCTTTCAATTTCTCCTGATACTCTATCTTTTTCTCTCTTTTATCCAACTCACTCACTTTCAAAACCTCCCTGCCACACCTAACCCTCCTAGCTCTCATCCATCTCTTTCCTACTCTTAACTTTCCCTCCACCAGGTAGTGGTCAGACATACCTCCACCCTCCCCTCTCAGAACTCTCACATCCAACAATCTTCCTATTACATTCCTAGACACAACCACATAGTCCATCAAGGCTCTATCAACAACCCTTCCACCCTCCTGTCTCACCCATGTATACTTATAAATATCTTTCTTCTCAAACAGCGTATTCCCAATCACCATCTCTCGCTCAACACACATCGCTATCATTCGTTCCCCATTTTCATTTCTTCCAGGCACACCATGCATACCAACTACACCTTCAACTGCTACATTTCCCACTCTAGCATTCAGATCTCCCATCATTACCACATTCACATTCGCTTCAAAACTCTGCAGACACTCATCAACATCATTCCAGAAACACTCCCTCTCTTGTTCATCCCTTTCACTACCAGGCCCATATGCACTCACAAACACCCACAACTCACGTTCAAATTTCGCTTTCACCCACATCAGTCTCGATGACACCTCCTTCCATTCAATCACACATTGCTGAACTTCCGGACTCACTAACAAGGCCACACCTTCTCTTGCCCTTCCTCTATCAACACCTGACAATCTTCCATTCACACTTCCAAACATAGATTCCCCCTTCCCTTTCATCTTCGTTTCACTCAAAGCTAACACATCCAACTTTCTTCTCACAAACATTCTCCCAATCTCCTCCCTTTTAGCCTCAATCGTACTACATCCACGCACATTCATAGACCCAATCTTCAGGGTACGGGGATAACTCCATCCCCCATCCCTTTCTCTGGCCTGTCTCTTTTTAGGAACTACAAAACAGAGGAGGGGGTCCCTAGTCCCCTCACCCCGCCCCTTTTAGTCGCCTTTTACGACACGCAGGGAATACGGTGGCAGTATTCTTCCTAACACAACCTGGCCGCAGAGTAGTAGTACCACCCCATAGTGCGGCCAGGTTGTGTCCCCCCCGCCACATGATGATGATGATAATGATGATGATAATGATGATGATGATGATGATGATAACCAACTCATTACTTATGTTGCTGGGTTTAAATTCTTATCTGGGTGTTTAATTAAAGGAATCTTACAGTTTAATTAAAGGAATCTTTTGTCGTTTAGGGAAAGGTGTTAGGGAGCTGCCTTAAATCACGATAATATGGTTCAGAGAGTCTCATGTTCAGTTCAATAAGTCCGTAGATTTAGTTAACACATATGAAAATATCTGAATGAATATTTGGAAAAATAGTTCTGCTGAAGTTTTTATAATAAGTCTTTTGATATTTATCTAGTGAGCAGGGTCAGGTTAATCGAGTTACAGTTTTACTAATTTGTTGCATCATCATCATCATCATCAACACAACTCTCTATCCCAGCTATAAATATCAACATAGCATAAACCCCACCACTACCATTATCATGCTCATCATAAACCTATCACCCACATACTTTATTTAGGGTAGGAGGGATCCAGAAATAAGCCCTGAAACAATGGCAACCAGACACTATCAGACTGCGTCAGTGTAAATTGGTTGCGGGGAAAGAAAATTACAGGAGAGAGAGAGAGAGAGAAACTCTTCCCTCTATAATCAAGTACAGTGTTTTTTCACTTAGTTTCCTTCTAATTAATCCAAATTTCCCTCATTTACATTTTAAAATTGAGTTTCCTCTGACCCTGTTCATCCCAACACAACACCACTTTTTCCTCACACCACCACACACCACACCACCATCACACTACATCACCCCCCCCCAACCACAACATCCTCAAAACACCATAGCATCACATGAGCAAGTTGCTATTTCATGCTCAAGCTGGTATACAACACTGCGATGTCTCGTACACGACACAATACAACGTAAGACAATACCAAACCATCACAGTGGCACCAAACACCACCATTATATCAATGAACTATTACAATATGATTACAGTGATGCACAACAACATTGTGATGCCATATACACGATACACAACACAGCGCGACTTAACACCATCACACCACAATAGCAGTTCCATTACGCCAGCCAGCAAAAAAAGATGGACGATGATCAATGATCTGTCACAAAAAATCGTATTGATAAATTCTGCTGAGCAATAAAAGATTTTCAGAGAGAGAGAGAGAGAGAGAGAGAGAGAGTAGAAGGAAGATAGGATGGGGATCAATTTCATCTAGTTCATGAACTGCTTGAAAGGTAAAGCCATATCAGTCAGTTCACTGAATGGACCAAGTTACAGGACTAGACTGACTGAAACTACACCATGTGTGTGTGTGTGTGTGTGTGTGTGTGTGTGCAACCACAGGGACGGCACATGGCTTGGAAGGGGTGTTGGTGTGAGAGGGAAGGGTTGGGGAAACAAAGGTAAAGGAGAAAATTGCGATAATTATAATACTCGTACAGGTACATGAATATTATGTACACTTGTGACACTTTAGAAACTGTCGTGAACGCTGAATGAGGAAAATATTGATACATACGAACATATGCAAGAAGAGTAAATACTTAAGTGCTGCAACATATCCTAAAATGCGTTACGCGGAAAAGACTTAACGGCTGTGTTGAAATTTCGTTACCTATCCGGTACTATGTTTATTCTCCATTTCCAAAGAAAGTGTTCATTTCATAAATATATGTGCCATCTTCCGAGGGGTGGAATGTTTGATCCCATTTACAGAGCACCGGTTGACGCTGGAAGAACCATCAGGTCACAGACTGGTAACGTCCAGGCACAGTCTTATAACTTGAGGTATCTTCTTAACCTGTCAAGAGGGAAGCAGAGGTCATAAAAGTTCGCAGTCATCATCATCATCATCATCATGAGGTGACTCGGCATCAGAATGACTTTCGGTAATATATCAGATGTATGCGTTGCCAGTACTGAATGAACTACACAACCAGGTCATTATGGATCAATGTAAAAAAAATAAATAAAATAAAAAAGAATGGCGACTGAGAGACTTAATGGCACTCGTTTTCCTCCTGGTCTCTTCCCTCCCTTCCTGCTTCCCTCTTGGCCGCCTGCCAGTCCCAGTGATCTAATCTGATCTCATGAATATTTTCCCCACAACCGGCTGAGTGAGAGAGATAAAGAGAACAGATAGGGTATGGGACGAAGGAGGTGATGGGAAGGAGTGACGTGTGGGATGTAATGGCATGGGGGTAGAAGTTGTGATAACACTGAGCCGTGAAACCACCTGTCAACCATTGTGCCTGGTCAAGCATAAACTCACTACCCTCCCCAAATAGCAATAGGCGTGTGGATACGTGAAGGAGGAAAAACGTCACCAAATGCCAGCCAATCGCCATTTGGACCTGTAGTGGCGAAATAGGTTCAAGCCCCACTCTGCCGAGGATGCTTTCACGGCTTGATGTTATCATACCATGTCGTTTTTACATACATACTGTACATATATACTGTACATACATACTGTACATATACTGTGGAAGATTTTCCCCCATAAAGAGGTCTTGTGTGTGAGCGATAACTGCGCACCTATAAAATATATATAATTGTCATAAGTTAAAAGCAGAGAATATAACTGCAAAATGATGGTTCTAGTCGGTTTTTAAACCCAAGAGCTGGTTGCCTTACTGGTTAATGGTTCCTCATGAATAGCATGAAATGATACTGTCTGGCATCATAGACAGTTGTACTATAAATGAAATACAAAATAATTGTATAAAATGGGATGACATAATGATTACAATGCGTGAATGGTCACGGAATAACAAGCACGAGAGGCACGACGCGTGCTCGTTTATAGAGGGACCAGTCCGATTACGCCTGAGGGTGTCAACTCCCCAATCACTGTTATTCCTTAGCACCCATGTCACGGGTTGTTCACTCTGTAATTGACCTGTCGGAGTTTATACTACTCACAAAAATTGAACGACGATGGTTAAAATTTGAGAACTACTGGTAATGCTCTCATCACTTAATATTAAATTTTCGTTATGGGGTTCGGACGCTACTTATGTTGGTTAAGCTCGGCCACGGGTATACACGCAGCGGCCAAAAATTCAAGGTTAGCGTCTCATAAGATGTCATGTTGACGGCCTCTCCCTTCTGATACTCATTTAATTATTTTAATGTTCTATCCTAACTCCTAAATCTAGTAATACACCATGTCGGTTCACTTTCCCTCAGTGCGCAGGGAGGCATGGCTTGTGTGTGACGTCAGTCGGATTAAGTAACAGAAAATGTATAAAAGGGCAGACTCAAATTAAACATTTATAATAAGGGAAAACGAAGAAGGGGAAGAAGTGTGGACTCGTTTAACCGTATAACATTGCAATAGGTTCCCTCACACCCCTACGCCTTCCTTTACACATTTCAGTCCCTTCCCTCACTTCGGACTGAAAATGTGTCATGATCTGGAGAAAGCAACATACGTCCACTCACCACCACGGTCAGGCGTTAACTGACCTTGGCAGTGTAACTGACCTTGGCAGTGTTGCCAACCTACCGGGCTAATGTATGGCCCGGCCTCCACTATAGGTGGAGGAAATCTTAAAACGAAACGAACGAGTGTTGCCAACCAGTGACAACCAAAATTCCCCTCAGCTCCAGTTAAAATTCCCCAGAATTCCCCATGCAGTAGTAATATATTATAAACTCTTATTATTATTGTACAGGTTCAGTCTAATAGACAGAATATTGTAAACATATTAAGAAGAAATGGTTATTCACAATTGATTGACACTTATGAATGGTAGAAACAATATCACCCATATTGCTTCTGGGTTAGCTTTGGAATATGCAATACATGAAACAGATATAGATTATGCTTCATCACAGTATCCTTGAATTAGGAAGAAAAACATTACACAGACTAACATCACTCAAATTACTCTTGAGTTAACTTAGGGTATGTCTAATTTCTTTTTCTGTACAGGACAGGAAAAATAATAATCGGTACGGTTTGTGGAAAGCATCATTATTATTATTATTACTCAACTGATCTCTGCTACTGCTGCTGCTGTTGTCACCCATGTTCGTTCATTCGAATGCACACGAAATATTGACTTTATTAATGAAGAAAAAAAATGCACTGTTGTTTCATATTAGAAAATATAGTCACCCTGAAATTAGAATATTTATATATAACCTATTTCAATTTCTACAGCTCAGTTTATGGGTTACGTATCCTGCCATTGGCAAAAAATCCCCAAATTGAAAGCCGATTTCTCCATCTCCCCATTTGTACTCCGAATTCCCTAAATCTGGGGATAATTCCCCATGGTTGGCAACACTGGAACTTCGGTAAAGTTGGGTTTCGTGCAAGCTGACGTCACTCCGATGCTCCGCCCCCTGTGCCAGCTTGGACCCGTTTTAGATGGAAGTGATCCGACTTGGTATTAGTAGACTTAGGTTCTATCATTGAAATGGATTAGGACTGAAGGATATCCCTGAATTTAGTCAGAAGACTATGAAGTCTCGGCTAAAATGTTCGCCAAATCTTTGTTACCAGCGTGTCTCATGGAGGGGGGGGGGTTAATGTAATCGGCTGATGCAATACTTAATGCGAATTGCATAATACATGGATGTTTACCTCCCACATTAATTCTACAATACAAAAATCACACTTATGCTATTCTTATACTACACATACTAAATTACAATCATCAACAACACTCAACTAAATTGTACTTAATTACCAAATTACACTCATATTACACTTAAATTTCACGTATACTAAACCATAACCAAACCTGCTGGCACTACATACTCATAGCATAATAATTTTGTGCGGTCATCTTCATGTCACAAAAAGAAGCTCTGACATGTGCCATTCAAAATCACTGAATAATAGTAGCAATGTGATAGTATAACTAGTAAATGTAAATATCAGGTAAGGTAAGGCAAGCACTGAGTCATAAAGAACAGTTGTGTGACAGCCAAACTTAGAAACAACGATCGGTACAAGATGTTTTCTATGCTACCTTTGCCCGTGCACGAGCATGTGTGTGTGTGTGTGTGTGTGTGTGGAGACCAGTAATATAATAAATACAGATATGAAATAATGATTACAAAGTGATCGTCAGTGGGATCTGTCTGTTTGTTTTTGGTGCGTTCTATACAATATCTACATGTAAAAATAATTTTGATAATGTCTGTCTGTTAATATAGCCTACTCACTATACACAACACTATCACGCTCAGTCGCCAATCGTCCTCGTATACAACACATTTTAATTGGTTAGGGTCTTTGAGGTGAGGTGAGGTGAAGTTGAGATGAGGTAAACTGAGGTGAATGAGGTGAGGGAGGCAGTTATTGGAGTGTTGTCACAACCAGAGGCAATCGGCAGGAAATGCTTCAAGAGGAAATGGGTTAGATATAGGAAGATAACAGGATAATGGGCAGTGGTCTGCTCTTTACCTAGCTGCCTCTGTTGAGTCTATATATCTTCCTCTCTCCACTGTATATATTCCCATCTTCTTTCCCTCTTGCACTGTGTATATATATATTCTTCCTTTCTCTCTCACCAGCCTCACTCACTCCCTTTCTCCCTCCCTTCTCTCCCTCCCTATCTCTCTCTCTTCCTTCCTTTAATATGTCTGTAATTATACTCCCTTTCCTCTTCCAACCCTCCCTGACCCCGTCCACTGTTAATATGCCTTTCATCTCTCTCGTGTCTGCCTGGCACACGCAATTTTCCACCCTGGCCGCGGCCACCAACGAATAGTATAAGGTATGCAGCAGCACAACCACCAAAGTTTGCTGAAGGTTGCAGCTGCTCCAAGATGAAAACACTTTCCGACTTTCAGAAATTCACAGAAACTTCCCACACGAGAGGTGTTGGTTTCAATGTCAAATTATTTTAAAGAGAATACTATTAGGTCTTGTGAGGAGCTTTTTGACATCGGGAATAATATACAGGCCTAAGTGGAAGATTTGGTCAACTGAGAGCAATCCCTGCAATCAAAACTTACATAATTATTGAGTAATCAGTTCTCTGCTGTGGGTCCAACTTGATATCTTGTTGTCTTAACCAGACGACTTTTTCTTCGTCGAGTATAGTCCTTATAATATTTATTTTTCTACTTACTGCCAGATAAATCACTTACCTACATTTTTCTGACAATTTTCCCCTTTCCCACTTCCCAGATTCAACTTTTAGCCAACTTTAGTCGTTGTTTTTGTGTGCTTATCATGACTTTTAATGCAACACCCAGTATGGGAAAATGAGAGAGAGAGAGAGAGAGAGAGAGAGAGTATGGTCAGCATATCTTTTTCAAAACAGTTTAAACGATTTCCCTAAGTAATAGTTGGCATCTCTATACTGACGGGTCCAAGGGTGTCGGGAACTCCATTTTTCAGCTGTAATATAATTTCTGGTCCAACCAAAGATGGAAGAAAATTGCTTGGCAATAAAAATATCGATCACATAATCCTCGAAAAAGAAAGAAAATACGAAAAGCAATAAGTACACCAAGTTTTCCCGTACTTTTCATTTTTTTAAATCATCTTTAACTTCTGGTAAGGCTGTCATCAGTGGGTGAAGATGTTACTCTGTCCATGTTACACTGTATATTGTATATCTTGTTTTTCCATTGATAGTAAAGTCTTTCTCCCTAGTTGGTATCACGTTTTTCACCATAGTTCACTATATTTCCTCTGTCCCTCATCACCTCTCTTATCTATGCATGTCCCCTCGGTACTCTCTTCCCTCTATCCTCTATCCCATCACCCCCTCCTACTTATTCCCCTACTACATACCCCATTCCCCCCCCCCCGTCTTTCTTTCTCTCTCTCTCTCTCTCTCTCTCTCTCTCTCTCTCTCTCTCTCTCTCTCTCTTTCCTTCCACTCCCACCTCTTATTCTGCTTTCATACTGATACTGATACTGACCAGTGAGTAAAATGAGAGGAAGCGAAAAGACAGGAAGGAGCCTGAGATCTTTAGCCTTGGTCGTATGTAAAATATATATATATATATATATATATATATATATATATATATATATATATATATATATATATATATATATATATATATATATATCTGTTCTTCCCATTTTGCACCGGCTGTATAAGTAATAGTTCAGTATACTGTATTTCAAAACGGTAAAGCATTACAAACCATAAGTTATTACCTCGCCCGGACGGAGTCCGACAAAGTATTGTTTTTAGTCGAGTTTGTTTTGTTTTGTTTGTTTTTTGCTTCTATGTTTTTATGTTAATAGCAACATTACGGAAAAACGGCTGAATGAACTTACATGAAACTTTCAGGATATGTGGGCACGGGTCCCCGAAGAATGTGATTAAAATTTTGGAGGTAATCGAGTGACCTTGAAAGGTCAAAATCAAGGTCATGGATTTCAGAGGGCTATATCATTAAAACGATTGAAGACAGAGATATTTACTATTAAGACATACAGTGACTCATAATATGGACTTTCATTTGGCACCAGGGCTTTTGACCTTGAATGACCTTGAAACGTCAAACTCAAGGTCACTGATATTCAGGGGTCTATAACTCGAAACTGGTTGAAGGTGTATTTAATATAGCCAAGATATAGGAAATCCCATATGGGCTTTCATTTTGCAGCATGACATTTGACCTTTAGTGATCTTGAAAGGTCAAACGGAAGATCACGGAAGTTCAGCGGGCGTAAACTGAAAACATCTGCGTCATTACCTTAGACTTTAATTCATTAACTCTCTGGGTTCCTGTGTGCCGGATTTTGCTGGAAGGGTACAGGGTCGTCATTTCAATTTTCCTTGGGGGGGGGGCATAGGCTATTTAGGAAGCCCCCCTCCTCCCACCTCCCCACATGGGGGCGTGGCCAACAAGCATTTTGAAGCCACACGCAAAGCTATTTTTAGAGAACTAAATCAGTAAACAAATATATATACTGTAGATAATTATTTATTAAACCAATTACTTCCTGACACACACTAATGGATATTCTAGCGCTGGCAGTATTTCTGTGTGAAGTTGAATATGTAGTTTAAAGTGCATAGTAAAGTACATATCATTGCATTATATGCTAATGAACTTGGATAATAGACCAAATAGCAATTAAAATATTTGTACCGGTGAAAGCTTAAACTGACTTCATTCTTATAGCCCAATGAAAATATAATGCATATAAAATTGAGAATGAAGAGTTGTAAATTTGTAACTGAATTAAAAATGGAAAGCTTTTAGCTTACTAGCCCCCAAAATACCATGAACCATGTAAAGTAATGAGAGAAAGTAAGCTCTACACTAAAAGGTGGGAGAAATGAAATGATGGTTTTTAAATTTGGAAGACGCTCAGGTAAGAACAGTATACTAATTTCAGAGTTCGTTAGAGGAAATTGAAAACTATACTAAGTATATTTATTGCACTGAATAATGGATAAACTACTGAAACAGTGGATATCTCCGTGATCTCTGCTTTGCAAAGTTATTTGTAGTGCCCTTTGTGGCCAAAGTACCATGGTTAATAATGCCGTATATTCTACCTAAAGCAGCTTTATACTCTACCAATTCCAAGAGATTATTATAGTTACATGGCAAGATATCATACATTAATTTGACATGTGAGGTGGTGTGTGGGGAGAAGAGAAGACGAAAGGGGATGCAAGGAACAGCATGGTGGAATGAAGAGGTGAGAGAGGCTGTGGCACAAAAGAAGAAAGCATATAGTGAGTGATGAGAAACAGGAGTGTGGAAGAAGTTGAGAGACGGATGAGAGAGTTATATACAGAGAGGAAGAGAGAGGTGAAAAGATCGGTAGGAGATAGTAAGAAGTGAGTGGATGAGGAATTTGGAAGAAATTTGTATGTAAAGTAGAGGGAACGTAAGAAAATGTTCTTTAAAGAGGTAAAGAAAGTTAGACAGGGTGTCAAAGGAGTTAGTTAGGGAGTGAAAGACCAAAATGGTAGATTACTAGTGGAGAAGGGAGAAAAATGAGGAGATGGAGGGAACATTTTAGGGTACTGTTGAACATAGAGAATGAAAGTAATGCGAGTATAAGTGGCTGGGGAATGGCTGGGAGAAGGAGGGATGTGAGAGAAGAGAGGAAGAAATCAGTAGGATGGAAGTTGTGGAAGAAATGAAGAAAGTTAAATTGGGGAAAGCCCCAGGAATTGACGGAGTGTGTGGTGAAATGCTGAAGCATGTGGAAAAGATAGTTGTAGAATGGATGTGGAAGATGTGCAGATTGGCCTGGCAGGAAGGTTGAGTCCCGGAGGATTGGAAGTCAGGTATAATTATTCCCCTGTACAAAGGAAAAGGAGAAATAGAAGTGTGTGGTAATCGTAGAGGTATTTGTCTTCTTAGTGTAATAGGAAATGTATATGGTAGGACACATACTGACAGAGTTAGGGAAATTACAGAGGAATTAGTTGGAGAAGAACAGGGAGGTTTTAGGAAGGGAAGAGTTTGTGTAGATCAAATATTCATTCTTAGATCTTTAGTGGAAAAGTTTCTAGGGAAGGGAAAGAAGGTGTATGTGGCCTTCATGGATTTGGAGAAAGCATATGACACGGTGGATAGACAAGGATTGTGGAAAGTAATAAGAACGTATGGAGTAGATGGGAAGTTGTTGAATGCCGTGAAGAGTATATATGATGGTGCTAAGGCTGCAGTGTGTGTGGATAGTGAACTGAGTGATTTTTTCTATTTGAAGGTTGGATTAAAACAGGGATGTGTCATGTTCCTATGGTTGTTCAATCTGTATATGGAAGGGGTAATAAAAGAGATACAAGGTAGGGCAGTGGATGTTGGTGCGGCCCTAATGAGAGAGGGCAGTGTTTTGAAACTCCCTGTACTGTTGTTTGCAGATGATACTGTGTTGTTAAGTGAAGACAAAGGGGAGCTGCAAGGCTTGGTGGATGAGTATGGGGGAGTGTGTAGGAAACGGAATCTAAAGGTGAATGTAGGGAACAGTAAAGTTATGGTCAGAGAGAGGACTGAAGTCAATGAATGTACAGTGAAGTTCTATGCAGAGGAAATGGAAAATGTGAGTGCGTTTAAGTACTTGGGTAGTGTGATGAGTAAGGATGGAAGTTTGGCGGGTGAAGTGCTTAAAAGGGTACAACAAGGAAGAAAGGTTGCTAGTTCCTTGAAAGCAGTGATAAGAAACAGGGAAGTGAGCATGGAAGTGAAAAAGTATTGTGATACCAACTCTAACGTATGGAAGTGAAGCTTGGACTTTGTTGGAGGGACACAAGTCAAGAGTGAGAGCAGTGGAAATGAGTTATTTGAAAGGAGCCTGTAGAGTCACATGGAGAGACAGGCTGACAAATGAGGAAGTGAAGGAGAGTTATGGTGTGGATGTGGATGTGATAGGAAGCGTTAGGAGAAACACACTGAGGTGGTTTGGTCACGTGGAGAGGATGGAGAGTTAGAGACTGAAGAGGAGAGTGTATGTGAGTGAGGTGGGGGGAGAGGGGGAGGGAGGCCAAACATGAGATGGAGGGCTGGAGTGGAGAGGTATATGAGAGAGGGGTGTGTGAACTGGAAGCAGGGCAGTGAAATAGAGGAGGACAGGGCGACATGGAGGCGATTTAATTGTGGCCACTCCTTACGGGATTAAGGCGTCTGGCAACAGATAGACAGACAGAACTGTGTTCATACGTACTTTACCAGCCCTTACAGAATGAACTCCCCACGGTGTCTGCTGTCTGACTGGCTGGCCGCTGGCTTGTGTTGCCTATCGTGTCCTGACCACGTTACCAAGATATAAAGAAAACATTTGAACTTTTAATTCCGACGTCGAACCACAAAATAAAATAAAACCATGCTTTCGCGTGTGTATATATATATATATATATATATATATATATATATATATATATATATATATATATATATATATATATATATATATGTATGTGTGTGTGTGTGTGTGTGTGTGTGTGTGTAAAGCATACACGCCACTTAAGTGTTTGTGACTTAGATTTTGTCATATAGATTTTGTAAAAAAAAAAAAAAAATGCTTACTTGGTTCTGATGCCACCCTGCAGCCCCCCCTACCGTCCCCTTTTTCCTCACGGTCCCTTGATAGCTCCCCTCCCCTCTGGATCTTTCCACCTCCCACTTTGGGAACCACTGATCTAAATGAACTCATAAGACTCCTACCTACAGGTACGTACTTCCCAAGAGGAAGAAAAACTTGTAATGATGGCCATAATACAATAAAAAAGGCAATTCGATATCGAAGTTAACTGAACAGGGGGCTAGGATCATATTTACATTGACATCCTTTAATATACCTAGTAAAATATTGTGATTATTACACACACACACACACACACACACACACACACACACACACACACACACACACACACACACACACACACACACACACACAAGATATATTTCACTCAAAACTTCTATCTATCTCTATCTATTGCCAGACGCCTCAATCCCGTTTGGGGTGGCCACAAACAAATCGCCTCCAAGTCGCCCTGTCCCCCGCCATTTCACTCCCCTGCTCCCAACTCACACCCCCCTCTCTCATATACCTCTCCACCCCATCTCTCCATCTCATCCTCGGCCTCCCCCTCCCTCTTTCCCCCTCCACCTCACTCACATACACTCTTTTCGTCAGTCTTTGACCCTCCATCCTCTCCACATGGCCAAACCACCTCAGTGTGTTCCTCATAACGCTTCCTATCACATCCACATCAACACCACAACGCTCCTTTATATCCTCATTCGTCAGCCTGTCTCTCCATGTGACTCCACAGGCTCTTCTTAAATAACTCATTTCCACGGCTCTCACTCTTGACTTGTGTCCTTCCAACAACGTCCAAGCTTCACTTCCGTACGTTAGAGTTGGTATCACAATACTGTCATGTAGTAACTTTTTCACTTCCATGCTCACTTCCCTGTTTCTTATCACTGCTTTCAAAGAACCAGCAACCTTTCTTCCCTGCTGTACCCTTTCAAGCACTTCACCCTCCAAACCTCCATCCTTACTCATCACACTACCCAAGTACTTAAATGAACTCACATTTTCCAATTCCTCACCATCCAACCTCGCTGTACATTCACTGACTTCACCTCTCTCAAAACTTACTGAGGCTAAATACAAATTACTTTTAACTTCATGATGTTAACCTTATGTATTTTTTCATTAATTGTAATTGATTTGGAGGCCCTCTCAGAAAGCTTGGGGGGGGGGCGAGCGCCCCTCGGTGTCCCCCCCAAATGACGCCCCTGGAAGGGTACTAAGCGTACTGCCCTCCGCCTATTGGCTCATAGTGGCGAAGCTCTTAGGTCTTTGCCCCAAGATTTCTTCCTTTATTAAATTTTGAAAATGCACTATTCCCTCCTATATTGACGACGCTGGGTGCACATAATTGTGCACTGACACTAAATGGCAGAAGCGAGTCAGTATTTAACAGCAATAAAATAACTGCTGTCGGGCGAGGTTTGTTGTGCCTGGCACCACATTTTTCCAATGCTTTTCCACTCACCAATTTTATCGTCTACAATTCCTCTCATCCCTTTGTTTTACTCTCTCTCTCTCTCTCTTTTTTTTTTATGTATGGATGGCCACACATGAGGCGTTGGACAGTCCAGTAATTACCCACTGTTGACACTGCAGAGAGGAGCCTGGGATGTGTGGGGTGGGGTGAGTGTGGCAGAGTATTTGAAAGGTGGACAGAGGGCAGGATGGAAGTGTTTGGGGTGAACATGAGGGAAATTATAGAGAAGCTGTCCAGAGAGAGAGAGAGAGAGAGAGAGAGAGATGTGGAAACAGGAGAGAAAAGAAGTGTGGAGACAGTAGTAGAGACGAGGAGTGTGGAGGCAGGGGAAAGAGAATTTTGTTACAGGAAGAGAGAATTGTGGAGACAGGAGAAAAGAGAAGTGGGTAGTCAGGAAGAAAGGAGAGGAGAAAGGAGAGAGGAGAGGGGAAGAAATGAATACGAGATGGAAATGGAATATTGGTGATGGACATGCGCTGAAAGCGTGAAGAGATTGACATAACTTTCCCAAGCGGTCAGAAGTTTCCCCGAGTTGAACAGTCTTGCAGTTGGAGGAGGCATGAAATACGACATGAATACAAAACTAATTGATATACTGTAAGATTTTAACACCAAACGAGATTCAGTCAACAACATCAACGTAACAATAACACCAACACAACTTTAAGAGGATGAAAAGTACTGATCACATCAAAATCCATTTCCTTTTATCGGATTACAAAGTATTTTCAGTTTCATGTGTTCAGGGAAAAGCATTATAGTGTTTACAGTAAAGCTGCAGGTCTGGTCCATCAAGGAAAGCGGGGAGTGGAGGATATCGGGAAAGGGCCAAGGATAGAGGAGTAAATAAAAATAAGATTGAAATGGGTGGAAATGCAAGACTGGGGTGAGGATCTTGGGATGATTTACAAAGCTGTGATATTGAAGTTAGAGGTCGTGATGACTGGGAGAGAAAATGACTCAAAAACTTCAGATTAGTTACGAGAGAAATTAACAAATATAAAAGTAGGAAAGTTTGGGGTGGGTTGAAAAAAATTTGAAGGCAGTAGACTATTAATCTTATCAAAATTATTGTGATGTTTGTGAGTCAGGGAAGAGGAATACGATGATGATGATGATAATGGAAGGTGAATTACTGAGGATTAGTTGGTGCATGACAGTGTGATCTTGTGTTAGTTCATTAATGTCTCAGAAATCATACTTTGAACAGATGGTGTACAGTAGTCACGCACAGTTGCTCTCAGTAAATACCTTCACACAGTATCGAAATCTGGTTACAGTAGTTCGAACCTCAAAATGTATGAAGGCATTACTGAACGTACAGTAGGAACACATGCAATGAGGTGTTTATAAATTGCAAGATGTAATTTTCATGTACATCACTTACAAACCAAGCTTTCCACAGGAATGTGTTTCACTTTTTGTGTTGGTTGCCTCTCTGCTTTGACGACCGTGTCAGCTTTAGAGAAGCCAGTCAGATGGATGCATCCCAGCTCTTTATATGACTGGCAGATAAACGTGACCATAGAATTCCCAACACCTGTCTTCTGCTCTCGTTCTTAAAGTGATTTTTTCAAATTATTCCTACTTCCACCAAACATTAAGGAAGATGAAGGAAAGTGAAATGGTTTAAATAAGCCGAACAAAAAGCTCTTAACCTAGGATGATCGTAGTGAAAAGCTCCAGGTAAATAAAAATTTTGGCATCGTAGGTAAAGGACTGGTAAAGATACGAGTAATAAGATTGAACTAAAGGGCAAGAAGGTAGGACGGAGGACAGACATAAATAAGGGATAAATAAGGAACAGGAAGCTATCAAACAGGCAGAGGCATCACTATAACAGTATGGAATGTAATGTGCTGGATAACACAGGAGACGAGCAATTGATTGTCAGCTCTTTCCTATCCAAGTTTAAGCAGTTACACATCGAAAATAAAAAGTGTAATAGTATTTTCATACTGACAGTCGCTATCAATGTCCTTGTTCTCAGACACAGTATTTTAAGCACACACACACACACACACACACACACACACACACACACACACACACACACACACACACACACACACACACACACACACACACACACACACACACACACACACACACACACACAAGGGCCAGTGTGAGGGCTCCTGTCAGTGTGTGGTGCAATACTAACGCGGTAAACAAATGGTCGTCAGCTTATGTCGGATCTGCCTGCTTTAAATGTCATATCCACAGATTACCACCCAACGCAAAATTCAAAGCCCCGTGGAATAAGAGGACACGGGCAGGGAAAATGTGTGTAGTGATCAAAATGTTAATGTGTATGCTTGTTGTATGAATATTGTATGGGTTCATCTCTGTAGCTAAGATTAGATCATTGAAATAATGGAGTTATGCTAGAGGCAAATGAATATTCGTAGACAGAGGGAAAGGAAAGGACACAAACGTCAGGAAACAGGAAGAAGAGAGAAGAAGCTATGAGAAACGGAAAGTCCGAGGAAGGGAGACACGGCTGGTTATTATGGATACCGCATAGAAGGTGAAACAGAAGAATCAGAATATACAAAAATAACTGAATTAAGCGGAAAAACAAAATGGGTGGGTACCATAAGGATCATTTATAACCTTGGGTCATTCCACTGCATGACAATGGCATCTCTAATCTGACTCCAATTACCCATTAGTTATTAGCCTGATTCACCCAACCCATCCAGTATGAGAAATTTACCCTTCCCAACCTGATGTCTTTTTTTTTTTTTTTTTTTTCTCATTCCATCGATCGGCTCACCGCAGAACAGGATCTCTCCCATCCCCACCATCTTTAAATGCTTGCCATTTCCGTGAGTTTGAATCCTGGCCTTGACACACAGAACGTATGACGAACATGCTGCCCTCTGGCCATGGTGGCTCCAATGTTGGTAGCAGAACAGATAACAGAAATGTGTTTCTATGGCCGTAATGTTAGTGGAGGAAATTTATTCAGTTACGTATTTTTTTTTTTTTAATGCTTGAACACAACAGCAACGCTAAGGCGTAATGAGTCCTCAGTGCTCGAAGATAGTGTGCTAGACTTAACGTGATAATAAAGAAATATTCTTTATATTCTGAGGTATATAAAGGAAAGTTTGTATTTATACAATTTTGAATGTGGGCTGCATCACAAACTGTTCACACCGATATGCAAGGATGTAGAGGATCACCTAGAAATATCACTCCTGTACTTAACTCTGAACACAGTATAATACTTTTTAAAACACAGCGTTATATCTGGAAGCAGTATGAACTGATTGTCACGGAGGCGAACGTGTATGTGAAAAACAAATGAATGCAGAAGAGCTTCGGTAGGAAGGCACGTTTAAGGTAAACTGTGAGCGCTTCTGTGTAAATGACTGAGTGCGCAGAAGAACTCATGTTCGTGTATTATTAGCAGCAGCAGGTGACGAAGTGGTTAACAAAGCTATTAACAAAAAACGAATAATCATGAGAGATGAACACACTCCCAAAAGGTGGTGACCGAGGTAAAAAAAATAAATAATAATAATAATAATAAATGCGATAGTTAACACCTTGACGACGACAGGCCACTCGAAGCTGAATGAAATCGTGTGGTGTTGGCAAAAATAAAACATTTGTTATTTTTATTGTCTTCCACATCTTAATGGTTACTGTTGACGAATTTTATGCTAGAAGAAACTACTACGAGTTAAATAAAACAGTTTGGCTATAACAGGAATATTATTATTCTCTCTCTCTCTCTCTGTGCCAGCACACTTCCCTTGCAACATAACTTCATACTAACAGTGTATCATGCCTCAATTATCTACCATCCACTTTTTTTCTCGCATCAAAATATCCATCTTTCTCACCCTAATTTTCACATTTTTATTCTATATTTAGCATCATCATAGACAATAATATTTACACTCATAGAAACATCAGCAACATGATAACACCACACGAGCAGCAACACCACCACTACGATAGCATTAAGTAACACCTAGACACATATAACCACTACCACCGAAATGATACCATCACCACCACCACCACCATTTTGCTACCATCACACCACAACATCCAAACAATCACTGTCGTAAGAGCCACTACAGCATAAAAACGACCATAGCAGCCACAACTACCACCATCGCCCAAACACTTCATCGTCATCGTTACACGAAGAATAGCTACTGGGTACCCTCATCACCGCCATTACACATCACAATAAAACCAAACCTTGCCTGCCTCAGTAACCTATAACTCAACACCACCACCACACACCATAACCAAACCAAACCTTGCCTGCCTCAGTAACCTGTAACTCAACACCACCACCACACACCATAACCAAATCAAACCTTGCCTGCCTCAGTAACCTATAACTCAACACCACCACCACACACCATAATCAAATCAAACCTTGCCTGCCTCAGTAACCTATAACTCAACACCACCACCACACACCATAACCAAACCAAACCTTGCCTGCCTCAGTAACCTGTAACTCAACACCACCACCACACACCATAACCAAACCAAACCTTGCCTGCCTCAGTAACCTATAACTCAACACCACCACCACACACCATAACCAAACCAAACCTTGCCTGCCTCAGTAACCTGTAACTCAACACCACCACCACACACCATAACCAAATCAAACCTTGCCTGCCTCAGTAACCTATAACTCAACACCACCACCACACACCATAATCAAATCAAACCTTGCCTGCCTCAGTAACCTATAACTCAACACCACCACCACACACCATAACCAAACCAAACCTTGCCTGCCTCAGTAACCTGTAACTCAACACCACCACCACACACCATAACCAAACCAAACCTTGCCTGCCTCAGTAACCTGTAACTCAACACCACCACCACACACCATAACCAAACCAAACCTTGCCTGCCTCAGTAACCTGTAACTCAACACCACCACCACACACCATTACCAAACCAAACCTTGCCTGCCTCAGTAACCTGTAACTCAACACCACCACCACACACCATAACCAAACCAAACCTTGCCTGCCTCAGTAACCTGTAACTCAACACCACCACCACACACCATAACCAAACCAAACCTTGCCTGCCTCAGTAACCTGTAACTCAACACCACCACCACACACCATAACCAAACCAAACCTTGCCTGCCTCAGTAACCTGTAACTCAACACCACCACCACACACCATAACCAAACCAAACCTTGCCTGCCTCAGTAACCTGTAACTCAACACCACCACCACACACCATAACCAAACCACACCTTGCCTGCCTCAGTAATCTGTAACTCAACACCACCACCACACACCATAACCAAACCAAACCTTGCCTGCCTCAGTAACCTGTAACTCAACACCACCACCACACACCATAACCAAACCAAACCTTGCCTGCCTCAGTAACCTGTAACTCAACACCACCACCACACACCATAACCAAACCAAACCTTGCCTGCCTCAGTAACCTGTAACTCAACACCACCACCACACACCATAACCAAACCAAACCTTGCCTGCCTCAGTAACCTGTAACTCAACACCACAACCACACACCATAACCAAACCAAACCTTGCCTGCCTCAGTAACCTGTAACTCAACACCACCACCACACACCATAACCAAACCAAACCTTGCCTGCCTCAGTAACCTGTAACTCAACACCACCACCACACACCATAACCAAACCAAACCTTGCCTGCCTCAGTAACCTGTAACTCAACACCACCACCACACACCATAACCAAACCAAACCTTGCCTGCCTCAGTAACCTGTAACTCAACACCACCACCACACACCATAACCAAACCAAACCTTGCCTGCCTCAGTAACCTGTAACTCAGCACATACAAACCTACCGGTATGTCCTCACAGCGGCAAAGGAAAAAAAAAATGGTGTTTATATGTCCGACAGATAAACAGACTGTGGTAAATAACGTAAACACTGTGATAATTGGTGTCCCAACACCTGTGTGTGTGTGTGTGTGTGTGTGTGTGTGTGTGTGTGTGTGTGTGTGTGTGTGTGTGTGTGTGTGTGTGATTCTTACACTTCTCTCACCCACACAAACTTGCCCTTACCTCCATTTCTTCTTGGTTAACAGCTCTGTCATTCAGCATTTAGGTGATTGCACTGGCGTGATATGGTTGTGGCACGTCGCTGAGTGTTGTAGAATACCCCCCAAATATTCCCTGCCTCAGCCTTGGGGTGATTCGCCTCCATTCAGGCAGAAATCCACTACACCATGACTGGACCATCACCTCCCTGCAGCATGGTGAGGTAGAACCTTAATAGTGGCAAACATTTTCCCCCAGTCTCAGAGCCCTGCTTCCATTAATACCGGCATATCTTCACAAAAACAGAATCTGAATATACTCACTGAAGACTGATAAACACCAGAATTACTTGCCAGTGTTCATATACAGGACGGAAAAGAAAAGCAATGTTACACATCAAGAACTGATAACAAGTAGCACATAAATCATAGTATTTTAAAAAAAGTTATGGATTTCTTCTTTTTTCTTGGAATTGGCAAGAAGAATCATGATGTATTAAAGTTAGGAGTCCATATCGTTAGTAACATATCCTGCACCTGCTTTATTTGTTCTTTGGTGACGGAGGAAAATTCTAGTTGGTGAGGCAGCACCAGTAACCTCCATGGCTGCCCTGAGATAAAATACTCTGCAGCCAAAACAATATTTGCAGCCCAGCTGGAATCTTAATGTCTTAGGCGGGAGGTGGAGAAAGAGACTTAATATGATTTTGTGGAAGACCATCAGAAGAATATGTGACGATATTGTGAGGCACTGCGGACTGATGATAATATTGACAGTTGAAGGTAATATAGCAAAAAAAAAAAAAATGAGATGTGCTGCTATTCTAAGGTATTGTTGAATGGTCTGTGTGTTTCTGCCAATCTTTCTCTCTCTCTCTCTCTCTCTCTCTCTCTCTCTCTCTCTCTCTCTCCAGCTTACCCACAACTCTTCTTTTTCTGAGACACAGCATCTAAACAAAAATGTATCTCTTCCGTTTTCATTTACAAATTTATCATTTTTTTCCTAGTCTTTCTGTCCCTATTTTCCTCTAACACACCTCGTGTTGTTTTCTCTATTCCACTGTGTTCTTCCCATCATCGTTTACTCTCCCAATATCCACCTCCAAACCAAGTGTCTCCCTCAGCACACACCATCACCGACGTTTTATTTTTCTCCTGAACCCATTCAAGTGTCACATCCAGACAGCCACCATTTTTCTCACAAGCCCCACCACTCTCATCACCAGGGTAATGCAAGCACAGTGTGTGTGTGTGTGTGTGTGTGTGTGTGTGTGTGTGTGTGTGTCGGGGAGGAGAAGGGTACTGTTTGGGAGATAAACTTCTTGAACCCGACGTTGTCTATATTGCCACATAGTTTTCGAACTGTAGGGGCAGGTATAGTTTTCATCAGCTTTTTCTATACTAAGGCCTTTGTAGGCTAGATACTGTTATGACACTGGCAGTTTGAACTTATCTACTTTTCTATATTCTGATAGTGAATCTTACCACACTATAGTCGCGTTGCACGACTCTGAGGTTGTCATTATCGTACCCTGGCAACCTATCATTCAAAAGTGCGTCCGATTTCGTATCATACTATACACGAATCATATTATTATGCACGAATATATTATACACGAATATTATTATACACGAACATATTATACACTAATCAATGCGTCTCATATTATGCACGAAATCAGACGCACTTTTGAATGGAAGGTTGCCAGGACACGATAATAACATCCTTAGAGTCGCGCGCCGCGACTATAGTATGATACTGAGAACTTGGCTAAGATGACGGTGTTGATGATGACAAGTAGATCACTAACAGGAAACATAAGAAAAACAATATCCTTGCATTTCCTAATGGTCACATCTGATGTCAGAGGAGGAGAGAATAATCTGGCTGACGATAAATATTATTTGGTGACAAGAAAGAGGATACGAGAGAAAAAATAAAAATCATGTGAAAGAACTAGAGATTATTTAATGGTACAATGGTAACACGCAGAAGCACTCACAGATTAATCACCATTTGCTCCATGGGTCGCACGTTTAATCTTGTCCCTTGACCTTCTTGACCTTTGCCGGTTGTTCTCAAAATCGAATCTCTTCTTCCTTGCTTTACCTTAAACCTTCCTAGACAGTTTGATCTAAATCTCATGGACATTGTATAATTTGATGTAATACTATTTTCTCGCCTTACAATTAACCCCTCCAGAAAGATAAAGGTGGGATAAAATCTGCTTAACTTGTCCTTACCATGTGACCTTGATCTTCGACTTATTGTTCTAAAACACTATAGGTCGGCCCCTTGATTGACCCACAAGTCTTCCACAAATATTGATCCAAGTCACATCACAATTGCTTTTAGTTATTTGTCCACACACAGGCACACGGGTCTAATACTGACATTGCCCTGTGGCCTTGATTTTTGACTGATTATTCTCAAAACTGACTCAGTTCGTTCCTGTCTTAACCAGAACTAGTCAACATGTTTCGTCTAAATCAGATAGCAACAGGTTTTTGTTAAGTCAGATTTTAACCCAGCAAATGAACCTTGGTCTTTGACCTACTGCTCCCAAAAACAACAGATCACATCCTTGGCAATCCCTTAACTCTTTCTTAAAGTTTGGCTAAACTAGGATGAACTCTGCTTATTTTGTTCTCTGTCTGTTTGCCTGTCTGTCTGTCCGTATCTGTCTCTGTCTGTCTGTCTGTCTCTGTATCTGTCTGTCTGTCTGTCTGTCTCTGTCTCTGTCTGTCTGTCTGTCTGTCTCTGTCTCTCTCTCTCTCTCTCTCTCTCTCTCTCTCTCTCTCTCACACACACACACACACACACACACACACACACACACACACACACACACTTCCAGTGATATGTAATACCCGCTCTCGCTCGGATATAATAATATCAGAGATGAGATACGGGAAAGATTGGTAAGCCAGAGAGAGAGAGAGCTGTCATTTTACCATTGCATAATTATGTAATTAGCAATGAATATGAAGTAATCAGTCGTTCTCTGAAGCCCACCAGTCTTTGTATAAAACACCGGCAGATAAACACACAAACCCTCACAGGCCGCAGATTTGGCACTAATGATGTGCTTTCTGTACAAAAACATTACACTACTGTCTAGGTCAAGGCCATCGTCATGTTATCAGCTGGGGTGTTTGTATGAAATGAGGGTAAAGCTTGTGGTACGATATCAAAAATATTTAAATCTTTTCAGTCCATTGGTGTATTTTTTATATTCTATTTCCTGTTGTATCCATAATTTTGATCTAGTTTGGAAGTATTTTTTAGAATTGGAGAGATTAGACCAAACCATCACTTACACCTTCAGTACAAGAGGTTTCCCAAAGCTGAATAAAATCATCAGAAGCAAGCAAAATTAGATTTATAAAACACGTCACTGAACTGAAGGTGTTAATAAAAAAAGATCTCAGAGTGGTTACAGAGGAGTTCTGTTGTCTAATGTGACGCGAGTTCGATGGCGGGCTGGGAATAGTGTGTGTTATAGCCATAGGGGCCGGGATGTTTAGCCTATGCCCAGAGCACGACACATTAAAAAAATAAAATAAATAAAGATCAATCTGGTCATCTTAAAATAAACAATCCATTCTCTTACACTTTGATAATCACTTGCCACAATTTATTTGGTCAGTGTGGTTATCGCACTATCAGCAAGCCACACAAAGATAGAGTATTGTAGGAAATGAGAATACGGGAAATACACAAAATAATTCTAGTACCACAGTCCGATTTCAGTTATGGTCATCAGCCTGTTGTCCCCAAGACTCGTCCAGTCTTCATTACTTCAGTATCACCACGTTCTGTTATCGTCTTTCTTCCTTGAACCTGGAAAAGTTATTCTTATTTCTAAAAACCTTGAGAAGGTAAACAAAAAAGGCAAGCTTACTGTAATTACCTTCCTCTAGCCTGCGTCTGTTGCTTTATTAAAGGAAACACATGAAAGAGTCTGGAAAACCTCATTAGAAACCACAAATGGAATTCCTGAAAAACCTCAAAGAGAAAAGATACAAGCAGTGTAAGGTATGGGGCGATGGAGAGGGGGGAGGGCTGTGATAATCAGAAAAATGTATACGTGAAGGATTAACCTGTATCTTTGAAGTATTGCCAAAATATGTCTCTAATCAACGACCATTCAATTCAGTGAGACCAATACAAGGACTGAGAGTAAATAAACATGTTTTCTGTTTTCTAAAAACTAATAATAACAGTTAAAGGGATGAGGTATGTTTAGGAAATATATGTATATAAAACACTGTACAGACCATCTAATAAACACATGGAAAGGGCAGACAGCTCTCATGTACTCGTTGAAGCGCCTTGCTGACATATTCCAGGTTTCGAGAAGAGAGGGAAGTAGCCAGATATATAGTGGAAAGAAACTGTGATCAGAGGGAGATGAAGAAGATGGGCAAGATGTAGCTGGAGGGTGCAAAGTAACATGTAAGGGAAATGAAATAGACCTCAGTTTAGAAATAAGAGCCACATTGTGTTTCGACTCCATAAATTCTGATAGATCATACATAATTTAAAAAATGCTTTCGTCCTTCTAGATGGTGAGGAATGGAGAACAAAGGACCGCTACTGAGAGTCTTGGGTGTGTAGAGAAGGCGATGAAAATGGGAATGGAAACGTAATGGCATACTGAGAGATAAAGGAAAGGAGGCGGAGGAAAAGATTGTAGAGACTGACAGACTAACGGATAGACAGAGCAGAAAACCGGAGATAATTTTCGACAAGATGAGGGGGAGAAAGGAGCGGGGAGGATGTAACTGGTGAAAGGCAAGGAGATACTGACGCAAATCTATGTTCTGATGAAACTGGATGGAAGGTTACGGAAATGAGCCTTAATGGCTAAGAGGGAGAGAGAGAGAGAGAGACGTTGGTAATATTCCACCTGTTTTTGGTAATGGTAAGCGCGACAACATTCACCTGGCTGTAAATCCAATTACCTGACAAATGACCTTCATGTCTCGGTTCTTCCATCGAATATAATATTACCATTAATTACTTCAGCTGCCCCTGCCAGGAGCTATTAATTGACCCTAAATTAATCCCCAGGTTCCCCTCATCGTCCCATTGTCTGATCCTTTGATGCTGTCATTCCAGGGTAGGCTGCCAGCACTGCGTTTTTGTTTCATTCATTCTGAATCATATTTATATTTGGTTGACTTACGCATCATCATGAACACATGGATCTATACCATTCATTCACTCGGTATGCAGATTTCATAAAAGTAAGGCATTTCAAGCCAACTCAATTCCACTTTAATCAGCTCTCTACATAAAAGATATATTTATACTGTACTGATAATCGTAACCACATACTTCTGTGGAGTGCTAACAAGTGCAGTTTGCTTTAAAATCTTTCTCGGATAAAATAGCTTATAATATGTTTAGTTCTCTCAAACAGGTTCATTAGTCATTCGAAAACTTCAAGTAAATAAAATCTGTCGACTCGAATCATTACTGACAATATATAATTGATAACATTTCGCCAATGATAGTAAATGAAGTTGTTACATTAATTCATAAGTGTACCCAGTTATTTTAGTCTAAGTATGTTTATGGAAAATAATGAAATTACTTATGTTTCAGGGACACATTTATTTTATTTTTTTAAGACTTTGCCAACATCAGTCTCTTCCTCAAATCGCATGTGATTTGTAATACTTCATCCTATATACCAACACACTCTGTCACCAAGAATACAGTGCACTATTCCTCACTTTAGTTCTTTATTCTGAACCGTGATTTTAAAGGACTAATGGCAAATTCCAGTTAGAACGAAAACATTTAATAACTAGATTATTTTTATTATTTTGGCCCCCAACCGACCATTTGATAGCGATTATGTCTCCAAATCTCTCCGTAATTACATATGAATATCTGTATGGTTGTTGCGGTGAAGTGGTGTTGGTTGTCATTCAGGTCATCATCAAGGCAATGGTCTCAGAGATTTCATTATAAACGTTCACTATAGTCGGTAATGATGGCACTTACTGGGTGATGCTGCCACACCCTGGGATATTACTGATACTAACAATGGGGGGGGGGCCGCGCCACTGGGTGATGCTGCCACACCCTGGGATATTACTGACACTAACAATGGGGGGCGCCGCGCCACTGGGTGATGCTGCCACACCCTGGGATATTGCTGACACTAACAATGGGGGGCGCTGCGCCACTGGGTGATGCTGCCACACCCTGGGATATTACTGACACTAACAATGGGGGGCGCCGCGCCATTGGGTCGTTTTCTCACTAGCATGGGTAACAACGGAGCACTTTTTTCTTGGAGAATTATTGTTATTATCACACCTCAGCTTTCTATGCAGCGACATTTCTCTTTTTTCTTGTTTTCTCCAGCCTTTAATTTGTACCTAATGAATGACCTTTTGTTCTTGAGGGCTAAGTGTATTAATTTAACAATTTTACCAATTACTGATGGCTCCCCTTAGTTAAGCATGTGTATGAAAGAAAAATGTTTACAGAATCTTGTACTTTATGTCGTTCTTATGTTTTTGATATCGGCATTATTTCCACCCTCAGCAGGTGCAGTTACCATAACGTGGAGTGACAATTTCGGGGACTTGAATGGAGTGTCAATGAAAGTGTAGTACAGATAACTAGTCATGCTGTTGATTAGTTTTCCCTCTACTAAGTTTTTTCCTACCAACATGTACCTCTTCAGTAAGTGTAATTATTATGAGGTGCAAAGAGGACTCTGGGAGCTTGAAGAATGAGTGAATGAAACTATGCCACAGTTAACTGGGTATGCTGTTGATTAATTTTCCTTCTGTTATATTTCTTCTTCCTCCTTTGATCCTACCTAACCCAATCATTGGGTGAGAAAAAGATGTTGGGATGATGATGATAATGATGATGATGATGATGATGTTGATGCAATTTCCCTTGGCTCCCACATCGCCGACTCTCTCTCATTGCCCACGTGTATTTTCACCATCAGGGTACAACAGAAACCCACCATAACTGGCTCAGAGTTTGTGAGGAAAAAAAAAATGTGGTAGAAAATTTTGATTTGGTCAGCTTGCACATTGGTCCACATCCACAACAAGATTTTGGCCACCTTGGAAAGGGTAAAATGAAAGTACCAGGAGAATATGTGGAAGGTATGGGAAGAAAAACTGGAATAACTGAAAAAGTGATGGAAGAGGAGGAAAATGCAGAACATATTGGAAGAGAAATTGGGAGGGGAGGGAGAGAGGGAGCAAATGAGGAAATAAGGGAGTTGTATAAGGGACGGATATGTGAAGGTATACTTGTAGAGGGAATGTGTGAGAGGGAAGGAACTGATGGATTAATGTGGGAGCCACATATGAGGAAGAAATGCCAGAGAAATGGCAAAGGAAGGAGGACAGAAATAAGTGTGAAAGATATAAGGAGGGAGGGAGAGGAGAAGGAAATGTTGGAAAACATGGGTAGGTATTTAGGAGACCGAAAGTGTGGGATGTATGAGAGGGAAAAGGAAAGAAATTGCGTGAGGGATGATTACAAACAGATGAATAACGTAGGAAAGAGAAGACGGAAAGGTAAATGTGGAGGGTATAGGGAAGGTGAACAGAAGGAAAATATATCTTAGTTTGGGGAACCATTGTTAAGGGACAAACACGTAGAGAAAATGGCGGAGTGAGGAACTGAATAAGAAAGGGAGAAGCTGAGAATAATAACTGAAACCGTCTGTGTCAAGGAGCTGAGCAGAAAAAGCTGTGAGAATTGAAAAGCGCAATACTGATGATGCATTTATAAATGGATGAGGGAATTGAATTATTGTTCACATTTGTGAAGTTGCCTGAAAGATTCTGGAAAATCGATTTTGATCGACCGCACTCCAACTACATAACTGCTGCTAGGGACTCAGTATTTTGTACTGATTGATATTTATGTCTGCATTAGTATTCTTCTCGCTTCAGCGAGATAAATTAGTAAATTTATCCCCAGACAGTGAGCGGCTCATAACAACCATATACTCGGAATGGGTTCATTGACTAACAGTTATTCAGAGAGGTAATCAAGGATAGGGGATGGTCAGTCGAAGATGATTTATTCTGGTGGTCTATTTTGTATGTATTAATGCACCCTTCTGGCCGGAGTGCACACTCTTGACATTAGTAGGCAGCTTTTGCTAAACACATTCAAGTCGTGTTCCGCTGGACATGAAGAATAAATGATACTCATTTGAGGAACACTATTTGCCACTGAATAAATGACTCATCCTAGGCCAGCACTTCTTATAATGTTAAACAAAATCATCCAGAGGCTGAAGAAATACTCTAATATTAAAAATAGAATAGACTGTAATGAAAAGGTAATCTTACTATTTTGCGCAGAGTTTGGGGTAAGATTAATTTCTTAACTGTGCGTTGACTCCCTGAGGGCCATGTTGCGTGAGAGCTAGTTAACTGGGTAATTACCCTCACCAGAGATGCCTCCTGTTGTTTACTGACACACCTCGAGCGAGAGGCAGAGAAAGTGGCAAAGGCTGGGAGAGGAAGCCAGTGGTATTGTATATAATGTGACACGGAAGTGAATTAAAGTGCCTGTACTGAATTACACACACACACACACACACACACACACACACGAGAAAAGTATACAAACACAATCACAAGCAAGCACATAAGCACTAAAACAAGCATCCCCGAACACAAGCAGATACAGACACAAACAACCAAAACATAAATGCAAACAAACATGCGAACAAACATACAGAAGAGAGAGAGAGAGAGAGAGAGAGAGAGAGAGAGAGAGAGAGAGAGAGACTTCTTGCGTGGTAAGGTGTAGTTGTATTATAATTACAAATCATAATAGATAGATAGATAAATAGATAGATAGACAGCCCTATGCGAGCCTGGGAAAAGGAAATGAGCTTGCAAGTTACACTGAGGAAAAGCTGACGACAGATTACGAAGTAGCCAGTAAGGAGATGATGCAGTTAGTTGTCAGCAGTCCAACCGTGAACAAAGACCTAGTGACCATACACACACATACACACATACTCACACACAGGCTGCTAGAACTTTTCACTCACAAGGAACACACGTGACACACCCCTGCTACACCAGAATTTAGGAAAGAGAGCTCAGAAGGAGACAAGCCTTAGAACAGGCAGGTCAGAAAAAGAAAGGGCTTAGCAACTTGAGAGAGAGAGAGAGAGAGAGAGAGGGAGCCAGAGCGAGACAGAGAGATAGCTAGTGGGACTCTATACTTCGCTCTGTGTGAGAGACTTGTTAATATTTCCAAGACAAATAAAAATAGTCCCATACTATTCTTTACCTCTCCTGTCACTACATGACAAATGGGTAGCTACTCCAAGATATAAAAACCGCTCGTCCACAAAGTCTTTTATGACATTTAGTCATTTTATGACATTTGGTAGCAGCGAACATATACGAACCTCGTCTACGAATCAACATTGAATTCCTACAAAATATCAAGATTGAAAACAAAAAGAATACCTTTCACAACCAACAACACAACCAGCTCCTGACAGTATTCTCTCCAACCAGCCCCCTCCGTCTCCCCGATCATCATGCTGATGCAGACTTGAAGGGATCACACGACGCCTTGCAAATAGTTTAACAAAATATTGATACGATCTTGCAACTTCTACGACGAACCAGCGAATCTACGGACATCGTCTCCGAATCAAAAGCAAATTTCTACAAAAGCAGGCGAGACTCTACAAGATTAGCTTCAGTTCTACAGTGATTCCTACAAAATACAGCCTACAATGCAAATAGCCTACAAGTCTACAAAACAACTCTATAATCTTCACGTAACTTCAAGCAGCAACAAGAAGAATATAAAACAAAGCAAGTAAAGAAGAGGAAAGACCAAAGCAACAAGCACACAAAATCCCCCACCACTCACTCCCGCCTACGCCTGACGCAGAGGTCAAGACACGCAGCAAAACACCAGAGCCACATTTATAACGCGACTTACTTACCTTTCTTCACCCAGCTTAAGCATCGCTACTCAGTATTCACCACAGCTACCAGTGTGGGAAGCCGACGTCACCATGTGCTGAGACGACAACACGTTAACCAACCCGTGAAGGACAACGCTATCACCACATGCAACACCACTCACACCATTTCCTCCACGGTAAAAATTAGTGAGTTACATAATTACTTCATTTATACAATACACAGTGATAGACAATAAGCTTCTGCACAAACATATAAAACGTGCTGTATAGTTACAGCTTAAATACACATACTTACTTCAGTTATCTGCATAACTCAAACACTAAATAATCACCAACAATAAATATTCTACACTGTATATATTCATTCATTTATTATAACATTTATTTACTACCAACGAGTGTTACCATTTATACCTACATAAAATACGTGTTTCATACATACAACTATACATTATTACATCTACAAAGTAATAAAGAAAATATACCATCACAGTTACTCAGTGAGCGATTAAAAGAACTGTATTAAACATTTATTAATTAAAGCTACCTAGTGGAAACATATAAATTAAGTTACAAGGTAAACTAGAAAAAAAAAAATGGCCAACACAAATGACGTTAGCAAGAGTGAACATCTTCAACACAATCGTGAAGACAATGATTTCCACACAGTGCTGACACACAATACACCAGTCCTGTATGAGACAGCCCTAGCATGTATTCAATATGGACGGTGGGTGTTAACGCCGAAGTGGTGACATGTAGAGGTGTATGGTATGTAGGAGGACTGCTGGGCCTTGATAGCAGGCTGTGAAGCCTATGCCCAGAGTCGGACACATAAAAAAAAAAAAAAAAAAAAAACACATATTACCCACGATAGGTACAAGTGAACAACAAATCAGTGTATATAGTTAATACTGTATATATGTATATATATTTTTTATATAAAACAACAAAATATGGGACTATATAATATCATTTTCAATAATATCTGTGCAATATAAACTAAACTTTAAAAAAGTATCCCAAGGAAATTAGCCAGTAATTATGCAACCATGAACAACATAGAAAAAGTGTACACAAGCGAAGAAAAACAAACTATAGAAAATCAATACATACAAAAAAAAAAAAAAAGACAGACAGAAAGAAAAGTAAGAAAGAAAAAAGAGAAATAGAGTAAGATCACATAACAAACAAATGAAAATAAGTGTAAGTGTTACTACATATGCCAAAATACCACATAAACTACAAACAAAAAAAAGCAAATTGTTGTCTCCACAAGCAAGTGGCATGACACATCATCACTATCATCGACCGCAGCATATGTTAGGACTGCAATTATTACAATTATGTAACTACAAACAATATGTACCAATTTATGTAACAGTTGCATTAACAAGATGTAACTTTTATGTAACTTTAACTACAATTATGTAACTACAAACGATATGTAACAATTATGTAACGACAAACGATTGCATTATGTTACACTTTGCCAATTAACAGTTGCATTAACAAGATGTAACATTTATGTAACTTTAACTACAATTATGTAACTACAAACGATATGTAACAATTATGTAACGACAAACGATTGCATTGTGTTACACTTTGCCAATTAACAGTTGCATTAACAAGATGTAACTTTTATGTAACTTTAACTACAATTATAGGGCCAAGACACTTATGTAACAGTTACATTAACAAAATGTAACTACAGTTATAAGGCCAACACAATTATGCATTTCACTATAATAACCCAAGTACATACTGTATTACAGTTAAATAATTTACCTTAATGCATTTATTCAAATATGTATACAACTTGTTTAAAATGTAATATTACTAAATAATCACTATTTACTATGAATAATATATGTATACAATATTCATACAATTATGTTACTTTTACACTATTATGTATTTCACTTAATTAGCTTATAAGTTCATTATAATGTGTATATAATATGTATTAATATGTTAGGACTATTAACTGTCGATGGTACGCCATTTCCACGTGACCGAGCAATGTATTATAATTACAAATCATAATAGATAGATAGATAAATAGATAGATAGACAGCCCTATGCGAGCCTGGGAAAAGGAAATGAGCTTGCAAGTTACACTGAGGAAAAGCTGACGACAGATTACGAAGTAGCCAGTAAGGAGATGATGCAGTTAGTTGTCAGCAGTCCAACCGTGAACAAAGACCTAGTGACCATACACACACATACACACATACTCACACACAGGCTGCTAGAACTTTCCACTCACAAGGAACACACGTGACACACCCCTGCTACACCAGAATTTAGGAAAGAGAGCTCAGAAGGAGACAAGCCTTAGAACAGGCAGGTCAGAAAAAGAAAGGGCTTAGCAACTTGAGAGAGAGAGAGAGAGAGAGAGAGAGAGAGAGAGGGAGCCAGAGCGAGACAGAGAGATAGCTAGCGGGACTCTATACTTCGCTCTGTGTGAGAGACTTGTTAATATTTCCAAGACAAATAAAAATAGTCCCATACTATTCTTTACCTCTCCTGTCACTACATGACAAATGGGAAGCTACTCCAAGATATAAAAACCGCTCGTCCAGAAGTCTAATATATATATAACTCAACCACAAAGGAACCACATTTTCATTTTATGACATAGTCATAAGCGACCAGCACGTACAGTATTCATCAACACAACCCATTTTGCCAAACATACGCTACCAGATGCTGCAGTGAAGACTAAGCAAAGGAAATAATTCAGAGCTGTGTCAATTTCTACAGTATTTCTCGTTATTTCTCATGTTTGTTGTAGTTAACATCAAAGTTCTAATTTTTATGTGCTTCCTGCTTCTTAATAGCTGTAAAATACCTTCGGGTTTCTAGAACTCTCTTCTGTTAAGCTGACTTCGTGTTGTTGTTTAGTCTGCTGGATTAACTTCTTTTACTTATATCCTTATTCTGTGGTATTGCTTTGTATCATACTGATTATATATATATAGATATATATATATATATATATATATATATATATATATAGATAGATATATATATATATATAGATATGGATATATATATATATATATATATATATATATATATATATATATATATATATATATATATATATATATATATATATATATATATAAATTTCTGTAGATGATATCTTTCTCCTAAGACTTAAGTAATATTAACGGTAAAGCACGGAGGTGTTCTGTTTGATGGCTGTATGTTTCTCTTATGTGGGTATAAATTTTCGGTGATAGCTCGTCAGGTTTAACAGTTCCATGTCTCTTAGACGTCGTATTACTAAAACTGATTTTAATTATGGCATTATTCAAGTCAACAAAATCTGCTGAAGGGGACAATGGGAGGTGATATTCTGTTTTGGTTGTCTGTGTGGGAGATGTATCTCAAATCTAATGACATTATGATCGGATACACTTAGTTGGTCATTTACGGTGATATAATTAATCATATGCTCTTGCGATGACATAACTGGATTCTAGTACTCTGGTTCTATGTGTTGATTTGCGTAGGTGCATTGTGTAGGAAACCTCTATAAAGTCCACTCATGTATAAGTCTCATTTGTAATGTTATATGATATTGCCAGTAATATTATGATAATTCCAATAAAGGTGATGTCGGTATAAAGAAGGTTGTGGTATCGATGGTGGTACTTGTGGTAGGGATTGTGATGGTGATAATGACAGATATGGTGATTGCGGTAGTGATTGTAGGTAGCTATATTGGTAACTGGGGAGGAGATGGTCGTAGTTGTGGTGGTGATTGTGGTAGCGATGCCAAAAACTGTGAGGTTTGGGGTAGCAATGGTGGTAGTTGTTATGGCGATTGTGGTAGGGATGGTAGTAGTTGTCGCGGTGATTTTGTTTGCGATGTTGGTAGCTGTTACTGTAATCGAAATTGGGATGATAGTAACTGCGGTGGCGGCGGCGGTAGCGATAGTGGTAGATATGGATGTGACTGTGGTAGACTGTGATGTGTGTGAAGGAATGAAATAGTTCAGGTTATTGGGGTGGTGATGGTATGTAGGCTGGTATCCAGGTAGGTAGGTAAGAAAGAAGGCAGGTAAGTTGGTAGGTGGGGAGGTAAGTAGGCAGATATAAGGACATGTAAAGTTGTTACATACTGGTAAGTAGGTAGAAAGTTATATAAATCAGACAGCAGATAGATAAGTATATTGTACAGTCGTGGTCATAAATAATCACCTATCCTCTTGTAGCCCGTGCTTCAGGCTAGCTACTTTATGCGCAGCAAGTAACACTGGAGCAAGAGGGGCTGGGAGGGAGGGGCCAGAGAGAGAGGGGAAGATGGGTGGGGGGACGAGCGATGGTGCAGGGATGGAGTGAGGGAGGGGCGGAGTGTTGGGGAGAGAAGGGAGAATGAAATGCGAAGTTGTGGCCACATAATTTGTCTATTCTTTCTTATCCAGAGCATCAAATAAGGGAGTTACTATTAGGTAGATAAAGCTGCATTACATCTTGAATAGCGGCGTCAGATAACAAACTTTAGATAGGTGGTGATATTAAGGACTGGCTCGTGAGAGAATTAAACTGACATGACAGATCAAACATTAGAGCGGAGCCATCGAGACTGTGTGGGCCCAGGCTGTCAACGCGAGGAAGCCAGAGAACGCGAGGGCACGGGTCCGCCTCCTCCAGCACACCAAGGACGAGTGAGAGCCGTTAAGACGAAACCAACAAACTATCAACAATATTGTTTCTCCGGTGCCACGAAGCCTGCATGAGGTTTTTAAGGCATGAGACCATTGGACTACTTACTAAGGCGTTCCTGGTTGCTTTAGCTTGACAAGTGTCGGTAAACATTGACAGATATATTGTGGGAATTTGGGTAGGATTTTGTTTATTTTCCCTCTAACAAATTATGAGAGATACCGTTATCATATCCACCCATGAGCACAGACATCAAATTTATTTACCTGTTATGCACAATTATTCTAAATAGCATTTTCATATAAGAAATCATTAAATAATTATTGAATTGACATGATGATGACTGTATAGAAGGAGTGTTTACAGCGAGAGTGATCATATTTACTGTGGACACAGCCATGTCAAAGGTTGCATATAATATTTAGTTCCAAAAATTAATTACATGCAAGGGTAGAGGACATTTCGTAACACAAACATTACTGATGTCAAAGCCATCCAGATTCCATTCTGCATCTGAAATCAAAATATATCGATTTTTTTTTTTTTTTTTTATGTGAGGAAGAAGGAACTAAAGGCAACGAGCCCGCAAAGCTGTTCCTTCCAAGAGAAAAACAAAATACAAGAGAGAGCCAAATTCAAGATCCTATCATTTCGAGATACCTGGACACACTGCGTTTGAAAGACTGGAGATCATAGGAAGCAGGAAATACAGAGAGAGACAGTTCCAGAGTTGACCTGTTGCATAAATGAAGGACTGGAAGTAACAGTTAACTCTTGCATTAGAGAGTTGGACAGAAAAGGGATGAGAGTTTGCTGCCAGACGGGTGCTACTCGCCCGTCGTAGAGGTGGAGGAATGCATGCAGACAGTTCAGAGGAGCAGTGACCATTGAAGTAGCGATAGAAAAGAGATAAAGATGCAACAGTGCGGTGAAGAGAAAGAGGTTGAAGGGAGTCAGTAAGAGGAGGAGAGTTAATGAGGTGAAAAGTCTTTGACTCCACCCTATTGAGAAGAGCTGTATGTGGGGAGCCCCCCCCCCATACACATGAGAATTGTACTCCACACAGGGACGGATAAAACCCCTGTATAGAGTCAACAATTATGCAGGGGTAAAGAAGGACGGAGTCGGCTTAGCACACCCAATCTCTTGGAAGCATATTTTACAAGAGATGTAATATGATCTTTCCATGATAAGTCCCGAGTAAATGAAACCCCAAGCATGTTCAAGGATGATGCAGGATTAAGCTGAATATTATTAAACATTAGTGGGTATACCTGTGGAAGATTTTGTCTGGTTGATAGGTGCAAAAACTGAGTCTTTGACGCATTAAAAACAACAAGATTATTTTTACTCCAGTTAGAGATATGAGCCAAGTCAGACATTAGTTATGCCATAGCCTCATCCCTTGTTTGTTGAAGTAACTGCTGAGATGGACGTTGCGGGAATCGAATGGAAAGATGAACGGTGGAGTCATCAGCGTATGAGTGGATAGGGTTAGATGTACAGGTTAGAAGGTCATTGATGAATAAAAAGAAGAGAGTTGTTGATAGGACAGAACCCTGAGGAACACCACTGTTAATAGATCTAGGAGAAGAACGATGGCCGTCTACAACAACAGCTATAGAACGACCGGAAAGGAAGCTAGAGAGGAAGGCACAGATAGAAGGATAGAAACCATAAGAGGGCAGCTTGGAAATTAAAGATTTATGCCAGACTTGATCGAAAGCCTTTGAGTTGTCAAGTGCAATGGCAAAGCTTTCGCCAAAGTCCTGAAAGGAGGATGACAAGGAGTCTGAAAGGTAAGTGAGAAGATCGCCTGTGGAGCGTCCCTGACGGAACCAGTACTGACGATCAGAAAGAAGGTTGTGATAGGAAAGAAGCTTTAAAATATTTCTATTAAGAACGGACTTGAAAACTTTTGAGATACAGGATGTTAAAGCAATTGGACGATAGTTAGAGGGTTGGGAATGGTCACCCTTCTTTGGGACTGGCTGAATGAGAGAAAACTTCCAGCAAGAAGGAAAGGTACAAGTTGATAGCCAAAGGCGAAAGAGTTTGCCTAGGCAGGGTGTAAGCACAGAAGCACAGTTCTTGAGAACAACAGGAGGGACTCCATCAGGCCCATATGCTTTATTAGTATTGAGGCCTGTGATGCAGATAATACATCAGCTGAAGAAATTTTAATGTCAGCCATGAGGAAGTCAGATGGGGTAATTGATGGAGGAACATCACCGGAATCGTCTAAGGTGGAATTGGAGAAGAAAATCTGAACGAAGAGATCTGCTTTATCAGTAGAAGAAATAGCTACAGAGCCATCACAGTAGAAAAGAGGAGGGAAGGATGATGAGGTAAAGTTGTTAGAAAGGTTTTTGGCAAGGTGCCAGAAGGAGCGGGAAGAATTCGAGTTAAAGAGTTGAGAGGATTTAGTTCAGATGAAATTATTTTTAGCAGAGCGAAGAACAGACTTAGCACGATTCCGGGCAGAAACGTAAAAAAGATGTGATTCAGGGATGGGTTGTCTCTGGTACCTTTTATAGGCCCTCTCTTTGCTGCGGACAGCATTAGAACAAGCGTGATTCAACCAAGGCTTTCTTGCATTAGTCAAAGGATATGAGAAGGGAATGTATGCTTCCATCCCCGGGAGAATAACCTCCGTAACGCACAAGGCACACTCAGATGGCTCCCGGCCAAGGAAGCAATAATCATTCCAGGGAAAATCAAAGAAGTACTGCCTGAGGGCCTCCCAATCTGCAGCTCCAAAGTGCCACAGACGACGTTTCTTTGGAAGGTCCGCAGGCCGTACCAGAGCGATAGGACAGGTAAAGGTGATAAGGTTGTGATCGGAGGAGCTCAACAAAGAGAAAAGATTAACAGTGTAAGCAGAAGGATTTGTTGTAAGGAAGAGGTCAAGTATGTTGGAGATCTCACCAAGGCGGTCAAGGATACAGGTAGAGCGCTGTACAAGCTGCTCTAGGTCACTGAGGATAGAAAAGGTGTAGGCTTGTTTACCAGGTGGATCAGTGAAAGGAGAGGAGAGCCAAAGGTGGTGGTGAACGTTGAAGTCTCCTAGAATGGAGATTTCAGAGAAAGGAGAGATGGACTGAATGTTTTCCATCGTAGAAGTAAGATAGTCAAAGAATTTTTGATAGTCAGAAGAATTAGGAGATAAGTAAACAGCGCAAATATATTTAGTCAGAGAATGACAGAAAGCCGAAGCCAGAGTGTAGAGAATTCAGAAGAATCGAGTTCAGGAACATGAGAGCAAGATAAGTTGTTGCGTATATATACACAACAGCCACCTTTGGCTTTGAAATGAGTATAGAGAAAGTAGGAGGATACAGAAAAGGGTTTGCTGTCAGTTGACTCAGACAGCTGAGTCTCAGTTACAAAAAGAAGGTGAGGTTTAGAGGAGGATAGGTGGTGCTCAACAGAGCGAAAGTTAGAGGAAAGGCCACGAATGTTGCAGAAATGAAGAAGAAGGGAGTCAGACAGTGGTTCCAGGCATCTTGAGTCGTCACCGGGAGAGGGGCAGAAGATGGGGGCATTTATGGTCCCCCCCCTGGGGACTCCGAGGCTATGTTATTCGACGCCATTTTTTTTTTCTTTTTTTTTTTTAAGGAAGTGTGGTGTGTACTGTGCATGTAGTTTGGTGTTGATAGAGTAACTTGTATTGGAGAGCATGCTGGTCTACTCTCTGTGCTACTGAGACACTGAAAAAGTTCAGCAAAGGGGGGATGGTCGGGACCTAGTCTCGAGGGGTGATGAAACGGGAGCTCCAGCTCTCCCTGTCATCAACTTTCCATCCACCTTGGGAGTACTGCCCTGCTCGACTGGTGCTACAGTCTACTCCTCATACTCACAAATATCTGGCTCCGCACAACTGTTTGATCTGTCACATCAGTAAATCTCTCTCACGAGCCAGTCCTTGATATTACCACCTATCTAAAGTTTGTTATCTGACGTTGGTATACAAGGTGTATTGCAGCTTTATCTACCGAACAGTAACACCTTTATATGATGCCCTGATTGAAAGAAAATAGACAAATTGTTTGGCCACAACTTCGCATTTCATTCTCCCTCCCCTACCTACCCTCCCTCCCCTCCCTCACTTCACCCCAGCACCATCGCTCGTCCCCCCAGCCACCTTCCCTTCTCTCTCTGGCCCCTCCCTCTCAACTCCTCTTACTCCAATATGACTTGCCGCGCATAAACGAGCCAGTCTGAGGCACGAGCTACGGGAAGGTAGATGATTATTTATGGCCACGACTGTACGTATGCCGATAAGCAGGTAGGTAAATCAGAAGGTTATGAGTGGAAGTAGGAAGGGTGATAGACTGGTAAGCTTGTTAGTGATTAGTAGGCAGGTAAATGGTATGTAGGTAGTGTACGTATGCAGATAGTTAAGTAGGTAGACAGGGAAATGGAGAGATAAAACAGTCTATATATTGACAGGTGGTACACATGACGGTAGGTAAGCAGGCAAATATGTCAGTATTTACGTCAGATGTTCGGTGTATATTTTGGTAGGTCAGCAGTACTACAGTTAAGAAGATGGATAAATGCCAGTAAGTAGGACTGAAGGTAATTAGGTGGGGAGATGATTATGACCGTGGTCTGGTTAGTAGGTTTGTTGGCAAGTAGGTAGGCAGATATCTGTAGTTATACCAGAAGACAATAGGGTGATATCCGGCCCAACACTACCAATGTAATAACCCTTATTACATCTTACGTCTTAGTCTGCGGACAGTTTCACTTTACAAGAGAGAGAGAGAGAGAGAGAGAGAGAGAGTGAGAAAGAAATACCAGCGTCACTGAACACTAGGGTGGTGGTGTAGTGGCTAGGGCAACGGCCAGCAGGGAACCCTGTGGAGAGGAATTTGACATGTCGTATATAATGCTCTTTAGCCCACTCTGGTATTGTATTCCAGGTAGCGCCAGACGTGTTTATTCAGCTGTGAGTAATAACAGTCTGAGAGTGTTAAATGGTAGTCATTTCCATATTACCTTTTTGTCCGAGGTGTAGGGGGGCCGGAGACAGGATTTCCATAATACAGATCATTGAAGTAATTGGAGATCACCGCTTGTCTTTACAGGTTGAAAAATCTCAGGGCACCTCGTAGATTCCACCCGTAGTGTGCATACACTCGGCCTTCTCCGACCCGAGACTTCTTCTACCAGACCATTAAGGCGTCCTTGGCCTCCCGGACATATCTAAAAACACCCCCACAACAGCCATAACCCTTGATATGAATGTAATGTCCTTTGGGTATGATTGTAGAGATACTGTGTATTAGTGTTTAATTGTCAGGTGACGTGTGAAGGCTGCTAATGATCAGCTCACTGTTGGTGTGTCGTTGGTTAATTACTAGACCACGAGAACGGGTCCTCTAACTTATATCTGGACGTGAGGACAAGAAATAAAATACCAGTGCTATGAAATGCAATATATCAGGTGTAAAAGCACGTGGCGTAAATACTCCATCTTGCCCCAGTGAAAGAAATGAAATGATGGGAAAGTATATGGGAGTGACATGGTTGGGAGGAGAAGCGGGACAGAAAATGAGATGTAGCCATAAAGGGGGGAGTGTATTGTATGGTGTTGCGTGGCAGGAAGAGGAGTTGTTATTGAGCAGGGACAGAAAACATGGTGGTTCTAGCGTCAAGGCCACCGATCAAGACATGCGGCGAGACGCAATGGACAGAGTTCTCTGTCAACGAAACATGCCGTATTTAAGGTAATATCCATTAAACTATTCCGTACAAAGCCAACTTTCATATCTTATCCTTGATAACACAAGACGATTATCATCGGTTAAGGGGCCAGTCTGTCTGTGAAGACGTTATGAGCAGTGACAGTTATTCTGATTGCTTCATAATGATAATATTTTAATTTCGTTGTCACCAGAGGATTTTATGGTGAAGATATTAAGAGAGCGAGTCGCTTGAGGCTGAGTCAGTGAGGTGAGGTTAGGTTACACTGGGTTAGGTTAGCATAGGTTATGAGATGGTAATATGAATGGTGGTTGATAAAGGCAGTGGACAGCTGTGGGTGTGCGGTGGTTAACAGGTCTGTGTGTGTGTGTGTGTGTGTGTGTGTGTGTGTGTGTGTGTGTGTGTGTGTGTGTGTGTGTGTGTGTGTGTGTGTGTGCTTTATTTTAAATTCATGTGAGCACAAGCAAATATTAGTCTCATCACACACACACACACACACACACACACACACACACACACACACACACACACTTGAACACGAAGGTCTATGCTTTCGTTCCAAATTAGTAAGGCGAGGTAAACTGCAGTAGCGAAGGTAACTGAGTGCAGAGAGTGGGAGGGCCATGGCCACCGGGACAACATGGATTATGTCACTGCAAGAGAGAGAGAATGGTTGAGGCGACATGATAGATGATGACATTACCTGACACTTCATTTCTGTGGCATCTTAATCCTCCTGACTCACGCCACGCAGGTCTGCATTTTTGTGTCAAATTAGAGAGACCAAGTTAATGTGCGTGAGGGAGGCTAACTGGCACCAGAGTGGATCAACACACAACCCACCCCACACCATGACGGATTTGGCCGGTACCAGGGAGCTCAGATATCAGCCACCTTATTTAGATGGAACCATAATTTTTTCATTGTGTATGGTGGATATCATTATGGAGGTGGAAATGTTGTTGGATGTAAGAGGCTAATAGGACCCGATGCTGCTGATATAAAACTTTGAGTCTGGGAAGGATCTCAGTCAATGTCTGTGGTGTTCTGTGAGCACAGCCAAACCAAAGGCATTCTAATGACGGCTGCGACGTTAAGTGTCCTTTGCATAGGTTGTATATTGTTAATATAGACATAGCTTTATCACGGTGTTCGCGGCTGTGTGTGTGTGTGTGTGTGTGTGTGTGTGTGTGTGTGTGTGTGTGTGTGTGTGAGAGAGAGAGAGAGAGAGAGAAAGAGATAACTTAAACTAACTCCCACTGACTGAAGGAGAGAACTTTGGATGAGGGAAGAGAGGATGACTGAGTGCATCAAATATTTACCAAGTGGTCATCAAGGGTCCAGTTGTGGTTTTAATTTCACGAGTCAAGTGGACACACGCGTGGCTGTGTCAAGTGTGTCTTGCTCCATCGTTCTTGAGGGAAAACCATCTTCAGAAAATCTTATTAGAATGTTAGGAGACAACACTATAGCACGAGGTGTCTGAATGGGTTTTGTAGTTAAGCCGGTAAGATGAATATAAACAGTGGGAGAGCAGAGAATGGACGGAGCTGGCAGCAAGACGTGGATAGGGTGAACCCAGATGGTGGAGGTTGGTGATGCAGGGTGAACGAGTACACCCTGTGGAGATAAAAGTTGCATGAACAACGTTGCTGGTATTTAGAAGGTGTAAATATCTCTCTTATGGAATGTAAATGTGTGTATGGGTTTGGGTAGGAATAGAAAAATGATGGTGGTGCTGGTAGAGAAGGAAGTGTGTGAAACGAGCTGAGAAGGTGGTTCTTTGGGGGTCAGGGTGAGGGTAAACCAACTTGTGTAGATGGACTTTTTTAGGTAGCTCTGTATGGGCGTGGCAATGATACATTAAAGCCTTCCCAAGCTGTACATTAAGATCCACAACAGTAAACATGCACCGGCCTTGCCTAGTATCTCAGGACGCAGTCGAGAAAGCGGCTGCAAAATAAAGGTGTTAACTACTTCACAATGATAGAGTGCTTCTCAGTCTTATCAAGCTCTCCACTGACGATCTTAATTAATATATTGAGGACATTTAGCAGTGAGGGGTAAATGTAGGCCAAATGTATTCCGTTCGTTCTAACAGTTTCACTCATGCTGAATCGAATCGTTTAGTAGCAGCAAAAATATAACGAGAATGACGTATTCGAGTTGGCGGTGTTACAGAGGGGAAGGAAATTCAAACAGACCGAGAGGAGTTGAAGAGTCATGCAGCTCAGGCACCCAGCGTGGTAGAGACTTTAGACGTAAAGCAGGCCACTTGCAAATGTGGGTAACAGTGAAGGAGAAGAGAGACACAAGACAGACATCAGGGAGAAGGCATATTGTGGGGAGAAGGTAGGAAAGTACACAGACATACAGGAAGTTAGGGAGACAGCAGGCAAAGAGGCAGCAGTAAGGGAGACAGCAAGCAGAGAGGCAGGTAATGATGCAAGAAAGTGGAGTGGAAGGTATTGAAGCAGACATGTAGCCAGAAAGATTAGCAGGATAGTAGAAACTCAGGCAGGTAGGCAAGCAGGCATTAGAGGGAGGCGGTGGCTCAATCAGTAGAGACGTTGCCTGCAGTCCTACCGGACCCAAGTTCAAATCCCCGCTGGGGCAGGGAACATTTAAGGATTTGAATTTCATAAAAGCAGACTTTACTGATCTATCAGAAGACCCGCCGACATGTCGTAAAAATACCCCCGCCAATACCAATACACAAGTCCTGTATGAGACAGCCCTAGCATGTATTCAATATGAACGGTGGGTATTAACGCCGTAGTGGTGACATGTTGAGGTGCATCGTATGTAGGAGGACTACTGGGCCTTGGGAGTAAGCTGTGAAGCCTATGCCCAGAATCAGACATAAAAAGGATGTGGTGTTGGCTAACAGAAGACATGCGAGAGGAAACACTGGTATGTATAATGAGGGAAGGCAGACAGGAAAGGCTGAGATTAGGGTCACAACGAGGCAGGACGGAGAGAAAAGCTAGGGCGAGGAGTGGAAAGTAAGGCAAAAATGTGGGTCACGGTGAGCCATGAGGAAAGCAGGTGGTAGTGATGAGGAGGTATGCAGGAATGAACGAGGCAAGAAGAAGAATGAAGAAAGGAAGGATGAAGGAATGACTAGCGTAGAAGGAGGGAAGCCGGTATGGAGAAGAGAGGAGGAAAGAAGGGACAAGTCAGCAAGTAGGAGGAAGGAAGAAGTTAGTGAGCGAGGAAGGGACGGTCTGTCGCGTATTGACAAGGGACAGATTGAGATGTAGTGTGTGTGTGTGTGTGTGTGTGTGTGTGTGTGTGTGTGTGTGTGTGTGTGTGTGTGTTTCAGGATGCTCTATTGAGGTAAGGATATAAAAGAGCATGGGATAGGAGAGAAGCAAAGACGAGGTAGGGAGTCATATACTATAGGCCAGGTATGTAGGCAAGACGCAGCACGCAGGGAGGTAGGTAGCAGTGCAGGCCAGGTGAGGTAGTTACGGACGCAGCAGGCAGTGACGCATTAGTAAGGGAGGCAACAGGCACCGAGGCAGCAGCAAGGAAGACAGCAGCCAGAGAGACAGCAGTAAGGGAGACAGCAGGCACAGAGGCAGCAGTAAGGGAGACAGCAGGCACAGAGGCAGCAGTAAGGGAGACAGCAGGCACAGAGGCAGCAGTAAGGGAGACAGCAGGCACAGAGGCAGCAGTAAGGGAGACAGCAGGCACAGAGGCAGCAGTAAGGGAGACAGCAGGCACAGAGGCAGCAGTAATGGGGACAGCAAGCACAGAGGCAGCAGTAAGGGAGACAGCAGGCACAGAGGCAGCAGTAAGGGAGACAGCAGGCACAGAGGCAGCAGTAAGGGAGACAGCAGGCACAGAGGCAGCAGTAAGGGAGACAGCAGGCACAGAGGCAGCAGTAAGGGAGACAGCAGGCACAGAGGCAGCAGTAAGGGAGACAGCAGGCAGAGAAGTAAGTAATGATGCAAACCTTCAATCAAACCCTCTTAATCTACTGAAGGCTGGAATTTTTTCATTGCTGTGTGAAATTATGTCCGTAAAAAGAATAAAACATAATACTGAAAACAAATCAGTAATTAAGTGAACAAAGAAGTTCTTTTAAGCAATAAAACATTATTTCTCCCTTTAATTTAGGGTTAGAGAGAACATCCGTTAGTATCTGAGAATATACAGTATAATATATATGTATATTTAAAAGTATGTTTTAAAATCTATTTCTTTATCCCTCTCTCTCTATATATCTATATCAGTATCTATTTATATCTATCTACCTATCTGTCTACACACACACACACACACACACACACACACACACACACACACACACACACACACACACACACACACACACACACACACACACACACACACACACACACACACACACACACACACACACACACACACACACACACACACACACACACACACACACACACACACACACACACACACACACACACACACACACACACACACACACACACACACACACACACACGCGCGCGCGCGCGCATTTCAGGATTTGCTATGGTCAGTTGATGAAAGTGAAAGATGAGAAAGACTGAGTGGAAATGAAAGAGGCTGACAAAATGATGAGAAAGGAAAGTGACTGAGAGGAGGTGAGGGGAAGTGAGAGTGGCTGAGAGAGGGTGAGGGGAAGGGGGGGTGGAGGGAGAGAGTAGGGGAGAACGTATGAGGGGGAGGAAGAGTGAGGGGAAGGAAGAATGATTAAGGAAGCAAAAGGATCTACTGTAGGATGAGAGAAGAATGTGACCAGGGAGGGAGGGTGTGCGATCCAGTATGGAGGGGACAGGGTGAGATGGATGAAACACAGTGGAGGGATGGGAAGGAAATGGCATCCAGTGCTGCTATTAATGGAGTTAACATTTCCTTAATAAATTTGACGGAATATTTCTTTATTATAGTTGACACAATATTGAAATATTAATCATTAGATGGCAAGAATAAAACTGTTTTCTCCGATTTAAAAAAAATGTGTTATTACTTAGGAATCTTTAATTATTGTTAATGCTGCTCTCAGACCATTTTATCCAGTTTAAGAATGACCTTGCTAAAGTTAAGGCTTAAATACAGTGTCAAGTAGTCCTTTTAGTATGAAAGAAGTGTTAACTTTTTATTCTAATCGTCCACAGGTAAAATAGTCTTCGAAAATTCTTTACAGAGGAGATATACATAAACTCTTTTGCTGCCACCAGATATTATTCACCTGCCAGTGGCGTCTCATTGCCTTGGGTGTGTAAATGCACGTAAGTCTTTGGAATATTACATGCTGCTCTTCATTTAACATTTCTTTCCACCATGACCCGGCTTGTTCGTCTGTCTATCGGTATGTCTGTCTATCTGCCTGCATACAACACTATGAAAAACAAACAAACAAACAAACAATTGGATGGGGCTGCATGAAATTGGTATAAATGACTGAGGACCCTCACAGGGACAATCAATTAAGCACTGGGCAAAGGCGGTCAAAGGTCTGTGTCAAAAACGAAAGATGGTGCTGCCTTGGCGGAGGTCTGTGCTCTTCTCAGTGCTCTTGGTATTTTTGTTTTAGCTCTCTTTTCACTTCGATAACTATAATGATGCATTCCTATGTTTTAACTACCTTCAGGTGGCTTCATCTTTAGGACAGCCATTATAATCCACTTCATTATTAAGTGCCTTGTCATCAGACTGATTACAATCGCCTGGATATTGACTAAGATTGGAAGATTTATTTTTTGTTTTAAGTAAGTTATGTACAGTTGCTGTATGCACCGACTTGAGACACGGAACATATTAACACAAGCGATGATTTTATTAACAAAAAAAAAAAAAAAATAGAATCACCTAAAGAATCTTTTCTGTTCTTTTTCATTTTCTCTTCTGTGTTACTCTGATATCTGAATACTGTTGTGTGTGACTTTTTGGTCATAAGCCGTTTGCCGTATTGCTCCTGTACAGAAGTCATTTGGCACCATAATGATTAGTGAATGTCTGTAAGAAATACAGGTGGGTGTGTTCCTGAGCATCGTCATAATTTATTACTAATTTTAAAACGAAAGCATATACATTTGGCACAACATTTCATTAGGTGGTGGTAGGTGGTGACGGCCATCAATTCACTCACTTAAAGTAGAGCTGTCTACATTCTTTTTTTGTGTACCAGCCTTCCTTTCTTCTTATGTCTTCCATCCTTCCCGTCGCCATTTATTAATCTCCTTTCCATTTCAGGTGGCTCTACACTGAGTGGCAAGCCACATGGTTTCGTGTAACCCAGGAAACCATTAACTATTTACGCTGTGTGGTAACCATGTAAACAGATAAAGCGGTGAAATGATACCTACTTTGGTGTTCCTGTTAACTGGGTGGAAAGGCATCGTCTGCCACAAGGGAACATCAGTTTACTGCAAAGGATGACCCATCAGTTGTTTGCCTGTAGTTGATGGCTCTGCTCTGCCAGACAGACCGGGGTTACTCAACAACAACAACAACAAGTATCACGCCAGAAGCAACTTATGAACACATAATCGGCATCAAAATTTTTCTTGTTGATATAATGTGTGTATTTAATACAGCTTTTCTATTGGCACCAAAAGTTGATTAATTTACGTCTTCAGTAGCCTAAGATGCCTTTTTATTTTTAGTCACACTACTACCAAACGATTTATTGAATCATTTTGTCTAGTATGGAAAGGAGTTAATTAAGGCTTATTATCAGTCCACACAGGATGGCAGCCAGCAATGCACCAAGGCAAGAAAATAATTGATACTCACCTTACTTATCAGGTCACGTGGGTTTTGAAATACCTCCTTACTCTTCACAGTTATCAGACTGAAGGGGTTCTTTTGAGTTCTTCCACATCCACCTCCCCCCCCCTTCCCCTGCCTTCATAAGCGCAGGTGAGGGAGTGTGTAAAGGCAAACCATTATCTCAGCTCACACCCACTCTCAAACGCACTAGGTGTGCATGCAGAACCATTGTCCTGTTTGGTCATTCCGCCCGCCCTCACCTCACCCTCACACTCACTCAACCGATGTATGTATTTACGCCTTAAGCAATGCCATTCACGTTTCCACACAATCTCTCGGCCCTTACACTACTCAAGGTAATGATCCAGACATTCTTGTATGTTCACGATTATTTTGTACATCGTGACAGGCTACCACGTTTCGTGTATGAGGCTTAAAAAAAAAAAAAAAAAAAAAAGATAACAGGGGTGAATGCAGAAGAAGGAGAGTAGAGTGAAATAGGACTTAAAAAGTTATCGTATACAAGAGTCGCTGACTAGACAGAGTTTTTAAAAGTGAGGGACCTTGACGATCAAAGACTGAGTTAGCAGCAAGGTATGGAAAGGGGAAGAAAAGATGGCTGAAAATGAAAAGTGAGGAAAGAAAGAGGTAAGATGAAGGTAGACAAGGAGGGAGGGAGGAAGAAGTTCGTGATAGAGGGAGGGAGAAGACACAGTGAGGGAAGAGGAATGTAGAGAAAGAGGGAGAAAGGATGAAGGAATTGTAGGAGAGAAAAGAAGAGAAGAAAAAGAAGTCGTTCATTCTTTCGATACAGTGATGTATTTAAGTATATGCAAGATACAGTTAGATAATTTCATTCAGCGTGGGAGATCCCATTAGCAGCGGAAGTGTTAATGAAGGCCACATTTACCCCAGAGCACACTTCCAAAGTGTCACCTGAGCTGGATAAAACTGTCTGGTGTTAGGAAGAAATTAAAAAAAAAAACTGTGCCGGGGTGGGCGTTAAAGAAGGACGAAAGAAGTATAGAAAAGAGAGATGAAAAATAAAATCGCAAAGTCAGTGTCAAAAGGCAGAACACGTGACGGAACGAAGATGATACTTTCTCATGACTGGGACAACTCTGGTGTTACAGTTCACTTAACTCTAAATAATTTTATACAGTGAGTCATAAGATCCTAAAAGTTAGTGCCACTCTTAAATTCCTTATGGAGGGGTCAGTTCTAAGATTTGTTTCAACTAATGCCAAACAATTTTACGCTGGTGATTTAGAGTCATAGGAGTCTCATAGTTAAGAGAATTACCATTATGTCTCACAAAATCGGAACAGGTATATCAATGTACTGTATAGCAGCTAACGCCAGACGATTTTATTCAGCTGTGAGTGAGTCACAGAGGACTCCAGATTATTACCGCAACCAACCCTATCAAGGTCGGTAAACTCTGGTAAGTTTTTGCAGCTTACATTAAACAGTTTTATTTAGCCTGTAGAGATTTATAACCGAATTTCCTCGTCATACACAAACAACAGGCACGGTCATAAAACAGCTACGCTAGGAGAAGCTGAAAAAATGTTAATCCTTTCACTGACAAAATTTCTCCCTCCCCCCCAAAAAAAAGAAAAAAAAAATCGCCCTATGGTAGCCTACATTAAGTTCCTGCATGTACGCACAATAGTACTTAAAGTGTTACTTGAGATGCTTTTATATGCTTTGCAAGGGTTTCACTTTATTAAACCTAATTATAAGTACTACCCTAAATAAATGACACATTTACATCAATCACAGAAATCACATTATAGGTTAAAGAAATTCATGTATATTCCATTTACAGGCAATATTATATAATGGTAACGTTACACGCAAGCACTACACACAACATCTTCATATTACCACCAACACTACACACAACACCTCCACGTTACCACCAACACTACACACAACACCTCCACGTTACCACCAACACTACACACAACACCTCCACGTTACCACCAACACTACACACAACACCTCCACGTTACCATCAGCACTACACACAACACCTCCACGTTACCACCAACACTACACACAACACCTCCACGTTACCACCAACACTACACACAACACCTCCACGTTACCACCAACACTACACACAACACCTCCACGTTACCACCAGCACTACACACAACACCACCACGTTACCACCAACACTACACACACCACGTTACCACCAACACTACACACAACACCTCCACGTTACCACCAACACTACACACAACACCTCCACGTTACCACCAGCACTACACACAACACCTCCACGTTACCACCAACACTACACAGAACACCTCCACGTTACCACCAACACTATTCACAACACCTTCACTTTGCTGGACGCTCTGACAACAAGCACAAAACTAGATATCCAGCCAAACTGAATAACCAGAATTAAAAAGCGAATTGGGTGGAAGGCGTGAGAGAGAACGGGGCAGCAACAAACAGGCTCCTTGATGAAGCTGACAGTTTTATTGTTGGATGCAGAGGGGGAACAGGACGAGGTTTATTAAGAAAAAAAAAAACACTCAGGTATGAAGACAGTAACCAAATAGTGAGCGCAACACAACGCGGCCATCAATTAACAGTCTACTGTAACGTGATAGTTTACACTTGAACTGATACGGGATGTTGAAAAGATTCGATGAAATATATTGGACCTTTAGTCCATCTCGCTGTATTATATCCGTCAGAAAAGTACATATATGGTTTAACATTTTTTTAACAGTAGAATCCTACTGCAATTATTTATAATTTTCAGGAGTCCACTTCCTTGCAAATTCAAGTATCTGATTCAAGGCATAAACAGCACAACGAAAATCCATGTAAGAGACCTAGCAGTCCCCGTACGTGCAAGATGTGGCTTTACACAAAAGTTCATGTGATAATTAGACCATGACTGTAGTAGTGATCGTGTTTGTAATGGTGGTTTTCTGGAATTTTGGTGATACAGTGGTGGTGGTGGTGGAATTTTTATAACTGGAACAGTGAAGGTGGTGGTTGTGGTGGTGGAGCTGGTGATGATGGTGGTAGTAGTGTGTGATGTTGGTGGTGGTCGGAGAGGTACTGGATAAGAGATGTTGGTGATGGTGGTGGTGATACTGGATAAGCCATGGTACTGCGAATGATGGTGGCGGTGATAATGGTAGCATTATCTGAGCACTGGTGGTAGTGGTGGTCGAGCAGTGGATGAGAAAATGATGGTGGTAGTTTAGTTATTTTGGATTAATTTGCTTGGTGGAGGTGGCAGTGTTGAGTTAAAGAATATGGTGAAAGCAATGAGGCAATGTAGATAGGGACTGTGGAGATGGTGGCAAGTGGTATGACTATTGATTTTATTTTCAGAGCAGAAGACAAGTAGATAAAGCCAGAGAGACAAGAAAACAGACAAACAGCCAGTCAAAGCTAGACACATAATACACGCCTGAAGGGTGTGGTTGTGGTGGAGGTGAGATACCAGCACACTAGCCACCCTCATGAACCTACTGTTAAATATATCAAAACGTCTTTGGACTGGGCGATAGATTTACAACATGAGATTTAGATAGACAGACAGATTGATAGACAAAGAGAGAGAGAGAGAGAGAGAGAGAGAGAGAGAGAGATACATGTATACGCGAAGCGTGTTGTGGCTGTGAGGGTGGTATATGAACACAACCGTGGTCTTCCCCACCACACTACACAAAGATTTATGATAGTGTCTTTGGACACTGTGCTGAATTTAGAACTAGCTAGATAACTACGTAAATAGATAGACAGATGGATAGATAGATAGATAGGAAGATGAACAGAAGGGTACATACAGGTAGATACACAGATAAATAGATGTATTGTGTGTTGCTGTTAAGTTAGTATAAAAACATAAGCCATGACTCCCTCATCGCACAATGGTAAGATTTATGGCAGTGGCTTTGAGCACCTCACTGGATATAGAACAAGACCCATAAATCGATAGATAGATAGACTGACGGACATACAGATAGAGAGACAGCTAGATAGACACATGGATGAAAGCATAGACAGACAGACAGACAGATAGACAGATGTATCGTATGTTTGCTGCTGAGGTGCTGTAAGAGCAGCAGAATGGCCTGCCTATTCACACTGGGTAAGACTTATGGCAGGGCCTTTGGACTCCAAGATGGATCTTGCCACCACAATATTTACGTTGGGTCGCGAGAGGCATCCTGATGCTGTTGAGCAGGGCAGGTGTGTGTGTGTGTGTGTGTGTGTGTGTGTGTGTGTGTGTGTGTGTGTGTGTGTGTGTGTGTGTGTGTGTGTGTGTGTGTGTGTGTGTGTGTGTGTGTGTGTGTGTGTGTGTGTGTGTGTGTGTGTGTGTGTGTTGTTAAATCGCTTTGAATGGAACAATATGTTAGTTTCCACGCTCTGCTTGCGTCACTATCCATTAAATATTTATTTAATGCTGAGAGAGAGAGAGAGAGAGAGAGAGAGAGAGAGAGACAGACAGACAGACAGACAGACAGACAGAGATTCAAAATTTACATTAAACAAGCATGATTAGATATATTGTTCTATATAATCATGCTTTCCCTAAAATTTAGGAAAGAACACGGCTGTCATGATGCTAACCTGGATCTCTGAATAACATATTTTAAAAAGTCTGGTCTGTGTATCATTAAGTCAATGAAACCTACACATGTAAAATCTTTCACTCTTCCCATAGATAAAAATTCCCCTAAAACCACTTGCGTTCTTTCTCTTTTGTTCAACTTCACCCCTCCACTCCCTCCCTCTCTCTCTCTCTCTTTGCCCCGTCCCATCCCCCCGCCTTATCATACCGTCTCCACCTCTCTCGCCTTCCAAGTCACCATCCACCCTCCTCCTTCAGTCTATTCCCTGCCTTCAGCCCACTTCAGCTCACTCGTTCATCGGTCAACTATCCTGCTGCCCTACTTTGCCTGTTCCTGTCTCCCCCCACTCTCCTGCCGTCATCGTTCCGTTCTCCCTGTCTGGCATTTTCCACCAATATAGTCTTCCCTGTGGCAGCAAAGAGTGGGAGGAAGGATGAGGCGAAGTGGACAGGCTACAGACTTTAATTAAATAAATTAATAGATAAAGACAGTTTATACCAACAAAATATTTATTCTGTACCTAATATCTATCAGGACTGGACACCCCGCTGAGGGAAGGTGAGTGACAGCCAAGCCAACCTTTCCCCAAGTTGGCCGTGTACGAATTAGGAAGGGTGTCAGTGGTGTCAGTTTGTATGTATGTTAGTGTGTGTAGTATATGGGTATGATTCAACAGATTGATGACTTGATACTGGATATGATACTGTGTGAAAGACTGGCATGGGGGATAAGGAAGGATAATATCTTGGGAAGGACACACCTGGGTAATGAAACTAACAGATGCATATGACAAGACCATCACTATCTTTTTAGCTTGGCACTCGACAGAATAGTTGTAGTAGACTACACACACACGCACACACACGCGCGCGGGCACACACACACACACACACACACACACACACACACACACACACACACACACACACACACACACACACACACACACACACACAGGGGGGCACAGACAGACAGACAGACAAACAGAGGTCCTCTAGAAAATACTATAATGTTATCTAATGTGTTGCGTGAACAGCTCAGTCTGCTGATGTGGGCGTGGGTGTGGCAGTGGGAGTAAGAAATGAACAAATGTTGCAGGCAGCTCATTGACAACGCTGACAGGCCCGGCTCCGCAACACACGACAACTCCTGGGGCGGTAAGGAATAGCACCGTTATAATTATGTAGGCATCATCTCTCTCTCTCTCTCTCTCTCTCTCTCTCTCTCTCTCTCTCTCTCTCTCTCTCTCTCTCTCTCTCAATTAAACAAAATATTTAGCGTAGCCCTGCCTTCTTCCAGTGCGAAGTCAATTATACTCTCTGCTTCTGCGATCATCACCTCACTTCCGAAACCACCCTGCACTCTAGAAAACACACCCCTCTCCCTGCCCTCATGGCCATTCAGGTCTCCTCCAGTGAAAACTTTTTCTCCTTCTGGACCCCTACCAGTACTTCATCCAGATGCCTCCAAAACTCCTCCTTTTCTCCCTCACTACACCCGACCTGTGGTGCAAAGGCACAAACCACATTTAGCACCAAGCCGCCATGTTCCACTTTCACACTCATTATCCGATCACTTTTCCTTCCCACACCCACCAGCTCCTTCTTCCAATTCTTATCCAAGTTTATTCCAACACCGTTTCTTCCTTGTGTTTTTGCTTTGCTGTAGGTGAGCTTACACCCTGCGCCGATGTCACGTACCCTGCTTCCTTCCCACCATGTTTCTTGTCAGGTACCCTGTTTCCTTTCCACCTTGTTTCTTGCACACACAGTACTCCCACTTTTCTTCTGTCCATCATGTCAGCCAGCTTCCTGCCTCTCCCAGTCATGTTCCCCACATTCAGTGTCCCTACCCTCAGAGCTCGCTTCTTCAGCTTCTTCTGGTGGCTCTACATTGAGTGAAAAGCCTAATGGTTTTCTTCAACACAGGAAAATACTTACAATGCTGGCGGTATCCATATAACTAAATAACGGGGAGATATGGAGTCGATGGGGCCACTGTTAACTAGATGGGAAAAGGCAAATGTGCAGTCCATCCAGGAACCAAACTAACGCTTCCCCCCGCCTGGCTGTGGCAAGGTGCTATAGGTGGCAAGGGAATAAAGGTTCACTGCACGGGAAGGCCATGCAGGGGCGGTTGCTTGCCAGTGGTTGATGGGTCTGCTCTGTCAGACACACTGGGATGGCCCAACAACAACAACTACAATCATCATCTGTGATAATGATGACGATAGTGATGATCCGGGTAATTATGATGATAATGAAGATGATGGTGAGTAGGAACCCGCCAGTCTCAAATCATGAAGACGGTCACCTGCATGATGGACACAAGGACAGTTTGATTTCTGTACACAACGTTGTCTCTCTGGCTGTCTTAGAAAGTTACCTGTTTAGAATGTTATACCCACAAACAGGGTTGTCAAATAGGTTACTTCGTGCACAAGGTACCCTGTGCATGCACGGACTTTTTTTTTTTTTTTTTTATGCGAGGAAGAAGGAACCAAAGGCCATGGCCCGCAGTAACAGTTCCCTCCAAGAGAAAAACAAAATACAAGAGAGAGCCAAATTCAAGATCCGATCATTTTGAGATGCCTGGACACACTGCGTTTGAAAGACTGGAGATCATAGGCAGCAGGAAATACAGACAGAGGGAGACAGTTCCAGAGCTGACCTGTTGCATAAATGAAAGACTGGGAGTAACGGTTAACTCTTGCATTAGAGAGTTGGACAGAAAAGGGATGAGAGTTTGCTGCCAGACGGGTGCTACGCGCCCGTCGTAGAGGTGGAGGAATGCAAGCAGACAATTCAGAGGAGCAGTGACCATTAAAGTAGCGATAGAAAAGAGATAAAGATGCAACAGTGCGGCGAAGAGACAGAGGTTGAAGGGAGTCAGTAAGAGGAGGAGAGTTAATGAGACGAAAAGCCTTTGACTCCACCCTATTGAGAAGAGCTGTATGTGGGGAGCCTCCTCACACATGAGAGTTGTACTCCACACAGGGGCGGATAAAACCTCTGTATAGAGTCAACAATTGTGCAGGGGTAAAGAAAGAGCGGAGTCGGCTTAGCACACCCAATCTCTTGGAAGCAGATTTTACAAGAGATGTAATATGATCTTTCCAAGATAAGTCCTGAGTAAATGAAACCCCAAGCATGTTCAAGGATGATGCAGGATTAAGCTGAATATTATTAAACATTAATGGGTATACCTGTGGAAGATTCTGTCGGGTTGATAGGTGTAAGAACTGAGTCTTAGATGCATTAAAGACAACCATATTATTTTTACCCCAGTCAGCGATACGAGCCAAGTCAGACATTAGGTGTGCCATAGCCTCATCCCATGTTTCTTGAAGTAACTGTTGAGATGGGCGTTGCGGGAACCGAATGGAAAGGTGAAGGGTGGAGTCATCAGCATATGAGTGGATAGGGTTAGATGTACAACTTAGAAGGTCATTGATGAATAAAAGGAAGAGAGTTGGTGATAGGACAGAGCCCTGAGGAACACCACTGTTGATAGATCTAGGAGAAGAACGATGGCCGTCTACAACAGCGGCTATAGAACGACCAGAAAGGAAGCTAGCGATGAAGGCACAGATAGAAGGATAGAAACCGTAGGAGGGCAGTTTGGAAATTAAAGATTTATGCCAGACTCGATCGAAAGCCTTTGAGATGTCAAGTGCAATGGCAAAGCTTTCGCCAAAGTCCCGAAAGGAGGATGACCAGGAGTCTGAAAGGTAGGTGAGAAGATCGCCAGTGGAGCTTCCCTGACGGAACCCATACTGACGATCGGAAAGAAGGTTGTGATAGGAAAGATGCCTTAAAATTTTTCAATTAAGAATTGACTCGAAAACTTTTGAAATACAGGACGTTAAAGCAATTGGACGATAGTTGGAGGGTTGGGAGTGGTCACCCTTCTTTGGGACTGGCTGAATGAGAGCAAACTTCCAGCAAGAAGGAAAGGTACAAGTTGAGAGACAAAGGCGAAAGAGTTTGCCTAGGCAGGGTGTAAGCACAGAAGCACAGTTCTTGAGAACAACAGGAGGGACCCCATCAGGCCCATATGCCTTGTTAGTACTGAGGCCAGTGATGGCAGAAAATACATCAACTGAAGAAATTTTAATGTCAGCCATGAGGAAGTCAGAGGGGAGAAGTGATGGAGGAACAGCACCGGAATCGTCTAAGGTGGAATTGGAGGAGAAAGTCTGTGCGAAGAGATCTGCTTTATCGGTAGAAGAAATAGCTACAGAACCATCAGAGTAGAAAAGAGGAGGGAAGGATGATGAGGTAAAGTTGTTAGAAAGATTTTTGGCAAGGTGCCAGAAGGATCGGGAAGAATTCGAGGTGGAGAGTTGAGAGCATTTAGTATGGATGAAATTATTTTTAGTAGAGCGAAGAACAGATTTAGCACGATTCCGGGCAGAAACGTAAAGATGATGTGATTCAGGGGTGGGTTGGCTCCGGTACCTTTTGTAGGCCCTCTCCTTGTTGCGGACAGCATTAGAACAAGCGTGATTAAACCAAGGCTTTCTTGCGTTAGTCAAAGGATATGAGAAAGGAATGTATGCTTCCATGCCCGAGAGAATAACCTCTGTAATGCGCGAGGCACACTCAGATGGCTCCCGGCCATGGAAGCAATAATCATTCCAGGGAAAATCAAAGAAGTACTGCCTGAGGGCCTCCCAGTTCGCGGCTCCAAAATGCCACAGACGACGTTTCCCTGGAGGGTCCACAGGCCGTACCGGAGTGATAGGACAGGTTAAGATAATAAGGTTGTGATCGGAGGAGCCCAACGGAGAGAAAAGATTAACAGAGTAAGCAGAAGGATTAGTTGTGAGGAAGAGGTCAAGTATGTTGAAGCTCTCTCCAAGGCGGTCAGGGATGCGGGTAGGGTGCTGTACAAGCTGCTCTAGGTCATTAAGGATAGAAAAGATGTAGGCTTGTTCACCAGGTGGATCCGTGAAAGGAGAGGAGAGCCAAAGGTGGTGGTGAACATTGAAATCTCCAAGAATGGAGATTTCAGAGAAAGGAGAAATGGACAGAATGTGTTCCATCGTAGAAGTAAGATAGTCGAAGAATTTTTGATAGTCAGTAGAATTAGGGGATAAGTAAACAGCACAGATATATTTAGTCAGAGAATGACAGGAAAGCCGAAGCCAGAGTGTGGAGAATTCAGAAGAATCAAGTTCAGGAACACGAGAGCAAGAGAAGTCGTTGCGTATGTATACACAACAGCCACCTTTGGCTTTGAAATGAGTATAGAGAAAGTAGGAGGATACAGAAAAGGGTTTGCTGTCGGTTGCCTCAGACAGCTGAGTCTCCGTCAGAAAAAGAAGGTGAGGTTTAGAGGAGGAGAGGTGGTGCTCAACAGAGCAAAAGTTAGATGAAAGGCCGCGAATGTTGCAGAAATGAAGAAGAAGAGAGTCAGACAGTGGTTCCAGGCACCTCGAGTCGTGCATGTGGCCCTATAGCATGTGGCCCTATAGCAAAGTACCATTTACCATATCCCCATATATACAGTAGTTATATGACAGTTATAGTGGTAGAACAACCCATCAGTGTCTGGCTGAGCAAACCCATCAACAGCAGGAATTCAGTCTCCCCTACAGGGCCATCTTGTGCTGTCAACCGATGTTATTATCGCCCACCTTTGGAAAGCAGAGAAATAATGTTTTTTGCCTGCCTGTGTGTGTGTGTGTGTGTGTGTGTGTGTGTGTGTGTGTGTGTGTGTGTGTGTGTGTGTGTGTGTGTGTGTGTGTTCCCATTATATCTCATGAACGGCTTGAGCTATCAACATGAAACCTTCAGGGTATCAAGATAATGCCAAAATCTTGGACGGGTACGATAATGGGCACTGACGGTCAAGGCCAATGTCACCAAAATGGCTGCCAAAGGTCAAGTGGTTTTTGTCGCCCGCCTTTAGCACCATTATATCTAATGAACGGCTTGAGCAAACAACATGAAACCTTCAGGATATCAAGATACGGCCTAAATCTTGGACTTGGCCAACAGCATATTCTGGCGGGCGATTAGCATTCGGCTCCCTAATGCTTATCTTCCATTTTGCGTTTAAAAGCACCTCGTTACAACAAGACGTTGTGATATGACATCCACATATCTCGCCAGGTGACGCCGAATTCAGTACTTTCAGGCAAGGTTGACTTCATCCTTTTCATTAACCTTGAGTTCCTCTCTCTCTCTCTCTCTCTCTCTCTCTCTCACGTATACACACACACACACACACACACACACACACACACACACACACACACACACACACACACACACACACTCGTAAAGTTGACTTCTGTCTCTTTCCAGTTGACACAAACTTCTTTTCCACTCACATAGACTTGTCTTTCACTGCAATTGACATCGAATTCCTCTTTAAAGGTGACATTGACTATTTCTTAGGAGGCTGCGTTGTCTTCTGGTCGCTGATCATATCCACCTCTCTTTGCAGGTGATGTTCAGTTCTCTCTGCAATTACAGCATCATAGACTTCTTCCTGCAGGTGACTTCGACTTCTCTCTGCAGGTGACATCTCATTTTCTCAGAATGGGAAATCGACTTTTCTCTGCCTTCTCTCTACGAGTGACACAACCTTTTCTCTGCAGGTGACGGCGACTGCTCTCTGCAGGTGACGCCGACAACTCTCTGCAGGTAAAGGTGACTACCCTTTGCAGGTAACTCTTACCACTCTGCGGAGGAAACGTCAACTTCTCTTTGCAGGGATCACTCTAATCACTATCATCACTATTGTCATGATCACTATTGGTATTATTCTTCCTACCACTACTAGGAGTGACATGGAGGGACAGGTTGACGAATGAAGAAGTGAAGGAACGCTGTGGGGTGGATGTGGATATGGCTGAGAAGATTAGGAGAAATACACTGAGGTTGTTTGGACATGTGGAGAGAATGGAGAATGAAAGACTGACTAAGAGGGTGTATGTAGGTGAGGAGGTGGAGGGAGAGAGAGGGAGGGATAGACCGAGGATGAGGTGGAGAGATGGAGTTCAGAGGTATATGAGGGAGGGGGGGTGAGTTGGGGGGAGGGTAGTCAAATGGTAGGTGACAGAGCGACTTGGAGGCATTTTGTCTGAGGCCACCCTTTGCCAGACTAGGGCGTCGGGCTATAGATAGATATATAGACTACTAGGCTACTACTTCAACTACTACTACTACTACTATTATTATTATTATTATTATTATTATTATTAAATTGTTGTTGTTGTTGTTGCTGTTAATTTAGTGGTAACATATTCATAGCAGTATTTTCCATGACACATTTTCTTCATTGTTGGATTTTTGGCAGAGATTCATGGCTTTCGGGCGGTTTTTAGGTGCATAGTTGATGTGTATCCGGGCGGTGTTTAGTTCCATTTTCTGGCGGGTGGTAGTTAGTCTGCCAAAGCTATATAAGGCCTGGCCGAAGCTTCCACGAGCAGTTCGGGTGGAGCAGCAGCCAGAGCAACATGTCCTTCCCAGCCTGCCAGGCCCACCACAGGAACCCACACATCCTCCACACCCCCCACTACTCCTTCCCCACCCACCACCACCTCGGGGAAGGTCAAGTGGTACAGCTTCAGGCCAGGTTATGGCTTCATCACGAGGATGGACAACCAGCAGGACATTTTGTCCACTGCACCGCCATCAAAAAGCCAAACCTCAGGAGGGTTGGAAAGTCCTTGGTGGAGGCGGAGAGAGTGGAGTGTACTATCAGAAGAGGGAGTAAGGGGCCAGAAGCTGCCTCTGTCACCGGCCATTCTGTCAGCCAAGTGGAGGGATCTACCCCGCCCCAGATCGACGCAAACATCCACGTTGATGAGCAGCTGATGAGGATAATACCACAAAGGCGGCAAAACTGCATGCATACCATCTGCAGTTCCAGTTGTACTAGAAGACCGGGAGGCCCTCACCATATTAATCCCTGTGCTGCTCCACCACAACAACCTGCCTCGATCTGCATCCCTGAAGAGGCAGTCAACGTGGTCACCCCTGCCCTTTCAAAAGGAAGAAGACCCCAAGAGCAAGAAGAGCCAGGAACAAGATATCCCCGGGGCAAGAAGACCCGGGGAAATAGCCTAAAACCCGGAAATAAAAGACCTCAGGAAAACTATCAGGAAAAATTTTCTGAGAATCCCTGGTAAGTCCCTACAGCTGAGATAGGATCTAGTTATGTCCACCAGGTAATAACTGGTCTGTCTAGGCACAGCTGAGATAGGATCTAGTTATGTCCACCAGGTAATAACTGGTCTGTCTAGGCACAGCTGAGATAGGATCTAGTTATGTCCACCAGGTAATAACTGGTCTGTCCAGGCACAGCTGAGATAGGATCTAGTTATGTCCACCAGGTAATAACTGGTCTGTCTAGGCACAGCTGAGATAGGATCTAGTTATGTCCACCAAGTAATAACTGGTCTGTCTAGGCACAGCTGAGATAGGATCTAGTTATGTCCACCAGGTAATAACTGGTCTGTCTAGGCACAGCTGAGATAGGATCTAGTTATGTCCACCAGGTAATAACTGGTCTGTCTAGGCACAGCTGAGATAGGATCTAGTTGTGTCCACCAGGTAATAACTGGTCTGTCTAGGCACAGCTGAGATAGGATCTAGTTATGTCCACCAGGTAATAACTGGTCTGTCTAGGCACAGCTGAGATAGGATCTAGTTATGTCCACCAGGTAATAACTGGTCTGTCTAGGCACAGCTGAGATAGGATCTAGTTGTGTCCACCAGGTAATAACTGGTCTGTCTAGGCACAGCTGAGATAGGATCTAGTTATGTCCACCAGGTAATAACTGGTCTGTCTAGGCACAGCTGAGATAGGATCTAGTTATGTCCACCAGGTAATAACTGGTCTGTCTAGGCACAGCTGAAATAGGATCTAGTTATGTCCACCAGGTAATAACTGGTCTGTCTAGGCACAGCTGGGATAGGATCTAGTTATGTCCACCAGGTAATAACTGGTGTGTCTAGGCACAGCTGAGATAGGATCTACTTATGTCCACCAGGTAATAACTGGTCTGTCTAGGCACAGCTGAGATAGGATCTAGTTATGTCCACCAGGTAATAACTGGTCTGTCTAGACACAGGTGAGATAGGATCTAGTTATGTCCACCAGATAATAACTGGTCTATCTAGGCACAGCTGGAATAGGATCTAGTTATGTCCACCAGGTAATAACTGGTCTGCCTAAAAACAGTTTAGGTAGGACCTTGTAATATATTTTTTTTTTATCAGGAAAGATCGATTTTCATGATGGAGGTGACGCAGACTTCCATATACTTAGGTAATGTTAACTACTTTCATTTTACTAACGACGACTTGCTCTCTCTCTCTCTCTCTCTAGATAAATAGATAGATAGATATAGATATGTTTATTTATCTATATCTGTCACTATGTTTTCAACTAATCTCACTTTTCAGGTTACTTCTACTTCATTTTCCTAACATGTGTCACGTCATAAAAATTGCAGGCATCATCCACTTCTTCCCTGAAGGTGGTATCGACTTCTGCTTGCTGGAAACATCGACTTTTTTTTGAAGGTGAAACTGATTTCCCGATGCAAGTGATGTCCATTTCATTGCGAATGGGACGTCGACTCTCTCTACACGTGACGTCGGCCTCTTTCTGCGAGTAACGGGAAATCTATTTGCAGGTGACCTGGACATATCACGGCAGGGGAAACCGACGACAAAGTATCCAGGTAAGAGTTTATTCCTTCATTTCTTTTACATTTAGTCTCTCTCTCTCTCTCTCTCTCTCTCTCTCTCTCTCTCTCTCTGAATATCGAGTTTTGTTTCTTTGCAGATGACATGATCTTTACCGCTCACATCGACTTGTCTTCCATTGCAAGTGATGGTAAAATCTTGTCTTCAGTTGCCAAGGACTAAATCTTCTGAGGTGGCATCGCCTTCTAATCGCAGATGTAATCAGCTTGTGTGTGCAGGTGATGTCGAGTACATTCTGCAAGGACATAGACTTCTCTGCTGGTTACTGCTGATATCGAACGTTCTGTGTTAATGATCTTAAGTTCTCTCTGCAGATAAAAAATAGAAGACTTCTTCCTGCAGGTGACGTCGACTTCGTTCTTCAGGTGACATTTTATTTTTTAGGAATGTGAAGTGGACTTTTCTCTGCCATCTCTCTACAAGTAGCCCCGCCTTTGCTCTGCACGAAACACCGACTTCTCTCTGTAGGTGGCCCCGACTACTCTCTACAGGTAACACTGACTACTCTCTTCAGGTAACACCGACTACTCGCTGCAGGTGATGTCGACTACTCTCTGCAAGTAACACCGACTACTCACTGCAGGTAAAGCCAACTACTCTCCGCAGGTAAAGCCAACTACTCTCTGCAGGTAAAGCCAACTACTCTCTGCAGGTACGTCGGCTTCTTTCTGCGGGAAAGGTCGAGCTCTTTTCTGAGGGATTACTGTGATCACTATCATCATCACTATTTTGATCGTCATCATTAGTATTATTATACCTTTTTTTATTGGTACTAGGCTATTTTTTGTTTTATTATTATTATTATTGGTACTAGGCTATTTTTGGTATTATTATTATTATTGGTACTAGGCTATTTTTTATATTATTATTATTATTATTTTGTGGTAGGTGGGGGCGCTCACCATCCACTCACTCAATGTAGTGCTGCTCTCGGGTGTGTGCCCTGTCCTCTCATCCATCCTTCTTTCCTTCCATCTTCTTCTATCTTTCTTTCCTTCATACTTTCCTCGTCCTTCTGCCTACGGGTGACTTTACACTCTTTCTTCTGTCTTTCATTCCTTCATTCTTTCCTCTTCCTTCTGCCTATGGGTGACTACACTGAGTGACAAGTCAAATGGTTTCCTGTACACCAGGAAACTATTTAGTACGCTGGGTGGCAACCATATAGGATAACCAAATTTTGGCACCTGGTGGTTTAGTGGGTAATTATTGTGCTCCAATCGGATTGAGCCGGTGAAGGTTTATATCCAAGGTATGGTTGGGGTTTATTGCTCACGTAATGCCACTCAGGGATGAGTGAGGTTGGTCTCTCTTATCTTAAGTGTCAGGACCAATTGCCTAGCCCCGGGCTCCTACGCTCCTCATGGGGCAACGTAGGATTGGAGGATGGATGGATGGATGGATGGAATATTATTGTTATTATTATTTTTATTATTGTTATTATTATTATTATTATTATTATTATTATTATTATTATTATTATTATTAAATTGTTGTTGTTGTTGTTGCTGTTAATTTAGTGGTAACATATTCATAGCAGTATTTTCCATGACACATTTTCTTCATTGTTGGATTTTTGGCAGAGATTCATGGCTTTCGGGCGGTTTTTAGGTGCATAGTTGATGTGTATCCGGGCGGTGTTTAGTTCCATTTTCTGGCGGGTGGTAGTTAGTCTGCCAAAGCTATATAAGGCCTGGCCGAAGCTTCCACGAGCAGTTCGGGTGGAGCAGCAGCCAGAGCAACATGTCCTTCCCAGCCTGCCAGGCCCACCACAGGCACCCACACATCCTCCACACCCCCCACTACTCCTTCCCCACCCACCACCACCTCGGGGAAGGTCAAGTGGTACAGCTTCAGGCCAGGTTATGCCATCGGCTTCTCTCTACAATGGACGTCAACTACTCTCTGCGGATGACGTCGGGTTCTCACTTCATATATCGTCGGTTCTCTCTGCAGGTGACGTCCACTTCTGTCTGCAGGAAACGTCACCTTCTCTCTAAACGACACGTCGACATCTCTTTGCACGTGACGTCGGCTTCTCTCCTGGTGGCGCCGGCATCATTTACAAGTAACACAAACTCCTCTAAGCAGGTAACGTTAACAGCTGTCAAGAGGCGGTGTGACCTTCTTCCTGCAAGGAATGTCCACTTCTTTCTGCAGGTGACGCTGACTTCTCTATGCAAGTGATTTCCACTTCATGCAGTAGTGCAGTTTGGCTGTCTCTACACGTGACGTCAGCCGGTTTGTATACGAGACGGGAAATTCTATTTGCTGTTCACCTCGACATATCACGGCAGGTGACATCGACGTCAACATTATCAGGTAATGTTTCCTTCCATCTTTCCGTTACCGTTAAATCTGTGTGTGTGTGTGTGTGTGTGTGTGTGTGTGTGTGTGTGTGTGTGTGTGTGTGTGTGTGTGTATTTATCTATATATCTTTCACTATGTCAAGTTTTCTCTCTTTTCAGGTCACTTCAACTCACTTTCCTTGTAGGCGTCATTGATCCTGACGGCAACACACACTTCTTTGAAGGTGGTGTCACTTCTTCCTGCTCGGAACATTGACTTCTTTTTGTAGGTGACGCTGATTTCTCTGTGCAACTGATGTCCACTTCAGTCCGTAGTGAAAGTCGACTCTATCAACAAGTGACGTCGGCCTCTTTTGGCGGGAGACGGCAACTTCTATTTGCAGGTGACCTCGACGTATCACGGCAGGCGACCCCGACGTAATAATTCCAGGTAAGGTTGAAGAGGATCCAGGTAAGGCTGCCTTCTTTCTTTTCTTTAACGTTGGGTGTATCTCTCTCTCTCTCTCTCTCTCTCTCTCTCTCTCTCTCTCTCTCTCTCTCTCTCTCAATATCGAGTTTTGTTTCTTTGCAGATGACATGATCTTTACCTCTCACATCGACTCTCTTCCATTTTAAGTGATGGGAAATTCTTGTCTTCATTTGCCAAAGTCTAAATTTGCTGTGATGGCATCACATTCTAATCGCAGATGTAATCAGCTTCTGTGTGCATGTGATGTCGAGTACTTTCTGCAAGTGACGTAGATTTCTCTCTGGTGGTCTCTGATGATATCGACATCACTTTCTATGTGATGTTCAGTTCTGTCTGCAAATTCAGCATCATACACTTCTTCCTGCAGGTGACTTCGACTTTTCTCTGCAGGTGACATCTCATTTTATCGGAATGGAAAGTCGACTTTTGTCTACCTTCTCTCTACAAGTGACACTGCCTTATCTCTGCAGGTGACGCTGTCTACTCTCTGCAGGGTGACGCTGACTACTCTCTGGAGGTGACGCCGACTACTCTCTGCAGGTGACGCTGACTACTCTCTGCGAAAAGCCAAACCTCAGGAAGGTTGGAAAGTCCTTGGTGGAGGGGGAGAGAGTGGAGTGTACTATCAGAAGAGGGAGTAAGGGGCCAGAAGCTGCCTCTGTCACCGGCTCTTCTGGCAGCCAAGTGGAGGGATCTACCCCCGCCCCAGATCGATGCAAACATCCACGTTGATGTGCAGCTGATGAGGATAATACCACCCAGGCCCACAAAATTGCATGCAGACAATATGCGAATGCAGTTGTACAAGAAGACCGGACAGCCCTCACCATATTAATCTCTCTGCTGCTCCACCACAACTAACTGCCTCGTTTTCCATCCTTGAAGAGGCAGTCAATGTTGTCATCCCGGATCTGCCGCCTCCTCTGCTCTCTCCACCACCACCTCTGCCACGAGATAACCAGCACCCCCTTGCCCTATCACCACTGGAATAATCGAGATTGAAGAGTGTCCTGCCTCTCCTCTAGCTTCACAGTCACCTGCTGCTTCACCATCACGAAAGAAGAGAAAGAAGAAGAAACCAGTACCTGCCACCACCTCTTCATTGCCACCAGCACCAGAACAGCGCCAACAAGACCCTGCCGACGCCTTGCACCACATCTCCACCATGATACCACCAATGGACACCAAGACCAGTGCTTACATCTTTTCCCTCACCGACCACCAACTGGACGCCCTGCAAGACCACTACCTCTGCGACGACGAACTTCATTGCCTAGTAGACACAATCATCCGTGTTTACTGGAAGAAAGACGTGACTCCCTACAACGAATGCTGCATTCAAAAATCAGCAAGCTCCTTCCCAAGTGAAGCAGCTATCCTACAGTATATTAGTCAGACTACTTCCTCCTTTACCTCCGACATTCCGCCACTGACTGAGCAATTACCTGGGCCCGATTCCCTCAAAGAACAGGAAACTAAAAACCACCACCAACAACAACTTCAATGAATCATTAGGAGTTGGAGGAGTAGAGAGAGGGCACGCGCTCCTCTGACCCTGGGTGAAAGAAGTCTTCCGGGGTATAAGACCCCGAAGGTAATAAGATATCAGAGGGAAGAAGAACCCAGGTGCTAGAAATCCCCCGGGGCAATAAGAACCAGGGATATAAAATCAAGGAAAGAAAGACCTCAGGACAACTGCCAGGAAATTTTTTCAAAGAATCTCTGTTACGTTCGTACAGCTGAGATAGGATCCAGTTACTGTATGTCCACCAGGTAATAACTGGTCTGTCTAGGCACAGCTGGGGTAGGATCTAGTTATGTCCACCAGGTAATAACTGGTCTGTCTAGGCACAGCTGAGATAGGATCTTGTTATGTCCACCAGGTAATAACTGGTCTGTCTAGGCACACCTGAGATAGGATCTAGTTATGTCCACCAGGTAAAAACTGGTCTGTCTAGGCACAGCTGGGATAGGATCTAGTTATGTCCATCAGGTAATAACTGGTCTGTCTGAAAACAGTTTAGGTAGGACCTTGTAATATTTAATTTATTTATCAGGAAAGATCGATTATCATGATGGAGGTGACGCAGACTTCCATATACTTAGGTAATGTTAACTACTTTCATTTTACTAACGACGACTTGCTCTCTCTCTCTCTCTCTCTCTCTCTCTCTAGATAGATAGATAGATAGATAGATAGATAGATGGATAGATAGATAAATAGATATTGATAGATATAGATATCTTTATTTATCTGTATATCTGTCACTATGTTACCAATTTATCTCACTTTTCAGGTTACTTCTACTTCATTTTCCTAACATGTGTCACGTCATAAAAATTGCAGGCATCATCCACTTCTTCCCTGAAGGTGGTATCGACTTCTGCTTGCTGGAAACATCGACTTCTTTTGAAGGTGAAACTGATTTCCCGATGCAAATGATGTCCATTTCATTGCGAATGGGACGTCGACTCTCTCTACACGTGACGTCGGCCTCTTTCTGCGAGTGACGGGAAATCTATTCGCAGGTGACCTGGACATATCACGGCAGGGGAAACAGACGACAAAATATCCAGGTAACATTACGTTCCTTCATCTCTTTTACATTTAGTCTCTCTCTCTCTCTCTCTCTCTCTCTCTCTCTCTGAATAACGAGTTTTGTTTCTTTGCAGATGACATGATCTTTACCGCTCACATTGACTTGTCTTCTATTGCAAGTGATGGTAAAATCTTGTCTTCAGTTGCCAAAGTCTAAATCTTCTGAGGTGGCATCGCCTTCTAATCGCAGATGTAATCAGCTTCTGTGTGCAGGTGATGTCGAGTACATTCTGCAAGGACATAGATTTCTCTGCTGGTTGCTGCTGATATCGAACGTTCTGTGTTAATGATCTTAAGTTCTCTCTGCAGATAAAAAATAGAAGACTTCTTCCTGCAGGTGACGTCGACTTCGTTCTTCAGGTGACATTTTATTTTTTAGGAATGTGAAGTCGACTTTTCTCTGCCATCTCTCTACAAGTAGCCCCGCCTTTGCTCTGCACGAAACACCGACTTCTCTCTGTAGGTGGCCCCGACTACTCTCTACAGGTAACACTGACTACTCTCTTCAGGTGTTGTCGACTACTCTCTGCAGGTGTTGTCGACTACTCTCTACAGGTAACACGGACTACTTTCTACAGGTAACACGGACTACTCTCTACAGGTGATGTCGACTACTCTCTGCAAGTAACACCGACTACTCTCTGCAGGTAAAGCCAACTACTTTCTGCAGGTAAAGCCAACTACTCTCTGCAGTCTAGGCACAGCTGAGATAGGATCTAGTTATATCCACCAGGTACTAACTGGTCTGTC
>NC_137062.1:13772567-13775067 GCF_032717465.1 Coenobita brevimanus | reverse complement strand
CACCAGGCAGCCCTTATCATAGCCAAATAATCCCCCTGCTGCTCCTTCACAACAAACTGCCCTCGATCTCCATCCTTGAAGAGGCAGTCGGTGCTGTTACCCCTGCTCTGCCGCCTCCTTTCCCCTCTACAGGATGAAGACCCCAGGGGCAAGAAGACCCTAGAAGCAAGAAATCTCCGGGAGCAAGAGGACCCGGGGAAATAAAACACGGAAGAAAGACCTTAGGACAACTGTCAGCAAAAATTTTCAGAGAATCCCTGGTGAGTTCCTACAGCTGAGATAGGATCTAGTTATGTCCACCAGGTAATAACTGGTCTGTCTAGGCACAGCTGAGATAGGATCTAGTTATGTCCACCAGGTAATCACTGGTTTGTCTAGGCACAGCTGAGATAGGATCTAGTTATGTCCACCAGGTAATCACTGGTCTGTCTAGGCACAGCTGAGATAGGATCTAGTTATGTCCATCAGGTAATAACTGGTCTGTCTAGGCACAGCTGAGATAGGATCTAGTTATGTCCACCAGGTAATCACTGGTCTGTCTAGGCACAGCTGAGATAGGATCTAGTTATGTCCACCAGGTAATAACTGGTCTGTCTAGGCAAAGCTGAGATAGGATCTAGTTATGTCCACCAGGTAATAACTGGTCTGTCTAGGCACAGTTGAGATAGGATCTAGTTATGTCCACCAGGTAATAACTGGTCTGTCTAGGCACAGCTGAGATAGGATCTAGTTATGTCCACCAGGTAATAACTGGTCTGTCTAGGAACAGCTGAGATAGGATCTAGTTATGTCCACCAGGTAATAACTGGTCTGTCTAGGCACAGCTAAGATAGGCTCTAGTTATGTCCACCAGGTAATAACTGGTCTGTCTAGACACAGCTGAGATAAGATCTAATTATGTCCACCAGGTAATAACTGGTCTGTCTAGGCACAGCTGAGATAGGATATAGTTATGTCCACCAGGTAATCACTGGTCTGTCTAGGCACAGCCGAGATAGGATCTAGTTATGTCCACCAGGTAATCACTGGCCTGTCTAGACACAGCTGAGATGGGATCTAGTTATGTCCACCCGGTAATCATTGGTCTGTCTAGGCACAGCTGAGATAGGATCTAGTTATGTCCACAAGGTAATAACTGGTCTGTCTAGGCACAGCTGAGATAGGATCTAGTTATGTCCACCAGGTAATAACTGGTCTGTCTAGGCACAGCTGAGATAGGATCTAGTTATGTCCACCAGGTAATAACTGGTCTGTCTAGGCACAGCTGAGATAGGATCTAGTTATGTCCACCAGGTAATAACTGGTCTGTCTAGGCACAGCTGAGATAGGATCTAGTTATGTCCACCAGGTAATAACTGGTATGTCTAGGCACAGCTGAGATAGGATCTAGTTATGTCCACCAGGTAATAACTGGTCTGTCTAAGCACAGCTGAGATAGGATCTAGTTATGTCCACCAGGTAATAACTGGTCTGTCTTGGCACAGCTGAGATAGGATCTAGTTATGTCCACCGGGTAATAACTGGTCTGTCTAGGCACAGCTGAGATAGGATCTAGTTATGTCCACCAGGTAATAACTGGTCTGTCTAGGCACAGCTGAGATTGGATCTAGTTATGTCCACCAGGTAATAACTGGTCTGTCTAGGCAAAGCTGAGATAGGATCTAGTTATGTCCACCAGGTAATAACTGGTCTGTCTTGGCACAGCTGAGATAGGATCTAGTTATGTCCACCAGGTAATAACTGGTCTGTCTAGGCACAGCTGAGATAGGATCTAGTTTTGTCCACCAGGTAATAACTGGTCTGTCTAGGCACAGCTGGGGTAGGATCTAGTTATGTCCACCAGGTAATAACTGGTCTGTCTAGGCACAGCTGGGGTAGGATCTAGTTATGTCCTCCAGGTAATAACTGGTCTGTCTAGGCACAGGTGAGATAGGATCTAGTTATGTCCACCAGGTAATAACTGGTCTGTCTAGGCACAGCTGAGATAGGATCTAGTTATGTCCACCAGGTAATAACTGGTCTGTCTAGGCACAGCTGAGATAGGATCTAGTTATGTCCACCAGGTAATAACTGGTCTGTCTAGGCACAGCTGAGATAGGATCTAGTTATGTCCACCAGGTAATAACTGGTCTGTCTAGGCACAGCTGAGATAGGATCTAGTTATGTCCACCAGGTAATCACTGGTCTGTCAAGGCACAGCTGAGATAGGATTTGGTTATGTCCACTAGGTAATAACTGGTCTGTCTAGGCACAAGTGGGATAGGATCTAGTTATGTCCACTAGGTAATAACTGGTCTGTCTGAAAACAGTTTAGGTAGGACCTTGTAATATTTATTTTATTAATCAGGAAAGATCGATTTGCATGATGGAGGTGACGCAGACTTCAATATACTTAGGTAATGTTAACTACTTTCATTTTACTAACGACGACTCACCCTCTCTCTATCTCTCTCTCTCTCTCTAGATATCGATAGATACAAATATAGACAGCTATAGATAT
>NC_137062.1:13712567-13767567 GCF_032717465.1 Coenobita brevimanus | reverse complement strand
TAATCACTGGTCTGTCTAGGCACAGCTGAGATAGGATCTAGTTATGTCCACCAGGTAATAACTGGTCTGTCCAGGCACAGCTGAGATAGGATCTAGTTATGTCCACCATGTAATAACTTTTCTGTCTAGGCACAGCTGAGATAGGATCTAGTTATGTCCACCAGGTAATAACTGGTCTGTCTTGGCACAGCTGAGATAGGATCTAGTTATGTCCACCAGGTAATAACTGGTCTGTCTAGGCACAGCTGAGATAGGATCTAGTTTTGTCCACCAGGTAATAACTGGTCTGTCTAGGCACAGCTGGGGTAGGATCTAGTTATGTCCACCAGGTAATAACTGGTCTGTCTAGGCACAGCTGAGATAGGATCTAGTTATGTCCACCAGGTAATAACTGGTCTGTCTAGGCACAGCTGAGATAGGATCTAGTTATGTCCACCAGGTAATAACTGGTCTGTCTAGGCACAGCTGAGATAGGATCTAGTTATGTCCACTAAGTAATAACTGGTCTGTCTAGGCACAAGTGGGATAGGATCTAGTTATGTCCACTAGGTAATAACTGGTCTGTCTGAAAACAGTTTAGGAAGGACCTTGTAATATTTATTTTATTTATCAGGAAAGATCGATTTGCATGATGGAGGTGACGCAGACTTCAATATACTTATGTAATGTTAACTACTTTCATTTTACTAACGACGACTCACCCTCTCTCTCTCTCTCTCTCTCTCTCTCTCTAGATATAGATAGATACATATATAGACAGCTATAGATATGAATATTTATCTATATATCTGTCACTATGTTACCAATTTATCTCACTTTTCAGGTTACTTCTACTTCTTTTTCCTAACATGTGTCACGTCATAAAAATTGCAGGCATCATCGACTTCTTCCTTGAAGTTGGCATCGACTTCTGCTTGCTGGAAACATCGACTTCCCTTTGAAGGTGAAACTGATTTCCCGATGCAAGTAATGTCCATTTCATTGCGAATGGGACGTTGACTCTCTCTACACGTTACGTCGGCCTCTTTCTGCGAGTAACGGGAAATCTATTCGCAGGTGACCTGGACATATCACGGCAGGGGAAACAGACGACAAAGTATCCAGGTAAGAGTTCGTTCCTTCATTTCTTTTACATTTAGTCTCTCTCTCTCTCTCTCTCTCTCTCTCTCTCTCTCTCTCTCTCTCTCTCTCTCTCTCTCAATATTGACTTGTTTCTTTGCAGATGACATGATCTTTACCGGTCACGTCGTCTTGTCTTCCATTTCAAGTGATGGGAAATTCTTGTCTTCTGTTGCAAAAGTCTAAATCTTCTGAGGTGGCATCACCTTCTAATCGCAGATGTAATCAGTTTGTGTGTGCAGGTGATGTCGAGTACTTTCTGCAAGGACATCGCCATCTCTCTGCTGGTTGCTGATGATATCGAACGCTCTTTGCTAATAATACTGAGTGCTATCTGCAGATAAAGCATTAAAGACTTCCTCCTGCAGGTGACGTCGACTTCTCTCTTTAGATGACATCTTATTTACTAGAAATGTGAAGTGGACTTTTCTCTGCCTTATCTCTACACGTGGCCCCGCCTTTGCTCTGCAGGTAACACAGACTTCTCCCTGCTGGTGATGCCGACAACTCCCTGCAGGTAACACCGACTACTCGCCGCAGGTAACACCGACTACTCTCTGCAGGTGATGTTAACTACTCTCTGCAGGAAACACTGACTACTCTCTACATGTAACACCAACTACTCTCTGCATGAAATGCCAGCTACTGTCTGCAGATAACACCGACTACTCTCTGCAAGTAACACTGACTACTTTGTGGGGGTAACACCGACTACTCTCTGCAGGTAACGCCAACTACTCTCTGCATGTAACACCGACTACACTCAGCTCGAAACACCGACTACTCTCTGCAGGTAACACAGACTAATCTCTACAGGAAGCACCGACTACTCTCTGTTGGTAACACAAACTACACTCCGCAGGTAACACCAACTACTCTCTGCAGGTAACACCGACTACTCTCCACAGGTAACACCAACTACTCTCTGCAGGTAACACCAACTACTCTCTGCAGGTAACACCGACTACTCTCTGTAGGTAACACCGACTACTCTCCGCAGGTAACACCAAGTACTCTCTGCATGTAACACCGACTACTCTCTGCAGGTAACACCAACTACTCTCTGCGTAACACCGACTACACTCAGCTCAAAACACCGACTACTCTCTGTAGGTAACACCGACTAATCTCTACAGGAAGCACCGACTACTCTCTGCAGGTAACACAAACTACACTCAGCACGTAACACTTACTACTCTCTGTAGGTAACACCGACTACTCTCCGCAGGTAACACCAACTACTCTCTGTAGGTAACACCGACTACTCTCTGCAAGTAACACCGACTACTCTATGCAAGTAACACCGACTACTCTCTGCAGGTAACACCAACTACTCTCTGCAGGTACGTAGGCTTCTTTCTGCGGGAAACGTCCACCTCTTTTGGCACGGATTACTCTAATCACTATCATCATCACTCTTTTCATCGTCATGACTGATATTATTGTTACAGTTATTACTCCTATTAGATTACTATTATTATTATCGTTATTATTATTATTATTATTATTATTATTATTATTATTATTATTAAATTGTTGTTGTTGTTGTTGCTGTTAATTTAGTGGTAACATATTCATAGCAGTATTTTCCATGACACATTTTCTTCATTGTTGGATTTTTGGCAGAGATTCATGGCTTTCGGGCGGTTTTTAGGTGCATAGTTGATGTGTATCCGGGCGGTGTTTAGTTCCATTTTCTGGCGGGTGGTAGTTAGTCTGCCAAAGCTATATAAGGCCTGGCCGAAGCTTCCACGAGCAGTTCGGGTGGAGCAGCAGCCAGAGCAACATGTCCTTCCCAGCCTGCCAGGCCCACCACAGGCACCCACACATCCTCCACACCCCCCACTACTCCTTCCCCACCCACCACCACCTCGGGGAAGGTCAAGTGGTACAGCTTCAGGCCAGGTTATGCCATCGGCTTCTCTCTACAATGGACGTCAACTACTCTCTGCGGATGACGTCGGGTTCTCACTTCATATATCGTCGGTTCTCTCTGCAGGTGACGTCCACTTCTGTCTGCAGGAAACGTCACCTTCTCTCTAAACGAGACGTCGACATCTCTTTGCACGTGACGTCGGCCTCTCTCCTGGTGCCGCCGGCGTCATTTACAAGTAACACAAACTCCTCTAAGCAGGTAACGTTAACAGCTGTCAAGAGGCGGTGTGACCTTCTTCCTGCAAGGAATGTCGACTTCTTTCTGCAGGTGACGCACAGCTCTATGTTCAGATAATAACAAAATATCACATGTAACACAAAATGCAATATTTTCAGGAAAGTTTGACTCCTCTCTTTGTATTAACGTCGAGTTCCTCTCCTTTGCTGTGTGTGTGTATATATATATACATAACTTTCCTTTCATATATTTCACTAAGTCATCAAGTTCTCGGTCTTTTCAGGTAACGTCGACTCTTTCCTTGCAGGTGTTATTTAAATTACAAGCGGAATTGACTTCTTCTTTGAAGGTGGTATCGACTTTTCTTTGCTAAATAACATGGCTTCTCTTTGCAGGTGACGCTGATTTCTCTATGCAAGTGATTTCCACTTCATGCCGTAGTGCAGTTTGGCTCTCTCTACACGTGACGTCAGCCTCTCTCTACAGGCGACGGGAAATTCTATTTGCTGTTCACCTCGACATATCAGAGCAGGTGACAACGACGTCAACATTTTCAGGTAAGGTTGCCTTCCATCTTTCCTTTACCGTGTGTGTGTGTGTGTGTGTGTGTATTTATCTATATATCTTTCACTATGTCAAGTTGTCTCTCTTTTCAGGTCACTTCAACTCACTTTCCTTGTAGGCGTCATTGATCCTGACGGCAACACACACTTCTTTGAAGGTGGTGTCACTTCTTCCTGCTCGGAACATTGACTTCTTTTTGTAGGTGACGCTGACTTCTCTGTGCAACTGATGTCCACTTCAGTCCGTAGTGAAAGTCGACTCTATCAACAAGTGACGTCGGCCTCTTTTTGCGGGAGACGGCAACTTCAATTTGCAGGTGACCTCGACGTATCACGGCAGGCGACCCCGACGTAATAATTCCAGGTAAAGTTGAAGAGGATCCAGGTAAGGCTGCCTTCTTTCTTTTCTTTAACGTTGGCTCTCTCTCTCTCTCTCTCTCTCTCTCTCTCTCTCAATATCAACTTTTTTTTATTTTCACATGACATGACCTTTACCGCTCACATCAACTTGTCTTCCATTGCAAGTGATGGGAAATTCTTGTCTTCAGTTGCCATAGTGTAAATCTTCTAAGGTGGCATCGCCTTCTAATCGCAGATGTAATGAGCTGTGTGCAAGTGATGTCGAGTACTTTCTGCAAGGACATCAACTTCTCTCTGCTGGTTGCTCATGATATCGACTGGTCATTGCTGGTAATGCTGAGTATTCTCTGCAAATAAAGAATCATAGACTTCTTCCTGCTGCTGACTTCAACTTCTCTCTTCAGGCGACATCTCATTTTCTAGCAATGTGAAGTGGACTTTTCTCTGCCTTCCCTCTACAAGTGGCAACGCCTTTTGTCTGTAGGCGACGCCGCTTAATCTCTACAGGTGACGCCGCCTACTGTCTACAGGTGACGCGGCCTATTCTCCACAGGAGACGCCCACTACTCTCTGCATGTGACGTCGACTACTCTCTGCATGTGACGTCGACTACTCTCTGCATGTGATGTTGACTACTCTCTGCATGTGACGTTGACTACTCTCTGCATGTGACGTCGACTACTCTCTGCATGTGACGTCGACTACTCTCTGCATGTGATGTCAACTACTCTCTGCATGTGATGTCAACTACTCTCTGCATGTGATGTTGACTACTCTCTGCATGTGATGTTGACTACTCTCTGCTGGTAACACCGACTACTTTCTGCAGGTAACACCGAATGCTCTACGCAGGTAACACCGACTGCTCTTTGCAGGTAAAGCCAGCTACTCTCTGCAGGTAACACCGACTACTCTCTGCAGGTAACACCAACTACTCTCTGCAGGTAACACCAACTACTCTCTGCAGGTAACACCGACTACTCTCTGCAGGTAACACAGACTTCACTCTGCAGGTAACACCAACTACTCTCTGCAGGTAACACCAACTACTCTTTGCAGGTAACACCAACTACTCTCTGCAGGTAACACCAACTACTCTCTGCAGGTAACACCAACTACTCTTTGCAAGTAACACCAACTACTCTTTGCAGGTAACACCAACTACTCTTTGCAGGTAACACCAACTACTCTTTGCAGGTAACACCAACTACTCTCTGCAGGTAACACCGACTACTCTATGCAGGCAACACCAACTACTCTATGCAGGTAACACCAACTACTCTTTGCAGGTAACAAACACTTCACTCTGCAGGTGACGTCAACTACTCTTTGCAGGTAACACCAACTACTCTCTGCAAGTAACACCGACTACTCTATGCAGGCAACACCAACTACTCTATGCAGGTAACACCGACTACTCTTTGCAGGTAACAAACACTTCACTCTGCAGGTAACGTCAACTACTCTCTGCAGGTGACGTCAACTACTCTGCAGAGGTAACGTCAACTTATCTGTACAGGTGACGTCGGCTTCTTTGTGCGGGAAACGTCAACTTCTTTTTATAGGGATCAGCCTAATTACCATCATCATTACTATTGTTATCGTCACTATTAGTATTATTGTTACTACTACTACTACTACTACTGCAACTACTACTACTACGACTACTACTACTACTTCTGCTACTATACTACTACTACTACTACTACTACTACTACTACTACTACTACTACTATTACTACTACTGCAACTACTACTATTACTACTCTTACTACTAGTACTATTACTACTACTACTATTAATACTGGGCTACTAGTACTGCTATTTCTGTTATTATTATTATTATTATTATTATTATTATTATTTTGTATTATTATTATTATTATTATTATTATTATTATTATTATTATTATTATTATTATTATTATTATTATTATTATTATTATTATTATTATCATTAATATTATTATTAAAATTATTATTAATATTACTATTACTATCATTATTAATATTATTTGTGGTAGGGGGGGCGCTCACCATCCACTCACTTGATGTAGTGCTGCTCTCGTGTGTCTGCCCTTTCTTCTCTTCCATCCTTCTTTCCATCCATCCTCTTCTGTCTTTCTCTCTCTGCCCTTTCTTCTCTTCCATCCTTCTTTCCATCCATCCTCTTCTGTCTTTCTCTCCTTCATTCTTTCCTTCTTCTGCCTTGGGGTGACTTTACACTCCCTCATCTGTCTTTGTTTCCTTCACTCTTTTCTTTTCCTTCTGCCTGTGGGTGACTCTACACTGAGTGACAAGCCAAATGGTTTCCTGTACACCAGGAAACCAATTACTACGCTGGGTGGTAACCATGTAGCCAAATTTTGGCACCTGGTGGTTTAGTGGGTAATTATTTGCGCTCCAATCGGATTCAGCCGGTGAACGTTTATATTCAATGGGTAGTTGGGGTTAATTGTTAAGTAATGCCACTCAGGGATGAGTGACCCTGGTCACTCTCATCTTAAATGTAGAGACCAACTGCCTAGCCCCGGCCTCCTACGCTCCTCATCGGGCAATGTAGGATATAATGATGGATGGATGGATTAATATTATTATTAATATTATTATTATATTATTATTAATATTTTTACTAATATTATAAGTACTAATATTATTAATATTAATATTATTATTATTAATATTGTTATTATTAATACTATTATTATCAATATTATTATTATTATAATTAATAACATTAATATTAATATCATCATTACTATTAATATTAATGATACTATTATTATTAATGTTAATGCTAATATTAATAATAATAATATTATCAATATTAATATTAATGTTAATGCTAATATAATTATTAATATTATTATCAATATTAATATTATTATCAATACTAATATTATTATTGATATTATTATTATTATCATTATTAATATTATTATCAATATAAATATTATCAATATCAATATTATTATTAATATTAATAATATTATTAATATTAATGTTATTATTAATTTTCATATTATTATTATATTAAAATTATTATTATTAATATCATTATTTTTATTAATAATAATAATAATATTATTATCATTGTTATTATTATTAATAATGTTAATATTATTGTTGTTATTACCTGTAGTAGTATTAATATTATTATTTTATTATTATTATTATTATTATTTTTTTTTTAAATTAAAAACTATTAATATTATTGATAGTATTCTTATTCTTATTCTTATTCTTATTATTATTATTATTATAATTATTATTGTTTTAATATTATTATTAATATTATTATTAATTAATATTATTAATAATATTATTAATATTATTATTAATTGATATTATCAATATTATTATTGATATTATTAACCTTATTACTTTATTATTAATATAATCATTATTATTATTATTATTATTATTATTATTATTATTAACAGTTGGGAAAGGCCCCAGGAATTGATGAAGTGTGTGGTGAAATGCTTAGGTATGGGGGTGAGATTGTTGTGGAGTGGATATGGAAGTTGTGTAGATTGGCTTGGGAAGAGGGAAGGGTTCCAGAGGACTGGAAATCAGGTATAATTGTTCCTTTATACAAAGGAAAAGGAGAGAGAGAAGTATGTGGTAACCATAGGGGTATTTGCCTACTTAGTGTGACTGGTAAAATATATGGTAGAATACTCATTGATAGGGTTAGGCATATGACAGAGGAGCTAGTTGGAGAAGAACAAGGGGGATTTAGGAAGGGAAAAGGGTGTGTAGATCAGATATTTGTTCTAAGATGTTTAGTGGAGAAGTATCTAGAGAAGGGAAGGAAAGTGTATGCTGCCTTCATGGACTTGGAGAAAGCTTATGACAGAATAGATAGGCAAGGTATGTGGAAGGTATTAAGAATATATGGAGTGGAGGGGAAATTGTTGAGTGCTGTGAAGAGTATGTACGAGGGAGCTGGGGCTACGGTGCGAGTGGATGGTGAGCTGAGTGAGTTCTTTGATCTCAATGTGGGACTGAAACAGGGTTGTGTGATGTCTCCATGGCTGTTTAATATATACATGGATGGGGTTGTAAAGGAGGTGCAAGGTAGGGCAGTGGATGTAGGGGTGGCTCTAATGAATGAGGGTGAGATTTGGAAGATTCCGGTGTTGCTGTTTGCTGATGATACAGTATTGTTGAGTGAAGATGAATGGGAGTTGCAAGGTTTGGTGAATGAATTTGGGACAGTGTGTAGGAAGAGGAATCTGAAAGTTAATGTAAACAAAAGTAAAGTTATGGTGTTTGAGAGGAATGAAGTCACAGAGTGTGCAGTGAGGTTGGATGGTGAGGATATGGAGAATGTGAGTGCATTCAAGTACTTGGGTAGTGTGATGAGTAAGGATGGAACTTTGGGGGATGAAGTGCGTGAAAGGGTACAGCAGGGAAGGAAGGTTGTTGGTACATTGAAAGCAGTGATGAGGAATAGGGAGGTGAGTATGGAAGTTAAGAAGTCACTGCATGATGGTATTGTGATCCCTACCCTGACGTATGGAAGCGAGGCATGGACCTTGCAAGAGGGGAATAAGTCAAGAGTGAGAGCAGTGGAAATGAGTTACTTGAGAGGAGCATGTGGAGTGACGTGGAGGGACAGGTTGACGAATGAAGAAGTGAAGGAACGTTGTGGGGTGGATATGGATGTGGTTGAGAAGATTAGGAGAAATACACTGAGGTGGTTTGGACATGTGAAGAGAATGGAGACTGAAAGACTGACTAAGAGGGTGTATGTAGGTGAGGTGGAGGGAGGGAGAGGGAGAGGTAGACCGAGGATGAGGTGGAGGGATGGAGTTGAGAGGTATATAAGGGAAGGGGGGGTGAGTTGGGGGGAGGGTAGTCAAATGGTGGGTGACAGAGCGACTTGGAGGCGTTTTGTCTGCGGCCACCCTTTCCGGGATTAGGGCGTCGGGCTATAGATAGATAGATAGATTATTTTATTAATATTACTATTAACGTTATTAACATTAGTATTTTATTATTGATATTATTATTATTATTATTATTATTATTTTTATTATTGTCATTAATATTATTATAATTATTATTAATATTATTAATATCAGTATTTACTTTTATTAATAGTTTTTTTATTATTATCAATATTATTATTAATTTTATTATTAATATTATTATTATGATTATTATTATTATTATTATTATTATTATTATTATTATTGCTATTATTATTATTATTATTATTATTATTATTATTAATGATATTAATATTATAATTAACATTATTATTATTAATATCATTATTTTAATATTATTTATATAATAATAATAATAATAATAATAATAATTATTATTATTATTATTATTATTATTACTCTTATTATTATTATTATTATTAAAATAATAATTAATATAATTTTTATATTACTATCGTTATTAATATGAAAATAATTATTATACTAATATTATTATTAATTTTATTATTAATATTAAATTTATAAATATTAATATTATAATTGATATTATTATTATAGGCAGTATTTATATTATTATTATTACTAATATTAGTAATAATATATTATTATTATTATTATTATTATTATTATTATTATTATTATTATTATTTTATAATATTATTAGTATTTTTAATATTAGTATCATTAATATTAATGTTATTATTGTGATTTTTATTATTATTATTATTAATACTATTATTATTTTTATTAATATTAATATTATTATTATTATTATTATTATTATTATTGTTATTATTAGTATAAAAATTATTAATATAAATATTTACATTATTCTTAACATTGTTGTTATTATTATTATTATTATTATTATTATTATTATTATTATTATTATTATTAATATTATTATTAATGTTGTTATAGATGTTATTATTATTATTATTATTATTATTATTATTATTATTATATTATAATAAATATTATTATTAATATCAATATGAATATGATGATGATTATTATTATTATTATTATTATTATTATTATTATTAATATTATTATTATTAATATTATTTTTCCTATTATTATTGTTATTATTATTTTTCTTCTTCTTCTTCTTCTTCTTATCATTATTATTATTATTATTATTATTATTATTATTATTATTGTTATTACTATTATCATTGTTATTGTATTTATTACTATTATTTTTATTATTATTATTATTTTCATTATTATTATTATTTTTTTTATTATTATTATTATTTTATTATTTTCACAATTATTAACTTTTTTATAATTATAATCCATTTTATTATTATTAATAATACAATTTTTATTAATAATATTAATATTATTATTAATATTAAGGTTATTATTATTATTATTATTATTATTATTAATATTAATATTATCATTCCGTATATTTTCAATATTATTATTAGTATTATTAATATTATTATTAATAATAAAATTAACATTAATATTATTAATATTTTTATTAATATTTTTAATATTAATATTAACACTATTTCGAGAGAGGTGAAAAGATTAGTAAGAGAGAGTAAGAAGAGAGTGGATGAGGAATTTGGAAGGAATTTGAGTGTAAAGTGGAGGGACTGTAAGAAAATGTTCTGGAAAGAGGTGAGGAGAGTAAGACAGGGTGGAAGTGAAGTTAGCAGGGGAGTGAAAGATAAAAATGGTAGATTACTTGTGGGGAAGGGAGAAAAAGTGAGCAGATGGAGAGAACACTTTAAGGAATTGTTGAACATAGACGATGGAAGTAATGCGAGTATGAGTGGCTGGGGAATGGCTGGGAGAAGGAGGGAGGTGAGAAGACAGGAAGAAATCAGTAGGATAGAAGTTGTGGAAGCAATGAAGAAAGTTAAATTGGGGAAAGCCCCAGGAATTAATGGAGTGTGTGGTGAAATGCTGAAGCACTGGGGAGATATAGTGGTAGAATGGATGTGGAAGATGTGCAGATTGGCCTGGGAGGAAGGTAGAGTCCCGGAGGATTGGAAGTCAGGTATAATTATTCCCTTGTACAAAGGAAAAAGGGAAAAAGAAGTGTGTGGTAATCATAGGGGCATTTGTCTTCTTAGTATAATAGGAAAAGTGTATGGTAGGATACTTATTGACAGAGTTAGAGAAAGAACAGAGAAATTAGTTGGAGAAGAACAGGGAGGCTTTAGGAAGGGAAGAGGTTGTGTAGATCAGATATTCATTCTTAGATCTTTAGTGGAAAAGTTTCTAAACAAGGGAAAGAAGTTGTATGCGGCTTTCATGGATTTGGAGAAAGCATATAACAGGGTGGATAGACAAGGATTGTGGAAAGTGTTAAGAATATATTGAGTAGATGGAAAGTTGTTGATTGCTGCGAAGAGTATGTATGATGGTGCTAAGGCTGCATTACCTGTGGATGGTGAACTGAGTGAATTTTTCTCTTTGGAGGTTGGGTTGAAACAGGGATGTGTCATGTCTCCATGGTTGTTCAATCTGTTCATGGATGGGGTAATAAAAGAGGTACAAGGTAGGGTAGTGGATGTTGGAGTGGCCCCGGTGAGAGAGGATAGTGTTTGGAAACTCCCTGTACTGTTGTTGAGTAAAGACGAAGGGGAGCTGCAAGGCTTGGTGGATGAGTTTGTGAGAGTGTGTAAGAAACGGAATCTAAAGGTGAATGTAGGGAAGAGTAAAGTGATGGTCTTTGAGAGTGGTGAAGTTAGTGAATGTACAGCGAGGTTGGATGGTGAGGAATTGGAAAATGTGAGTATATTTAAGTACTTGGGTAGTGCGATGAGTAAGGATGGAGGTTTGGAGGGTGAAGTGTTTGAAAGTGTACAGCAGGGAAGAAAGGTTGCTGGTTCCTTGAAAGCAGTGATATGAAACAGGGAAGTGAGTATGGAAGTGAAAAAGTTACTACATGACCGTATTGTGATACGAACTCTAACTTATGGAAGTGAAGCTTGGACATCGTTGGAAGGACACAATTCAAGAGTGAGAGCAGTGGAAATGAATTATTTAAGAGGCGCCTGTGGAGTCACATGGAGAGACAGGCTGACAAATGAGGATATAAAGGAGCGTTGTGGTGTGGATGTGGATGTGATAGGAAGCGTTATGAGGAACACACTGAGGTGGTTTGGCCATGTGGAGAGGATGGAGGGTGAAAGACTGACGAAGAGAGTGTATGTGACTGAGGTGGAGGGGGGAAGAGGGAGGGGAAGGCCGAGGATGAGATGGAGGGATGGGGTGGAGAGGTATATGAGAGAGGGGGTGTGTGAGTTGGGAGCAGGGCAGTGAAATGGCAAGGGACAGGGCGACTTGGAGGCGATTTGTTTGTGGCCACCCCAAACGGGATTGAGGCGTCTGGCAATAGATAGATATATAGATTATTATTAATATTATTATAAATTATAGAATTAATATTGATATTCTTAATGTTTTTATTAGTATTATTAATATTATAATTATCCTTATTTTCTTTATTATTAATATTATTAATATTATTACTAATATTATTGATATTATTATTAATATCATTTATCATATTAGTAGTAATATAATTAATATTATTAATGTTATCAATAATATTAATATTATTATCAATATTTTTAATATCATTTTTTATATTATTAAAATTATTATTAATATTATTATTAATATGATCAATATTATTATTAATATGATTAATATTATTATTATTAATATCATTATTAATATTATTCATATTATTAATAGTATTAATATTATTATTACCATATTTAATATTAATAATATTATTTATATTGTTATTAATATTTTTAATAACAAAAGCAATACTGTTAATATCATTATTAATATTATCAATTTTATTAATAATATTATTAATAATATTAATATTAGTAATAATTCTATTGATATTATTATTAATGTTAATATTATGATTAATTTAAATATTATTATTAATATCAATATTATTATTATAATTAATATTTTTAAAAATATTAATATAATTATTATTATTGTTTTATTATTTAATATTAATATTATTATTATAATTAATATTTTTATAAATATTAATATTATTATTATTATTGTTTTAATATTATTATTATTATTATTAATATTAGTAGTAGTAGTAGTAGTAATATTAATATTAATATTAATATTATTATTAATTATCATTACAATTATTATTATAATTATTATTATTATTATTATTAACAACATTAATAATAATAATAATAATAATAATAATAATAATAATAATATGATAATAATAATAATAATAATAATAATAATAATAGTTATAATGATAATAATAATAATAACATAATAAGAATAATGATAGCAATAATGACAAATTCATTAATATTATTATATTATTACTATTATTATTATTATTATTTTATTATCATTATTATTTTTATTATATTATAATATTGTAATCCCTCACTCAGGTCGTGGACAGAGTAGAGGGAGAGTCAGGTGAGGTCACATCAGGTGTGGTTGGGAAAAGGTGTCCTCAGCCTGCATATAAGCAGCTTCTCAGCATTTGTATGTACCACTCTTGGTCTGTAGATCCACTGAGGAGGGCGACAGCTGTCGCCGAAACTGTTTGGAATACATCTTTTTTCGTCTGCCAGTGGGGTTTTTTGTATTCTAATAATAATATTATTAATATTTTATAAATATTAATTATATTACTAATAATAATAATAATAATGTTAATAATATTATTAAAAAATAATATTTATAGTAATATTATTAATAATATTATTGATAATAATATTATTAATAATACTAATGATAATATTAAAAGTAACATTACAAATAAAAATATTAATAATAATGTTATTAAATATATTACAAAAAATAATAATAATAATAATAATAATAATAATAACATTATCAATAATATTAATAATAATATTTTTTGCATTTTAATAATGTTATTAAAATAATAACAATAGTGTTGTTATTATTGATATTCATATTAATATTATTAAAATTAACAATAATAATATTGTTAATAATATTAATAATAATATTGATAATATTAATAATGAAAATAATAATAACAATAATAATAATATTGATAATAATATTAATAATAAAAATAATAATAATAATAATAATAATAATAATAATGTCATTATTATTATCATTATTACTATTATTATTATTATTATTATTATTATTATTATTATTATTTTTATCATTATTATTATTATAAAAATTAATAATAATAATAATAATAATTTTAATAATAATAATAATATACAAGTCAGTGAATGTACAGCGAGGCTGGATGGTGAGAAATTGGAAAATGTGAGTACGTTTAAGTACTTGGGTAGTGTGATGAGTAAGGATGGAGGTTTGGAGGGTGAAGTGCGTGAAAGGGTACAGCAGGGAAGAAAGGTTGCTGGTTCTTTGAAAGCAGTGATAAGAAACAGGAAAGCGAGCATGGAAGTGAAAAAGTTACTACATGACAGTATTGTGATACCAACTCTAACGTATGGAAGTGAAGCTTATACGTTGTTGGAAGGACACAAGTCAAGAGTGAGAGCAGTGGAAATGAGTTATTTAAGAGGAGCCTGTGGAGTCACATGGAGAGACAGGCTGACGAATGAGGATATAAAGGAGCGTTGTGGTGTGGATGTGGATGTGATAGGAAGCGTTATGAGGAACACACTGAGGTGGTTTGGCCATGTGGAGAGGATGGAGGGTGAAAGACTGACGAAAAGAGTGTATGTGAGTGAGGTGGAGGGGGGGAGAGGGAGGGGGAGGCCGAGGATGAGATGAAGGGATGGGGTGGAGAAGTATATGAGAGAGAGGGGTGTGAGTTGGGAGCAGCGCAGTGAAATGGCGGGGGACAGGGCGACGTAGAAGCGATTTGTTTGTGGCCACCCCAAACGGGATTGAGGCGTCTGGCAATGAATAGATAGATAGATAGAATAATAAATAATAATGATAATAATAATAATAATAATAATAATAATAATAATAATAATCTATCCTTCAATCATCCAATTCTACATTGCCCCATGAGGATCGTAAGAGCCCGGGGCTAGGCAGGTGGTTAATAATAATAATAATATAGATAGTAATATTAATATTATTATAATATTAATTATTAATAATAAAATATTCACAATAATATTAATATTAATAATACTATTAATATTTATCATAATATTAATAATAATAATAATGATAACAAAAATATTAATAATATTAATTATATTAATAATAATATTAATAATATTTACAATAATATTAATTATATTGATAATAGTATTAATAATAAAGTTAATAATATTGATAATAAAATTGATAATGTTAATAATATTATTTATTATACTAATGACAATATAAACAATATTAATAATAATATTAATTATATTAATATTAATATTAATAATATTAATAATTATAATAATGACATTAATAAAAATATTAATAATATTAATAATAATGTTATTAATTTTAAAAATTATATTAATAATGTTAATAATAATATTAATATTAATAATACTAATAGTACTACTACTACTACTACTACTACTACTAATAATAATAATAATAATAATAATATATTGATAAAAACAAAAATAACAATAATAATAAAAATAATAATAATTTATAATATTAATAATATATATTTATTTATAATATTAATAATTTTTTATTAATAATAATAACTATAATAATATTAATAAAAATAATAGTAATAAAAAAAATAAAAATAATATTAATAATATTAAATATAATAATAATAATAATAATAATAATAATAATAAGAAGAAGAAGAAGAAGAAGAAAAATAATAATAATGAAAATATTAATAATAATAATAATAATAATAATAATAATGATAATAATGTTCATAATATTAATAATAATATTGTTAAAAATAATAATTAAAATAATTAATTAATAATAATTTTAATAGAATAATAATATTAATATTAATAATAATATTAATAATTATAATGATATTAGTATTGATAACAATATTAATATTGATAATATTATTAATTTGGTATTAATATTAATATTAGTATTGTTAATAATATTAATATTGATAATAATATTAATATTGATAATAATATTAATATTGATAATAACATTAATATTGATAATAATATTAATATTGATAATAATATTAATATTGATAATAATATTAATATTGATAATAATATTAATATTAATATTTATATTAATATATTTAATATTAATATTAATATTAGTAATAATATTAATATTAATATTAATAATATTAAAAAGAATTATATTAATAATAATAATATTAACAATAACAATATTAATAAAAATAATATTAATATTAATATTAGTAAACAGTAATATTAATAATAATATTAATAAGGATAATTATAATAATAATAATAATAATTTGAATGATAATATTGACAATAATAATAATAATAATAATAATAGTTATAATAATAACACTAATAATATTAATAATAATAATAATAATAATAATAGTAATAAAAATAATAAGAGTAATAAAAAAAATAATAATACAAAATAATAATAATAATAATAATTACAGAAGTAGCAGTACTAGCAGCCCAGTAGTAATAGTAGTAGTAGTAATAGTACTAGTAGTAAGAGTAGTAATAGTAGTAACAGTAGTTGTTGCAATAGTAGTAGTAGTCGTAGTAGTAGTAGTAGTAGTAGTCGTAGTAGTAACAATAATACTAATAGTGACGATAACAATAGTAATGATGATGGTAATTAGGCTGATCCCTATAAAAAGAAGTTGACGTTTCCCGCACAAAGAAGCCGACGTCACCTGTAGAGATAAGTTGACGTTACCTCTGCAGAGTAGTTGACGTCACCTGCAGAGAGTAGTTGACGTTACCTGCAAAGAGTAGTTGGTGTTACCTGCAAAGAGTAGTTGGTGTTACCTGCATAGAGTAGTCGGTGTTACCTGCAGAGTGAATTGTTTGTTACCTGCAAAGAGTAGTTGGTGTTACCTGCTGAGTGTAGTCTGTGTTACCTGCAGAGTGAAGTCGGTGTTACCTGCAGAGTGAATTGTTTGTTACCTGCAAAGAGTAGTTGGTGTTACCTGCTGAGTGTAGTCTGTGTTACCTGCAGAGTGAAGTCGGTGTTACCTGCAGAGAGTAGTCGGTGTTACCTGCAGAGAGTAGTCTGTGTTACCTGCAAAGAGTAGTTGGTGTTACCTGCAGAGTGAAGTCTGTGTTACCTGCAGGGAGTAGTCGGTGTTACCTGCAGAGAGTAGTCTGTGTTACCTGCAGAGAGTAGTTGGTGTTACCTGCAGAGTGAAGTTTGTGTTACCTTCAGAGAGTAGTCGGTGTTACCTGCAGAGAGTAGTTGGCTTTATCTGCAGAGAGTAGTTGGTGTTACCTGCAGAGTGAAGTCTGTGTTACCTGCAGAGAGTAGTTGGTGTTACCTGCAGAGAGTAGCTGGCTTTACCTGCAAAGAGCAGTCGGTGTTACCTGCATAGAGCATTCGGTGTTACCTGCAGAAAGTAGTCGGTGTTACCAGCAGAGAGTAGTCAACATCACATGCAGAGAGTAGTCAACATCACATGCAGAGAGTAGTCAACATCACATGCAGAGAGTAGTCGACGTCACATGCAGAGAGTAGTCAACGTCACATGCAGAGAGTAGTCAACGTCACATGCAGAGAGTAGTCAACGTCACATGCAGAGAGTAGTCAACGTCACATGCAGAGAGTAGTGGGCGTCTCCTGTGGAGAATAGGCCGCGTCACCTGTAGACAGTAGGCGGCGTCACCTGTAGAGATTAAGCGGCGTCGCCTGCAGACAAAAGGCGTTGCCACTTGTAGAGGGAAGGCAGAGAAAAGTCCACTTCACATTGCTAGAAAATGAGATGTCGCCTGAAGAGAGAAGTTGAAGTCAGCAGCAGGAAGAAGTCTATGATTCTTTATTTGCAGAGAATACTCAGCATTACCAGCAATGACCAGTCGATATCATGAGCAACCAGCAGAGAGAAGTTGATGTCCTTGCAGAAAGTACTCGACATCACTTGCACACAGCTCATTACATCTGCGATTAAAAGGCGATGCCACCTTAGAAGATTTACACTATGGCAACTGAAGACAAGAATTTCCCATCACTTGCAATGGAAGACAAGTTGATGTGAGCGGTAAAGGTCATGTCATGTGAAAATAAAAAAAGGTCGATATTGAGAGAGAGAGAGAGAGAGAGAGAGAGAGAGAGAGAGAGAGCCAACGTTAAAGAAAAGAAAGAAGGCAGCCTTACCTGGATCCTCTTCAACCTTACCTGGAATTATTACGTCGGGGTCGCCTGCCGTGATACGTCGAGGTCACCTGCAAATTGAAGTTGCCGTCTCCCGCAAAAAGAGGCCGACGTCACTTGTTGATAGAGTCGACTTTCACTACGGACTGAAGTGGACATCAGTTGCATAGAGAAATCAGCGTCACCTACAAAAAGAAGTCGATGTTCCGAGCAGGAAGAAGTGACACCACCTTCAAAGAAGTGTGTGTTGCCGTCAGAACCAATGACGCCTACAAGGAAAGTGAGTTGAAGTGACCTGAAAAGAGAGAAAACTTGACATAGTGAAAGATATATAGATAAATACACACACACACACACACACACACGGTAAAGGAAAGATGGAAGGCAACCTTACCTGAAAATGTTTACGTCGATGTCACCTGCCGTGATATGTCGAGGTGAACAGCAAATAGAATTTCCCGTCGCCTGTAGAGAGAGGCTGACGTCACGTGTAGAGAGAGCCAAACTGCACTACGGCATGAAGTGGAAAATACTTGCATAGAGAAATCAGCGTCACCTGCAAAGAGAAGCCATGTTATTTAGCAAACAAAAATCTGTACCACCTTCAAAGAAGAAGTCAATTCCGCCTGCAGTTTTAATAACACCTGCAAGGAAAGAGTCGACGTCACCTGAAAAGAGGGAGAACTTGATGATATAGTGAAAGATATGTAAGTAAATTGACAGATTTTATATATATATATATATATATATATATATATATATATATATATATATATATATATATATATATATATATATATATAAACAGAGAGAGAGAGAGAGAGAGAGAGAGAGAGAGAGAGAGAACAAAGGAGAGGAACTGGACGTTAATACAAAGAGAGGAGTCAAACTTTCCTGAAAATATTGCATTTTGTGTTACCTGTGATATTTTGTTATTATCTGAACATAGAGCTGTGCGTCACCTGCAGAAAGAAGTCGACATCCCTTGCAGGAAGAAGGTCACACCGCCTCTTGACAGCTGTTAACGTTACCTGCTTAGAGGAGTTTGTGTTACTTGTAAATGATGCCGGCGCCACCAGGAGAGAAACCGACGTCACGTGCAAAGAGATGTCGACGTGTCGTTTAGAGAGAAGGTGACGTTTCCTGCAGACAGAAGTGGACGTCACCTGCAGAGAGAACCGACGATATATGAAGTGAGAACCCGACGTCATCCGCAGAGAGTAGTTGACGTCCATTGTAGAGAGAAGCCGATGGCATAACCTGGCCTGAAGCTGTACCACTTGACCTTCCCCGAGGTGGTGGTGGGTGGGGAAGGAGTAGTGGGGGGTGTGGAGGATGTGTGGGTGCCTGTGGTGGGCCTGGCAGGCTGGGAAGGACATGTTGCTCTGGTTCCTGCTCCACCCGAACTGCTCGTGGAAGCTTCGGCCAGGCCTTATATAGCTTTGGCAGACTAACTACCACCCGCCAGAAAATGGAACTAAACACCGCCCGGATACACATCAACTATGCACCTAAAAACCGCCCGAAAGCCATGAATCTCTGCCAAAAATCCAACAATGAAGAAAATGTGTCATGGAAAATACTGCTATGAATATGTTACCACTAAATTAACAGCAACAACAACAACAACAATGTAATAATAATAATAATAATAAAAATAGCCTACTAGCTATAATAATAGTTATAATAATACTAATGATGACGATGATAATAGTGATGATGAAGGTGATCAGAGTAATCCCTCTAACAAGAGGTCGACGTTTCCCGCAGAAAGAAGCCGACGTACCTGCAGAGAGTAGTTGTCTTACCAGCAGAAAGTAGTTGTCTTACCACCAGAGAGTAGTTGGTGTTACCTGCAGAGAGTAGTTGTCTTTACCTGCAGAGAGTAGTTGTCTTACCAGCATAGATTAGTTGGCTTTACCTGCAGAGAGTAGTTGTCTTTACCTGCAGAGAGTAGTTGGTTTTACCTGCAGAGAGTAGTTGTCTTACCAGCATAGAGTAGTTGGCTTTACCTGCAGAGAGTAGTTGTCTTACCAGTATAGAGTAGTTGGCTTTACCTGCAGAGAGTAGTTGGCTTTACCTGCAGAGAGTAGTTGGCTTTACCTGCAGAGAGTAGTTGGCTTTACCTGCAGAGAGTAGTCGGAATCACCTGAATAGAGTAGTCGGTGTTTCCTACAGAGAATAGTCGGTGTTACTTGCAGGGAGAAGCCGGTGTTACCTACAGAGAGTAGATGGTGTTACCTGCAGCTACTAGTCGGTGTTACTTACAGAGAGTAGTCATTGTTACCTGCAGATAGTAGTAGGTGTTACCTGCAGATAGTAGTCGGTGTTACCTGCAGATAGTGGTCGGCGTTACCTCCAGAGAATAGTCAGTATTACCAGCAGAGAGTGTTCGACATTACCTGCAGAGAGTAGTCAGCGTTACCTGCAGAGAGAACTTGCTGTTACCTGCAGGGAGTAGTCGGTGTTTCTTGGAGGGAGTAGTCAGTGTTATCTGCAGATACTAGTCGACATCACCTGTAGAGAGTAGTCTGTGTTACCTGCAAAGTAGTCGGTGTTACCTACAAAGAGTAGTCGGTGTTTACCTGCAGAGAGTAGACGGTGTTACCTGGAAAGTGGAATCTGTGTTACCTGCAGAACAAAGGCGGGTCCACTTGTCGAGAGAAGGCAGAGAAAAGTCCACTTCACATTGCTAGTAAATAATATGTCACCTAAAGAAAGAAGTCGACGTCACCTGCATTAAGAAGTCTTTAATGCTTTATCTGCAGAGAGAACTCAACATCATTAGCAAAGAGCGTTCGATATCATCAACAACCAGCAAAGAGAAGTCTATGTCCTTGCAGAAAGTACTCGACATCACCTGCACACACAAGCTGATTACATCTGCGATTAGAAGGCGATGCCACCTCAGAAGATTTAGACTTTGGCAACTGAAGACAAGAATTTCCCATCACTTGCAACGGAAGACAAGTCGATGTGAGCGGTAAAGATCATGTCATCTGCAAAGAAACAAGTCAATATTGAGAGAGAGAGAGAGAGAGAGAGAGAGAGAGAGAGAGAGAGAGAGAGAGAGAGAGAATAAATGTAAAAGAAATGAAGGAACCAACTCTTACCTGGATACTTTGTCGTCGGTTTCCCCTGCCGTGATATGTCCAGGTCACCTGCGAATAGATTTCCCGTCACTCGCAGAAAGAGGCCGACGTAACGTGTAGAGAGAGTCGACGTCCCATTCGCAATGAAATGGACATCACTTGCATCGGGAAATCAGTTTCATCTTCAAAGAGAAGTCGATATTTCCAGTAAGCAGAAGTCGATACCACATTCACGGAAGAAGTGGATGATGCCTGCAATTTTTATGACGTGATACCTGTTAGGAAAAAGAAGTAGAATTAACCTGAAAAGTGAGATAAGTTGATAACATAGTGACAGATATACAGATAAATAATCATATCTATATCTGTCTATCTATCTACATCTAGAGAGAGAGAGAGAGAGAGAGAGAGAGAGAGAGAGAGGGAGTCGTCGTAAGTAAAATGAAAGTAGTTAACATTACCTAAGTATATTGAAGTCTGCGTCACCTCCATCATGCAAATCGATCTTTCCTGATAAATAAAATAAATATTACAAGGTCCTACCTAAACTGTTTTCAGACAGACCAGTTATTACCTAGTGGACATAACTAGATCCTATCTCAGCTGTGCCTAGACAGACCAGTTATTACCTGGTGGACATAACTAGATTCTATCTCAGCTGTGCCTAGACAGACCAGGTATTACCTGGTGGACATAACTAGATCCTATCTCAGCTGTGCCTAGACAGACCAGTTATTACCTGGTGGACATAACTAGATCCTATCTCAGCTGTACCTAGACAGACCGGTTATTACCTGGTTGACATAACTAGATCCTATCTCAGCTGTGCCTAGACAGACCAGTTATTACCTGGTGGACATAACTAGATCCTATCTCAGCTGTGCCTAGACAGACCAGTTATTACCTGGTGGACATAACTAGATCCTGTCTCAGCACTGCCTAGACAGACCAGTTATTACCTGGTGGACATAACTAGATCCTATCTCAGCTGTGCCTAGACAGACCAGTTATTACCTGATGGACATAACTAGATCCTATCTCAGCTGTAGGAACTTACCAGGGATTCTCCGAAAATTTTTCCTGACAATTGTTCTGAGGTCTTTTATCCGGGTTTTAGGCTATTTCCCCGGGTCTTCTTGCCCCGGGGATATCTTGTTCCTGGTGTCTTCTTGCTCCTGGGGTCTTCTTCCTTTTGAGAGGGCAGCAGAGGCTGGGGGTCAGGGGTGACTACATTGACTGCCTCTTCAGGGATGGAGATCGAGGCAGTGTGTTGTGGCGGAGCAGCAGAGGGATTAATATGGTGAGGGCTGCCCGGTCTTCTTGTGGATTTGCAACTGCAGATTGTGTGCATGCAGGTTTGCTGACCTGGGTGGTATTATCCTCATCAGCTGCACATCAACGTGGATGTTTGAGTCGATCTGGGGCGGGGTAGATCCCTCCTTTTGGCTGCCAGAAGGGTCGGTGACAGAGGCAGCTTCTGGCCCCTTACTCCCTCTTCTGGTAGTACACTCCACTCACTCCCCCTCCACCAAAGACTTTCCAACCTTCCTGAGGTTTGGTTTTTTGATGGCGGTGCGGTGGTCAAAATGTCCTGCTGGTTGTCCATCCTCGTGATGAAGCCATAACCTGCCCTGAAGCTGTACCAATTGACCTTCCCCGAGGTGGTGGTGGGTGGGGAAGGAGTAGTGGGGGGTGTGGAGGATGTGTGGGTGCCTGTGGTGGGCCTGGCAGGCTGGGAAGGACATGTTGCTCTGGCTGCTGCTCCACCCGAACTGCTCGTGGAAGCTTCGGCCAGACCTTATATAGCTTTGGCAGACTATCTACCACCCGCCAGAAAATGGAACTAAACACCGCCCGGATACACATCAACTATGCACCTAAAAACCGCCCGAAAGCCATGAATCTCTGCCAAAAATCCAACAATGAAGAAAATGTGTCATGGAAAATACTGCTATGAATATGTTACCACTAAATTAACAGCAACAACAACATCAACAATGTAATAATAATAATAATAATAATAATAATAATAATAATAATAATAATAATAACGATAATAATAATAGTAACCTAATAGGAGTAATAATTGTAACAATAATACCAATCATGACGATCAAAATAGTGATGATGATAGTGATTAGAGTAATCCGTGCAAAAAGAGGTCGATGTTTCCCGCAGAAAGTAGCCGACGTACCTGCAGAGAGTATTCGGTGTTACCTGCAGAGAGTAGTTGGTGTTACCTGCAGAGAGTAGTTGGTGTTACCTTCGGAGAGTAGTCGGTGTTACCTGCAGAGAGTAGTTGGTGTTGCCTGCAGAGAGTAGTTGGTGTTACCTGCAGAGAGTAGTTGGTGTTACCTGCAGAGAGTAGTTGGTGTTACCTGCAGAGAGTAGTTGGTGTTGCCTGTAGAGAGTAGTTGGTGTTGCCTGCAGAGAGTAGTTGGTGTTACCTGCAGGGAGTTGTCGGTGTTACCAGCAGAGATTAGTCGGTGTTAACTGCAGAGAGTAGTTGGTGTTACCTGCAGAGAGTTGTCGGTGTTACCAGCAGAGATTAGTCGGTGTTTCCTGCAGAGAGTAGTTGGTGTTTCCTGCAGAGAGTAGTTAACATCACCTGCAGAGAGTAGTTGGTATTACCTGCAGAGAGTAGTCGGTGTTACCTGCAGTGAGTTGTCGGCATCACCAGCAGGGACAAGTCGGTGGTACCTGCAGAGCAAAGGCGGGGCCACGTGTAGAGATAAGGCAGAGAAAAGTCCTCTTCACATTTCTAGTAAATAAGATGTCATCTAAGGAGAGAAGTCGTCGTCACCTGCAGGAAGAAGTCTTTAATGCTTTATCTGCAGATAGCACTCAGTATTATTAGCAAAGAGCGTTCGATATCATCAGCAACCAGCAGAGAGATGGCGATGTCCGTGCAGAAAGTACTCGACATCACCTGCACACACAAGCTGATTACATCTGCGATTAGAAGGTGATGCCACCTCAGAAGATTTAGACTTTGGCAACTGAAGACAAGAATTTCCCATCACTTGCAATGGAAGACAAGACGACGTGAGCGGTAAAGATCATGTCATCTGCAAAGAAACAAGTCAATATTGAGAGAGAGAGAGAGAGAGAGAGAGAGAGAGAGAGAGAGAGAGAGAGAGAGAGACAGACAGACAGAGACTTAATGTAAAAGAAATGAAGGAACGAACTCTTACCTGGATACTTTGTCGTCGGTTTCCCCTGCCGTGATATGTCCAGGTCACCTGCGAATAGATTTCCCGTTACTCGCAGAAAGAGGCCGACGTCACGTGTAGAGAGAGTCGACGTCCCATTCGCAATGAAATGGACATTACTTGCATCGGGAAATCAGTTTCACCTTCAAAGAGAAGTCGATGTTTCCAGCAAGCAGAAGTCGATACCACCTTCAAGGAAGAAGTGGATGATGCCTGCAATTTTTATGACGTGAAACCTGTTAGGAAAAAGAAGTAGAATTACCCTGAAAAGTGAGATAAGTTGATAACATAGTGACAAATATACAGATAAATAATCATATCTATATCTGTCTATCTATCTATCTATGTATATCGAGAGAGAGAGAGAGAGAGAGAGAGAGAGAGAGAGAGAGAGAGAGAGGGAGTCGTCGTAAGTGAAATGAAAGTAGTTAACATTACCTAAGTATATTGAAGTCTGCGTCACCTCCATCATGCGAATCGATCTTTCCTGATAAATAAATATTACAAGGTCCTACCTTTTTTCAGACAGACCAGTTATTACCTAGTGGACATAACTAGATCCTATCTCAGCTGTGCCTAGACAGACCAGTTATTACCTGGTGGACATAACTGGATCCTATCTCAGCTGTGCCTAGACAGACCAGTTATTACCTTGTGGACATAACTAGTTCCTATCTCAGCTGTGCCTAGACAGACCAGTTATTACCTGGTGGACATAACTAGATCCTATCTCAGCTGTGCCTAGACAGACCAGTTATTACCTGGTGGACATAACTAGATCCTATCTCAGCTGTGCCTAGACAGACCAGTTATTACCTGGTGGACATAACTAGATCCTATCTCAGCTGTGCCTAGACAGACCAGTTATTACCTGGTGGACATAACTAGATCCTATCTCAGCTGTGCCTAGACAGACCAGTTATTACCTTGTGGACATAACTAGATCCTATCTCAGCTGTGCCTAGACAGACCAGTTATTACCTGGTGGACATAACTAGATCCTATCTCAGCTGTAGGAACTTACCAGGGATTCTCCGAAAATATTTCCTGACAATTGTTCTGATGTCTTTTATCCGGGTTTTAGGCTATTTCCCCGGGTCTTCTTGCCCCGGGGATATCTTGTTCCTGGTGTCTTCTTGCTCCTGGGGTCTTCTTCCTTTTGAGAGGGCAGCAGAAGCTGGGGGTCAGGGGTGACTACATTGACTGCCTCTTCAGGGATGGAGATCGAGGCAGTGTGTTGTGGAGGAGCAGCAGAGGGATTAATATGGTGAGGGCTGCCCGGTCTTCTTGTGGATTTGCAACGGCAGATTGTGTGCATGCAGGTTTGCTGACCTGGGTGGTATTATCCTCATCAGCTGCACATCAACGTGGATGTTTGCGTCGATCTGGGGCGGGGGCAGATCCCTCCTTTTGGCTGCCAGAATGGCCGGTGACAGAGGCAGCTTCTGGGCCCTTACTCCCTCTTCTAATAGTACACTCCACTCTCTCCCCCTCCACCAAGGACTTTCCAACCTTCCTGAGGTTTGTTTTTTTGATGGCGGTGCGGTGGTCAAAATGTCCTGCTGGTTGTCCATCCTCGTGATGAAGCCATAACCTGGCCTGAAGCTGTACCACTTGACCTTCCCCGAGGTGGTGGTGGGTGGGGGAGTAGTGGGGGGTGTGGAGGATGTGTGGGTCCCTGTGGTGGGCCTGGCAGGCTGGGAAGGACATGTTGCTCTGGCTGCTGCTCCACCGAACTGCTCGTGGAAGCTTCGGCCAGACCTTATATAGCTTTGGCAGACTAACTACCACCCGCCAGAAAATGGAACTAAACACCGCCCGGATACACATCAACTATGAACCTAAAAACCGCCCGAAAGCCATGAATCTCTGCCAAAAATCCAACAATGAAGAAAATGTGTCATGGAAAATACTGCTATGAATATGTTACCACTAAATTAACACCAACAACAACAACAACAATTTAATAATAGTAATTATTATTATTATTATTATTATTATTATTATTATAACAACAATAATAATAACAATAATAATCATAATAATCGTAATAATAATAATAATAATAATAATAATAATAATAATAACAATAATAATAATGATAATAATAATAATAATAATAGTACCAGAAGTAGCAGTAGCCTAGTAGTATTAGTTGTAGTTGCCGTACTAGTAACAGTAATACTAATAGTGACGATGACAATAGTGATGATGATGATGTTGATCATTAGAGTGATCCCCATAAAAAGAAGTTGACATTACCCGCAGAAAGAAGCTGACGTCACCTGTAGAGATAATTTGACGACACCTGCGCAGAGTGGTCAGCGTTACCTGCACAGCGTAGTCGGCGTCACCTGCAGAGAGTAGTCGGCGTCACCTGCAGAGAGTAGTCGGCGTCACCTGCAGAGAGTAGTCAGCATCACCTGCAGAGAGTAGTCAGCATCACCTGCAGAGGGTAGTCGGCGTCACCAGCAGAGTCATCAGCATGCAGAGAGTAGTCGCCATAACCTGCAGAGAATAGATGGCGTCACCTGCAGAGAATAGTCGGCGTCACCTGCAGAGAGTAGTCAGCGTCACCTGCAGAGAGTAGTCGGCGTCACCTGCAGAGAATAGCCTATTCGGCGTCACCTGCAGAAAGTAGTCGGCGTCACCTGCAGAGCATAGTCAGCATCATCAGCAGAGAATAGTCAGCATCATGCAGAGAATAGTCCCATCACCTGCAGAGAATAGTCCGCGTCACCTGCAGAGAATAGTCAGCATTACCTGCAGAGAAAATGGTGGTGTCACTTATAGAGAGTAGGCAGACAAAAGTCGACTTCACTTTCTGACAAAATGAGATGTTACCTGCAGAGAGACGTCGAAGTCACCTGCAGGAAAAAGTCTACGACGCCGTATTTGCAAAGACAACTCCACATCACCTGCAAAGTGAAGTCGATATCATAAGCGACCAGCAGAGAGATAGAAGTCACTTGTTAAGAGTACTCGACGTAACCTACACACAGAAGCGGATGCCATCTGCGATTAGAAGGCGATGCCACCTCAGATGACTTATTTTTTGGCAACAGCAGACAAGAATTTGCCGTCACTTGCAACGGAAGACAAATCGATGTTAGCGGTAAAGATTATGTCACCTGCAAAGAAATATAAGTCGATACTGAGAGAGAGAGAGAGAGAGAGAGAGAGAGAGAGAGAGAGAGAGTCAGATAGACAGACAGACAGACAGACAGAGACAGAGACAGAGACAAAGAGAGAGAGAGAAACTAATAGTAAAAGAAATGAAGTAAGGCAACATCACCAGGATATTTTGTCGTCGGTTTCCCCTGCCGTGATATGTCGAGGTCACCTGCAAATAGATTTCCCGTCACCTGCAGAAAGAGTTCGACGTCACCTGTAAACAGAAATGGATGCCATCTGCCGCTAGAAGACGATGCCACCTCTTAATATAGAGACTTTGACACTGCAGACAAGAATTTGCCACCTCATGGAATGGAAGACAAGTCGATGTTAGTGGCAAAGACCATGTCACCTGCAAAAGAGAAGCTTGTATTGAAAGAGAGAGAGAGAGAGAGAGAGAGAGAGTCGTTGTTTGCAAAATAAAAGAAGTTAAACTTACCCAAACGTACTGAAATCAGCGTTACCTCCAACACGAGTAGCGATCTTACCTGATAAATAAATATATATTACTAACCTACCTCAACTGTTTTTAGTCAGACCAGTTATTAACTTGTGGACATAACTAGATCCTATCTCAGCTATGCCTAGACAGACCAGTTATTACCTGGTGGACATAACTAGATCCTATCTCAGCTGTGCCTAGACAGACCAGTTATTACCTGGTGGACATAACTAGATCCTATCTCAGCTGTGCCTAGACAGACCAGATATTACCTGGTGGACATAACTAGATCCTATCTCAGCTGTGCCTAGACAGACCAGTTATTACATTGTGGACATAACTAGATCCTTTATCAGCTGTGCCTAGACAGACCAGTTATTACCTGGTGGAAAACACTAGATCCTATCTCAGCTGTGCCTAGACAGACCAGTTATTACCTGGTGGACATAACTAGATCCTACCTCAGCTGTGCCTAGACAGACCAATTATTACCTGGTGGACATAACTAGATCCTATCTCAGCTGTGCCTAGACAGACCAGTTATTACCTGGTGGACATAACTAGATCCTATCTCAGCTGTGCCTAGACAGACCAGTTATTACCTGGTGGACATAACTAGATCCTATTTCAGCTGTGCTAAGACAGACCAGTTATTACCTGGTGGACATAATTAGATCCCATCTCAGCTGTGCCTAGACAGATCAGTTATTACCTGGTGGACATAACTAGATCCTATCTCAGCTGTGCCTAGACAGACCAGTTATTACCTGGTGGAGATAACTAGATCCTACCTCAGCTGTGCCTAGACAAACCAATTATTATCTGGTGGACATAACTAGATCCTATCTCAGCTGTGCTTAGACAGACCAGTTATTGACTGGTGGACATAACTAGATCCTATCTCAGCTGTGCCTAGACAGACCAGTTATTACCTGGTGGACATAACTAGATCCTATCTCAGCTGTGCTTAGACAGACCAGTTATTACCTGGTGGACATAATTAGATCCCATCTCAGCTGTGCCTAGACAGACCAGTTATTACCTGGTGGACATAACTAGATTCTATCTCAGCTGTGCCTAGACAGACCAGGTATTACCTGGTGGACATAACTAGATCCCATCTCAGCTGTGCCTAGACAGACCAGTTATTACCTGGTGGACATAACTAGATCCTATCTCAGCTGTGCCTAGACAGACAAGTTATTACCTGGTGGATATAACTAGATCCTATCTCAGCTGTGCCTAGACAGACCAGTTATTACCTGGTGGACATAACTAGATCCTATCTCAGCTGTGCCTAGACAGACCAGGTATTAGCTGGTGGACACAACTAAATCCTATCTCAGCTGTGCCTAGACAGACCAGTTTTTAGCTGGTGGACATAACTAGATCCTATCTCAGCTGTGCCTAGACAGACCAGTTATTACCTGGTGGACATAACTAGATCCTATCTCAGCTGTGCCGAGACAAACCAGTTATTACCTGGTGGACATAACTAGATCCTGTCTCAGCTGTGCCTAGACAGACCAGTTATTACCTTGTGGACATAACTAGATCCTATCTCAGCTGTGCCTAGACAGACCAGTTATTACCTGGTGGACATAACTAGATCCTATCTCAGCTGTGCCTAGACAGACCAGTTATTACCTTGTGGACATAACTAGATCCTATCTCAGCTGTACCTAGACAGACCAGTTATTACCTGGTGGACATAACTAGATCCTATCTCAGCTGTGCCTAGACAGACCAGTTATTACCTGGTGGATATAACTAGATCCTATCTCAGCTGTGCCTAGACAGACCAGTTATTACCTGGTGGACATAACTAGATCCCATCTCAGCTGTGCCTAGACAGACCAGTTATTACCTGGTGGACATAACTAGATCCTATCTCAGCTGTGCCTAGACAGACCAGTTATTACCTGGTGGACATAACTAGATCCTATCTCAGCTGTGCCTAGACAAACCAGTTATTACCTTGTGGATATAACTAGATCCTATCTCAGCTGTGCCTAGACAGACCAGTTATTACCTGGTGGACATAACTAGATCCATTCTCAGCTCTGCCTAGACAGACCAGTTATTACCTGGTGGACATAACTAGATCCTATCTCAGCTGTACCTAGACAGACCAGTTATTACCTGGTGGACATAACTAGATCCTATCTCAGCTGCGCCTAGACAGACCAGTTATTACCTGGTGGACACAACTAGATCCTATCTCAGCTATGCCTAGACAGACCAGTTATTACCTTGTGGACATAACTAGATCCTATCTCAGCTGTGCCTAGACAGACCAGTTTTTAGCTGGTGGACATAACTAGATCCTATCTCAGCTGTGCCTAGACAGACCAGTTATTACCTGGTGGACATAACTAGATCCTATCTCAGCTGTGCCTAGACAGACCAGTTATTACCTGGTGGACATAACTAGATCCTATCTCAGCTGTGCCTAGACAGACCAGTTATTACCAGGTGGACATAACTAGATCCTATCTCAGCTGTGCCTAGACAGACCAGTTATTACCTGGTGGACATAACTAGATCCTATCTCAGCTGTGCCTAGACAGACCAGTTATTACCTGGTGGACATAACTAGATCCTATCTCAGCTGTGCCTAGACAGACCAGTTATTACCTGGTGGACATAACTAGATCCTATCTCAGCTGTGCCTAGACAGACCAGTTATTACCTGGTGGACATAACTAGATCCTATCTCAGCTGTGCCTAGACAGACCAGTTATTACCTGGTGGACATAACTAGATCTTATCTCAGCTGTGCCTACACAAACCAGTTATTACCTTGTGGACATAACTAGATCCTATCTCAGCTGTGCCTAGACAGACCAGTTATTACCTGGTGGACATAACTAGATCCATTCTCAGCTCTGCCTAGACAGACCGGTTATTACCTGGTGGACATAACTAGATCCTATCTCAGCTGTACCTAGACAGACCAGTTATTACCTGGTGGACATAACTAGATCCTATCTCAGCTGTGCCTAGACAGACCAGTTATTACCTGGTGGACACAACTAGATCCTATCTCAGCTATGCCTAGACAGACCAGTTATTACCTAGTGGACATAACTAGATCCTATCTCAGCTGTGCCTACACAGACCAGTTTTTAGCTGGTGGACATAACTAGATCGTATCTCAGCTGTGCCTAGACAGACCAGTTATTACCTGGTGGACATAACTAGATCCTATCTCAGCTGTGCCGAGACAAACCAGTTATTACCTGGTGGACATAACTAGATCCTATCTCAGCTGTACCTAGACAGACCAGTTATCACCTGGTGGACATAACTAGATCCTATCTCAGCTGTGCCTAGACAGACCAGTTATTACCTGGTGGACACAACTAGATCCTATCTCAGCTATTCCTAGACAGACCAGTTATTACCTGGTGGACATAACTAGATCCTATCTCAGCTGTGCCTAGACAGACCAGTTATTACCTGGTGGATATAACCAGATCCTATCTCAGCTGTGCCTAGACAGACCAGTTATTACCTGGTGGACATAACTAGATCCTATCTCAGCTGTGCCTAGACAGACCAGTTATTACCTGGTGGACATAACTAGATCCTATCTCAGCTGTGCCTAGACAGACCAGTTATTACCTGGTGGACATAACTAGATCCTATCTCAGCTGTGCCTAGACAGACCAGTTTTTAGCTGGTGGACATAACTAGATCCTATCACAGCTGTGCCTAGACAGACCAGTTATTACCTGGTGGACATAACTAGATCCTATCTCAGCTGTGCCGAGACAAACCAGTTATTACCTGGTGGACATAACTAGATCCTCTCTCAGCTGTGCCTAGACACACCAGTTATTACCTTGTGGACATAACTAGATCCTATCTCAGCTGTGCCTAGACAGACCAGTTATTACCTGGTGGACATAACTAGATCCTTTCTCAGCTGTGCCTAGACAGACCAGTTATTACCTGGTGGACATAACTAGATCCTATCTCAGCTGTGCCTAGACAGACCAGTTATTACCTGGTGGACATAACTAGATCCTATCTCAGCTGTACCTAGACAGACCAGTTATCACCTGGTGGACATAACTAGATCCTATCTCAGCTGTGCCTAGGCAGACAGTTATTACCTGGTGGACATAACTAGATCCTATCTCAGCTGTGCCTAGACAGACCAGTTATTACCTGGTGGACATAACTAGATCCTATCTCAGCTGTGCCTAGACAGACCAGTTATTACCTGGTGGACATAACTAGATCCTATCTCAGCTGTGCCTAGACAGACCAGTTATTACCTGGTGGACATAACTAGATCCTATCTCAGCTGTGCCTAGACAGACCAGTTATTACCTGGTGGACATAACTAGATCCTATCTCAGCTGTGCCTAGACAGACCAGTTATTACCTGGTGGACATAACTAGATCCTATCTCAGCTGTAGGAACTTACCAAGGATTCTATGAAAATTTTTCCTGACAGTTGTCCTGAGGACTTTTTTTCCTTTTTTTTTTTTCGCGGGTCTTCTTGCCCCCGGGGATTTCTTGCTCCTGGGGTCTTCGTCCTTTAGAGGGCAGAGGAGGCGGCGGAGCAGGGGTAACAGCACCGAATGCCTCTTCAAGGATGGAGATCGAGGGCAGTTTGTTGTGGCGGAGCAGCAGAGGGATTAATAGGCTATGATAAGGGCTGCCTGGTGTTCTTGTGCAATTGCAACTGCAGATTGTCTGCATGCAGTTATGCTGGCCTAGGTGGTACTATCCTCATCAGCTGCACATTGACATGGGTGTTTGTATCGATCTGGGGCTGCCAGAAGGGCCGGTGACAGAGACAGCTTCTGGCCCCTTACTCCCTCTTCTGATAGTACACTCCACTCTCTCCCCCTCCACCAAGGACTTTCCAACCTTCCTGAGGTTTGGCTTTTTGATGGCGGTGCAGTGGACAAAATGTCCTGCTGGTTGTCCATCCTCGTGATGAAGCCATAACCTGGCCTGAAGCTGTACCACTTGACCTTCCCCGAGGTGGTGGTGGGTGGGGAAGGAGTAGTGGGGGGTGTGGAGGATGTGTGGGTCCCTGTGGTGGGCCTGGCAGGCTGGGAAGGACATGTTGCTCTGGCTGCTGCTCCACCCGAACTGCTCGTGGAAGCTTCGGCCAGGCCTTATATAGCTTTGGCAGACTAACTACCACCCGCCAGAAAATGGAACTAAACACCGCCCGGATACACATCAACTATGCACCTAAATACCGCCCGAAAGCCATGAATCTCTGCCAAAAATCCAACAATGAAGAAAATGTGTCATGGAAAATACTGATATGAATATGTTACCACTAAATTAACAGCAACAAGAAGAACAATTTAATAATAATAAAACAATGATGATAATGATAATAATAATAGCAATAATAATAACAGTAGCCTAGAAGCAGTAATAACAGTGAAATAATACCAATCATGGCGATGAAAATAGTGATGATGATAATGATTAAAGTAATCCCTGCAAAAAGAGGTCGACGGTTCCCGCAAAAAGAAGGCGACGTACCTGCAGACAGTAGTCGGTGTTACCCGTAGAGATTATTTGGTGTTAACTACAAAGCGTAGGAGGTGTCACCTGCAAAGAGTGGTAGGCATCACCTGCAGAGAGTAGTCGGTGTTACCTGCAGAGAGTATTCGGTGTTACCTGCAGAGAGTAGTCGGGGTTACCTGCAGAGAGTAGTCAGTGTTACCTGCATAGAGTAGTCGGTGTCAAATATAGAAAGTAGTAGGCGTCCCCTGCAAAGATTAGTCGGTGTTACCTGCAAAGAGTAGTCAGCGTCTCCTGCAGAGAATAGGTGGTGTCACCTGTAGAGAAAAGGTGTTGCCACATGTAGAGAGAACGCAGAGAAAAGTCCACTTCACATTCCTAGAAAATGAAATGTCGCCTGAGGAGAGAAGTCGAAGTCACCTGCAGGAAGAAGTCTATGATTCTTTATCTGCAGAGAGAACTCAACATCACCAGCAAGGAGCGTTCGAAATCATAAGCGACCAGCAGAGAGAAGTCGATGTCCTTGCAGAAAGTACTCGACACCACCTGCACACAGAAGCTGATTACATATGCGGTTAGAAGGCGGTGCCACCTCAGAAGATTTAGTCTTTGGCAACTGAAAACAAGAATTCACCATCGCTTGTAATTGAAGACAAGTCGATGTGAGCGGTAACGATTGTGTCATCTGCAAAGAAACAAAAATCGATATTGAGAGAGAGAGAGAGAGAGAGAGAGAGAGAGAGAGAGAGAGAGAGAGAGAGAGCGAGAGAGACTCAACGTTAAAGAAAAGAAAGAAGCAACTTTACCTGGAATTATTAAGTCGGGGTCGCCTGCCGTGATACGTCGAGGTCACCTGCAAATAGAAGTTGCCGTCTCCCGCCAAAAGAGGCCGACGTCACTTGTTGATAGAGTCGACTTTCACTACGGACTGAAGTGGACATCAGTTGCACAGAGAAATCAGCGTCACCTACAAAAAGAAGTCAATGTTCCGAGCAGGAAGAAGTGACACCACCTTCAAAGAAGTGTGTGTTGCCGTCAGGATCAATGACGCCTACAAGGAAAGTGAGTTGAAGTGACCTGAAAAGAGAGAAAACTTGACATAGTGAAAGATATATAGATAAAGACACACACACACACACACACACACACACACACACACACACACACACACACACACACACACACACACACACACACACACACACACACACAGATTTAACGGTAAAGAAAAGATGGAAGGCAACCTTACCTGACAATGTTTACGTCGTTGTCACCTGCCGTGATATGTCGAGGTGAACAGCAAATAGAATTTCCCGTCGCCTGTAGAGAGAGGCTGACGTCACGTGTAGAGAGAGCCAAACTGCACTACGGCATGAAGTGGAAATCACTTGCATAGAGAAATCAGCGTCACCTGCAAAGAGAAGCCATGTTATTTAGCAAACAAAAGTCGGTACCACCTTCAAAGAAGAAGTCAATTCCGCCTGCAATTTAAATAACACCTGCAAGGAAAGAGTCGACGTCACCTGAAAAGAGGGAGAACTTGATGACTTAGTGAAAGATATGTAAGTAAATTGACAGATTATATATATATATATATATATATATATATATATATATATATATATATATATATATATATATATATATATATATATATATATATATATATATAAAGAGAGAGATCCTAGAGAGAGACTCTAAGAACAAGGTAGAGAAACTTGACGTTAATAAAAGAGAAGTCAGTCGTACCTGAAAATATTGAATTATGTGTCACATGTGATATTTTGTTATTATCTGAAAAAATATCTTTGCGTCACCCACAGAAAGAAGTCGACATTCCTTGCAGGATGAAGGTCACATCGCCTCTTGTGAGCTGTTAACGTTACTTGCTTAGAGGAGTTTGTGTAACTTGGAAATAATGCCTCCGCCACCAAGAGAGAAGCCGACGTCAGGCGTTTGCATTTGGGTCTGGATGACCTCTTGTAATGAAAGAGTTAATGATGGCCATATCCAATATGTATATGTAAAACTATACAGTAAAAGTAGATAATTATATGTAAGGACTGGGAATGTTCTGTAAATATAAATAGGACGAGTACACAAGTATCAGATGCAGCAGCTCCAGGCACCATTGGTTAATGCTTATAGTGAGATTTGGTGTTGGAGGGTGACTTGGAATAGTGCTCTCTCTCTCACTCTCTCTGCCTCTCTCTGTATCTATCTGTCTATCTATCTATCTATCTGCCGGCCTATTTATCTATCTATCTGTCTGCCTATCTATCTATCTATATCTATCTATCTATCTATCTATATATGCTCATGTAATCATAATTCGAATTTCCGTCCCACCTCAGGTCATCATCAGGTACTACAACTGTCCTAAATAGTCAGCAGACATGATAAAAAAAGAAACAAGGACTTTATTGATACTAAAAACTAAAAAAAAAAAAAACTCCTCTCCGAATAAAAACTCAAAAAGAAATGCCAACAACTCAGGGATGAGCCAAAGTCACTCACTCCAAAGCCTCAACTGAAACAACTCTGGGTCTTCCCTGAGTGACTCGTGGCATTTCTTTTTGAGTTTTTATACGGGGACGAGGGTTTTGTTACTTAGTTTTCTTTAGTTTTATAGTATCAATAAAGTCCTAGTTTCTTCTTTTTATCATACCTGCTGAGTATTTAGGACATTTGAAGTACCTGATGATGGCCTGAGGTGGACCGAGAATTCGAATTATGTTAGAAGAGGATTTACCACATTCATTTCATTACTGCTTTGGAAGTTGCCATGTCCAAGATCGCCTGCAGATGTCTTACGTGGTATATATATATATATATATATATATATATATATATATATATATATATATATATATATATATATATATATATATATATATATATATATATCGACAAACTAACAAACGAACAAAAGTGCTAAAAGAATCAGCGGAGGTAGTAGGAAAACCTAATACAGCCAAAGCTGGGAAGTATTCAGAGAAGACACTTGAGCTTATGAAAAAAAGAAAGGTAATGAAAGTAAAAACAAAGAAAGATGAAATAGAACGAGCAGAATTAAATAAGCTTATCAACAAAAGACAAAGAGAAGAAAAAAGAAAGAGAAACATAGATCAAATCAAAGAAACCATCAAAAAAGGAAAAAGTTTCAAACAGGTCCGAAGTAAAATGGCACTAGGAAAGCAACAAATGACATCACTAAAAGACAAAAACGGTGAAGCCATTGAATGCAGAGATATGATGCTGAAGCGAGTTGAAGAATTTTACAAAGAACTGTATACATCAAAGACAGTAGTACCAATAGCTAACTTTTCTCTTGACACAAGTGAAATACTTGAGGTAACACCAGACGAAGTAAATATTTATCTTAAAAATATGAAAGAGGGAAGGCTCCGGGAGAAGATGGAATAGTAGCAGATTTACTGTTGGATGCAGGAGCAGAAGTACAAAATAGGCTTGCTCACTTATTTACCCAATGTATAAAACAGAAGAAATTTTCCAAAACATGGTGTAATGCAACTGTTATTCTACTTTATAAAAAAGGCGACTCAATAGACCTTAGTAACTATAGACCCATTAGCTTGCTATCAGTCATTTACAAACTTTTCACTAAAGTCCTTACAAACAGAATAGCTACAAATTTAGAGGAAAACCAACCTCGTGAACAGGCAGGATTCCGATGTGGGTATTCGACCACTGATCATCTGCACACAATGAATAAGCTAATTGAGAAAGCTACAGAATATAATAAACCACTGTGCTTAGGTTTTGTTGATTACGAAAAGGCTTTCGACTCAGTGGAGCACATAGCAATTATAAATTCATTGCGGGAACAAGGAGTGAATGAGAACATTGTAAAACTGCTCGAAAACATATATAAAGAGGGAACAGCTACAGTTAAATTACATAAGGACTCAGAGAAAATTAAGATTGAGAAGGGCGTGCGTCAGGGAGATACAATTTCACCAAAGTTATTTACAGCATGCCTAGAAAGTATTTTCAGAAAGCTAGACTGGGAAAACAAAGGAGTAAACATAGATGGAGAAAAGCTAAACCATTTAAGATTTGCAGATGACATTGTCCTAATCTCAGAAAAAGCAGAGACATTGCAAGAAATGTTAAATGACCTGAACAGAGAAAGTCTCAAAGTAGGGCTAAAGATGAACCGGAGTAAAACTAAAGTAATGTTTAATCCTCAAACACCAAAGAGCATCATAAGAATAAGTGAAGAAATTCTTGAAGAAGTTGAGGAGTACAATTACCTGGGACAAATACTAAAATTAACGAAAGATAATGATAGCGAAATGAAAAGACGCATTACAATTGGATGGAAAGCTTTCGGTAAACATAGAATTATGAAAAATAGCTTGCCAGTTTGTATGAAACGAAAAGTATATAACGAATGTATAATTCCAGCTATGACGTATGGTTGTGAGACTTGGAAACTGACAAAATCGATGGAAAATAAATTAATTCGTTCTCAGAGAGCAATGGAAAGGTCAGTGTTGGGAATATCTTTAAGAGACAGAAAATGATCAACTTGGGTGAGACAGCAGACTAAAGTCAAAGATATTACAGAAGTTATAAAAGAACAGAAATGGAGGTGGGCAGGTCATGTAGCAAGAACAAGGGATAATCAGTGGAGCAAGAGGTTGACTGACTGGACACCAAGAGATGGGAAGCGTAGCAGAAAAAGGCCAGACAGGAGGTGGAGAGATGAGATAGAGAAATTTGCAGGGAAAACGTGGCAAAGATTGGTTCAGTCAAGGAATTCGTGGAGAAGGGTGGGGGAGGCCTTTGTTCAGCAGTGGACTTGTAATGGCTGATGATGATATATATATATATATATATATATATATATATATATATATATATATAGAGAGAGAGAGAGAGAGAGAGAGAGAGAGAGAGAGAGAGAGAGAGCCTCTGTGGTACAGTGGTAAAGTGTGCGTTTCGTACACGGGTGGACCAGGGTTCGCGCCCCGCCAGGGTAATAAACTTTGGGTGTGTTCACCCGGCCACGTACTGCATTGGCGGACACAAGGGGTGCTGTGGTTGAACAAGGGTCGCATACTAAAGTATGCTTGCACCCAGTCGGCTTGCGCGCGCCGATTACACTTGGTTCACAGACTACACACTACAATTACACTTACAAGCACTTCTGACCCTACATACAATCTCTACCAGACAACCTAAGCCACTTGGTAGAGATACATTGGCTGTATCGGTCGGGATAGGTCGGTCCTGGAGTGCATACTCAAACGGCTGATGATGATATATGGATATATTTTAGAGACAGACAGACAGACAGACAGAGAGACAGATAAACATATAGACAAACAGACTGACATAGGTGTGCCTATTGTGACAGGTAATAGTATGCAGTTATGATGATACTGTAATATGATCCTGCAATTTAGTGGTGGGGAAGAGAAAAAAAAGTAGGCAAAAATATCAGAGAAGAGATGCAGAAGGTGAGGCTGCACATGAAGGTTCTGTGAACCCGGGGTGAAGCAGGTGTGGCGTCCACTCGGGAGCCAAATCTCCTCACAGTTCCCTGCAACAGGCCGTGGGAAGGACCCTGGTCCGACCCTGGTGAGGTGCTGTATACCTTAAATGGGTGTGGGTTCCCGACACGGCGTGTGTGTACTTTATATATAGGACGCCCCCACACAAGTGACTGCTCGCCTGTTGCCAACAGGTGTTCTGGCACTAACAGATCGGGGTTAAGCAGCAACAACAAGAAACACTGAGAAAAGATTAATGTTATGAGGAACAAAAAATACCACAAATAATATACTGAGGCGAAACAGACTTTTATTAAATATGAAAATAAAGCACTGGGGAAAAAAAAACGGGAAGGCAGGGAATAGAATACTATGGAAAACTGGAAACATAAAGTATACCCTTCTTTACCGAACCATTTAAAGTGTGTACAGTTGTTTAGATATGTAATTCATGTAAGAACAAATATGATGACTTTGATACTGGAAACTAAAACGTTTTATGGAATATATCCTGTACTGTCAGAGTTCTGAAGTGGAAACTGGTGAGAATCAAGCTGGAAGGAAACTGGAGGAAAAATTGCTAGTGAACATCCCTTTGTTGTGTAGTCATGCGACTAACGTATGAATCCAATGACTATATTTTTAATTCTGGCTACCGATATCACACACTTTCCGAGAATTGGTGTAAATATAGAGTCGGACAACTCCCTTTCAATGTTCGTACTTGACCAGCATAAGGAAGGGTAAACTGGCAGTCACTATCCTTCCAAGGACTGATGGTAATACCGAGTCTGACTATCCACTTTCTTTACCGTATTCCTACTTGCCCAGCATAAGGAAAGGTGACTTCTAGCTATCACCCTCCCTTCGAGTACAGATGCAGTTACAGTGCTGGATAACTAAATAATTTCCCCGTTGCAGCTCTAACAGTGCAGATTTACCTCCATAAATAGATTTATTTTCAGAATATCTGTAAGGGACAACATTTATTTTTTTCAGCAGTATGTACTTTTATCTAAAGTATTGTATTTATCTCCGGAATTGTAATATTTATTCTCAAGATTTATCACATATATATTCGCCCACAACATGTTCATTATATCTTTTAATCAACCAACAAACCGGTATTGTATCCCACATATCAGTAATGAGGACCATTTCGGTGTACAGCAAATTATTTAACATCTCCTGACAGGAGTCAGGAGAAAGCTGTCCTGCAGTCCCAACGAACCCAGGTTCGCATTCCGGCTGGGGCAGGGAACCGTTTAAGATCTGAATTTCGTTTAAGCAGACTTCACTGATCTACCAGACTACCCGCCGACTTCTCGTAAACTACCCCTGCTAACCCAATAACCCAGTTCTATATGCGACAGCCCAAGCATGTATTTAGTATGAACAATGGGTGAAAGTGACGAAATTGTGACATTTGGAGGAGTATAGTATGCAGGACTGCTGGCCCTTGGGAACAATCTGTGAAATGTATGCCCAGATTTGGGCACATAAAATAAAAAAAAGTGTCCCCTTCCCTCCACCCATCCCATGTACACCAGTTCTATGTTTACAGGCAGTCTTCAATATTCAAGCAATGCCTCTAAATCCTGAAGGTTTATATAGCAAATTCTCGGTTACCTGCTTTGCATAGCATACTGCCCATAAAGAGGACTACTTAGTCCAATATGAGCCAACTCTGCACTGCCACATTGCTCAAAGGTTGAAGACTTCTTATAAACGCAAAACATGAGGAGGCTATACTAATATGATGAAGAATAAACCTCCATCGTGTGATGACACATATTTAATGTTATTCCTGTTACCGCCAGACGATTTCATACTGGAGAGGAGAACCTTACCTGTGATGGGGTTCTGATGGCTATAACTGCTATTTCCTTTTGAAGACTTCCTCCTGAAATTGATTAAAGTGCCTGGGGATAACAGTTTATAAGTTCATTCTCGTTTTGATAAATTTAGATTAATTACAAGATGAACAAATAATACTTCTCAGTGATTCGTTTACGACTTGTGGGGGAAAACACAGTGGATGTTTTAGTGATTTTTAACGACAGGTGTGATCTCCAGTGCAACTGTAACTTTTCCTATCTTCTAAGAAAATTGGAGACGAATCATTTCATTGCTCAGCTCAGCACGGCTTCACTATATAGGCAAGGAGAGTTATTGGCTTCCATATTTCATATTAAATTACAAAGCTTATTAGAAATTGGCTAAGATGCCATGGTCAGGTAATGTGGTGGGACCCTTAATGTAGCCTGCCTCTACATGATCCGACACACACGTTGTTTATATAATGTTTTTGTCTCTAGATTTTATGTATGCACTCTGTCCTCTTTGTCATCATTATCATCATTATCACCATGATCAGCTTTTCTTCACATCCATCTCACACGTTTCCTTGGAATTTGTAAATCAAGAAAAGCAACTAATTTGCATGAGACGTATGAGTTATAAGTGTGTGTCTTCTAACGCACTTATTTACATAACTAGGCTATACTGCGTATATAGAATAATACTCTCAGACCCGCATTCATATCCAGCTGGAAGCGGCTTCATTAACAAGGGAATTAAGGACAGTCAGGGGGAATGAAAGTAACTACCATGGCTGAATATTTAGGTCACATATGAACTGGGATTACACACACACACACACACACACACACACAAACCTAATATCCATTTCAGACTCAATGAGGCATCGTTTTTCGCAAATATGTTCTAAACAAACAGCTGGATCAATATGACATTTTGGCACAGCTTGTTTGACACCGTCCCCTAATTTATGGCACTACAGTGCATTGCCAAGTAAGGAGTTTACTCTTGGCTTGGAAGGCGAAGCTGGCAAGAGCCGAGTAGACATTCGGACAGGTGAAGGTTTTGCGTGACGTAGTTGTGACGTGTATCACTCCACCACCTCTCCCTCCACTCTCGTCTTCCCCTGTCCGAATGTCTACTTGGCTTTTGCCAGCTTCGCCTTCAAAGCCAAGAGTAAACTCCTTAACGAAACATTCTTGGCAATGCACTGTAGTGCCATAAATTAGGGGACGGTGTCAAAATTAGGGGACGGTGTCAAACAAGCTGTGCCAAAATGTCATATTGATCCAACTGTTTGTTTAGAACATATTTGCGAATAACGATGCATCATAGGGTCTGAAATGGATAGTAAAACTCGCTCTCTTTGCAAATAATCAGGCAATTTTTTTTTTTTTTCAAGAAGTACCAAAATCCGTTAATGTAGGTAGTGCAGAAAAAGGCTGGAACAAGAGCCGTCTCTTTCTCTTTCAAAGAAAACGTAAATACGGTCATAAAAATGCAATATCCTTTCTTCGTAAGGTCCAGTTAAGCGTTTCCGTCAAAATGAGATGCACACTCTCCCTCACAGCCTCTCATTCCACATGCCTACATCTTCTGTTCGATGAAGACTGCTTTATGAATAAGTGTGGTTTGGAGCTGCGGCGACGGGTGGTTAGTGTATTAGTATCGTGATACGTGAACCCCGAGTCCAGGGTTTGAGCACAGGCCGTGGCGGACATTTAAACTGGGTGTTGGTAGCACGTCATATGCTTGTACATGTTTGCATTCAGTAGACTCTGCCGATGACATATACAGACTTGGAACTTACAGACATACTTGTAGTCAGTACATATCTACTTGTACCTGCATCACACTTCCCACAGTCACGCTTTCCTTGTCTATACTTCGCCAGCAATGCTGTTGGGAGAGGTTTGTTGTGCTTGGCACCACTTGAAGAGAATCCTTTTCAATAAATCATACAATACAGATATTGATTGGATGGATACACACAAATTATCGCTAATTCTAGTTAGGTGACTGACGGAATATTGGCCTGTGCGTTTTCTAGAGCTGTTGGTTTGAAACCTAATGACACATGACAGGGAGAGAAAGGAAAGTCTTCAATATTCATTTCATTTTAACTTGTCCTAAAATTGAGATCTCTTCGTCTTCAATGCTGATTATGTAATAGTTCAGCAACAGAATATGATGTTAGTCACGAGGAGTGCTAAAGAAGGTTTTAGAAAAGTATCATTGTCATATTTTGCCATCAAGTTAAGCGAAATAAGCCACAAAAACATCAAAATATTCGGCCGAGTTAATGTGAGTGAACTACTGTTGGGGTTTACTTATATAGGTGAGGTGCGAACGTTTGCTGACTGAGTAAGGAAAGGGGGGTTCTGGCTGATTGAATTAGTTGGTCAAGTGGTAGAATACTTGACTGTTACTGGAAAGGACGTATTGAGATAAATAATTGATCTTAGAAATCATAGTCCTATATGAAAAAATCCGTTTCTCGTAAAGAGCGTGAGTGAGTAAAAGAAGTGGATAATTTTATAAAGGCACACACACACACACACACACACACACACACACACACACACACACACACACACACACACGGCGGGGGGGGGGGTGGAGGTCATTGAAAGAACATATTCAAATCTCCAAAATGTATCTCTGCATCGTACATATAAGGTCCAATACATGACTGGATCTTTCCCAAAGGGTAATAGCCATAAATTTCTCACTTCCCCATGCTGGCGAAGTATAGATGAAGAAAGTGTGCCTGTAGGAAGAGTGATGCAGATACAAATCGATATGTACTGACTACGAGTATGTCTGTATGGTCCGAGTCTGTATATGTCATCGGCAGAATTAACCGAGTCCTAACATATGAATGCATATAACGTGCTACCAACATCCGGTTTAAATGTCCGCCACTGCCTGCACTCTAACCCTGGACTCGGAGCTCATGTATCACGAGACAAATACATCGAATACACTAACCACCGAGTCGCCGCAGTTCCAAACCACCCTTACTCATAATGCAGTCTTCATCGAATTGAAGGGTGAAAAGGCGCCAGTTTAGAAAGCTAGTTACAAACGGTAAAAAGCTAGTGCAGTACAAAGATGTAGGCAGGTGGAATGAGAGAAGCTGGGAAGGAGAGTGTGCATCTCATTTTGATGGCAGCGCTTAACTGGACCTTACGAAGACAGGAAATTGCATCTTTTTATGTCAGTACTTACATTTTCTTTTGAAGAGAAAGAGACGTCCTTTGCTCCAGTCTTCTACAATACCCACACTACCATAGGCTGGATGTTGTAAATGGAAATTGATATTGTTTGAAGAAATTAACCTGAAATTTGCAAAGTGTGCGAGTTTTAGGTGCAAGGTGTGTGTGTGTGTGTGTGTGTGTGTGTGTGTGTGTGTGTGTGTGTGTGTGTGTGTGTGTGTGTGTAGTCCCAGTTCATATGTGACCTAAATATTCAGCCATGGTAATTACGTCCATTCTTCCTGACTGTTCGTAATTCCTTAGCCAATGAAGCCGCCTCCAGCTGGATATGAATGTGGGTCTTGAGAGTATTTATACACTCACCATAGCCTAGCTCCGTAATTAAGTGCTTAGAAGACACACACATATTTATTAACTCATAAGTATCATGTAAATTAGTTGCAATTCTTATTTCAGAAAACCCGAGGAAACGTGTGAGAAGGATGTAAAGCAAAGATGATGCTGATGGTCATAATGATGTTGATGACGATAGAGGTCAGAGTGAATAAATAATAAAAAAATATGATATCTAGAAACAAAAATAGTTTGTAAACAATGCGTTGTCGCATCATGTAGTGGTAGGCAACCTTGTGAAAGGCGTACATCAGCGAGATTCAGTTTCACCAAAATTGTTTACAGCATGCCATGAAAGTATTTTCAGAAATCTAGAATGTGAGAACATTGGAGTAAACATAGATGATTATTTAAACCATTTAAGATTTGCAGATGGCATTGTTCTGATCTCAGAGAAAGCAGAGTCGTTGCAAAAAATGTTAAATGACCTATATAAAGACTAAAAGTAAGGCTGAAGATGAACCGGAGTAAAATTAATGTAATGTTTAATGCATATATACCAAAGAGCGTCATCAATATAAATGAGGAAATTCTTGAAGAACTTGAGGACTAAAATTACTTGGGTCAAATTCTAAAACCAATGAAATACCATGAACACAAAATAAAACGACACATTACAATTGGGTGCAAAATTTCGGTAAACATAAATTCATCATGAAAAATAGCTTGCTTGAATGCGTGAAACGAAAGGTATAAAACGAATGTATAATCCCAGCAATGAAGTACAGCTGTGACACCTGGAGAATCAGAAAAACTGTGGAAAACAAGCTAATCCGTTCTCAAAGAGCAAAGGAAAGGTTAATGCTGGGAATCTCTTGGAGAGACAGGAAGAGATCAACTTGGGTGAGAGAGCAGACTGAAGTAAAAAACGTTACTGAGGTTATAAAAGAACAGAACTGGAAGTCGGCAGGTCATGTTGCAAGAATGAGGAATAGCCGATGGGGCAAGCGGCTGGCTGACTGGACTCCAAGAGACTGCAGGTATAGCAGAAAAAGCCAGACAGGAGGTGAAGGGATGAGATACAGAAGTTTGCCGGGAAAACCTGACAGACATTGGCTAAGTCAAGGAGGAGACCTTTGCTCAGCAGTAGATTTGCAATGGCTGATGATGTTGCGATCACCAGCGAAACATTCAACACTTCTGCAGAGAGAGAGAGAGAGAGAGAGAGAGAGAGAGACAGACAGACAGACAGACAGACAGACAGGCAGACAGACAGACAGACAGGCAGACAGGCAGACAGACAGACAGACAGACAGACAGACAGAAAGACAGACAGACAGACAGACAGACAGGCAGACAGGCAGGCAGACAGACAGAGAGACAGACAGACAGACAGACAGACAGATGCTGGGGTGGGGGTGAGGAGGAGCAATGTAGAGGGTAATGCAGGACGTTTCATCTGCTGCACTTGTCGCACCAACTTGCAGTCTGCCACAAGTGGCCTGTGTTGGTGCAGCGGACGTGGCTGGTGGCCATATGTTGGCAGTGTGTGACAGCATCACCTGGTGGGTCATTATCTTACCCTCCCTGGCCAGGACTAAGTGGCCATTAATTATACTGATGGACATAATGACGGGGTTTATGATGAGGTGTGTGGCCGGGCTGGGGGAGGGGAGGGTCTGGGTGCAGCAGTGGATTACGCAGGTAGTGTGTGTGTGTGTGTGTGTGTGTGTGTGTGTGTGTGTGTGTATTATAATAACACAAAAGCTAGTTTTGTAAATGTTCAAATAGTACTGTAACGTTTATTAGTGTTTTACTTGGATGGGCTTTTTAAAAGTGAACTGGTGGGCGGGTTCCGTCAAAATTTCACATATTTTATAAAGTCATGATTTACTCACGTCAGTGTTATTCACCATTCCAGACAAACAAACTTACTTATCACACATCCTGTGTCGTTGACATAGGTATTTGTAACAAGAGGCTCTTACCATAAACCCTTCAGTAAAATGACATGTTTGTAATTTAATCCAGTGTATTCAGTAGAAGACACACCACTCGTTGTGAGGTGGTTACAAGCTCCATTTCATCAGTCCGTATCGGAACCCTATCAATATTTATTCACGGTATTATCAAGCGGTATTATTTTGCTTTGTCCAAACTTCACGAAGGGATGGTGTTTAGGAGGGAATAAGGGCCTACACCACACACCTTTACAACACTGATTACATTTCTAGTCGGGATGATATTGGAGAATGAATAAGGACTTACACCATATACTGTACATATCTGGGCAAGAGTCTGGTTGAGATGATACTGAGAAATGTATAATGACTTACACCACAAATGGTACAACTTTGAGTAATCTTCAAATAGTATTAATGAATCTATTAAGAACCTTCACCACTCACACAATATAGAGTCAATATTAGTTGAAGACCCTGGCAGTGAGGGAGAGGAGACAACAGGAAGAAAGTGATATAGACGTGGTGGATGAATGCAAGACAAGGGTGAACCAGAGAGAGAGAGGGGGGGGGGAGTAAAATGATAAAACAGGACTTTTTTTATGTGAGGCAAGTACGAGGAGTCAGTATGAATGATTTTTCTTTCTTTTTTACCCTTGAATAATGTGACAATTATTAAATATATTTCAGTGTTAGTACTAGGTACTTCTTTCACCTTAGGGCAGGACTTGGTAGTGGAGGGTTTATAAACTGCCTTCTTTAACCCTTCAGAGTTCCAGCTCGAGACTGGACCATAGCACAAATTGTCTTAATTATTAATGTACAGCCGACATCCATTAATATTTTCTTTCTTATTACCGCCGCACTATTTTATCCTGCATAGCAATAATCTTTCAGTTCGTTTAGGTATTTTTATACAAGATTACTTATCCTCTTGCCTCACGATTTTATCCGGCATAGCAATGACGTTTTAGTTCATTGAGGCATTTTTATACCTACGTATTCCTGCTGTCGCACGATTTTTTAAATCTTTAAGTGAATCCGCTGGAAGTGAAGGAATCAGTGAAAGCCTTGCCTGCCTCCTCCAGTTCAAAATGACTATCTTAATCCGAATAAAATCCAGGAGAGTGAGGAAAAAAGGGCATATTGCGTTCTGTGTTGGAGCAGTTACTGAAACAAATGGTATTTTATAGCCAAATAAAAGGAAAGCATTCATGAGCCGAATGTTAAACACCCGTCAGAATATGCTGATGGCCAAGTCCAAGAATTTGGCTGTATCTGATACCCTGAAGGTTTCATGTTGATAGATCAAGCCCTTCATGGAATATAATGATGATAAAGGAGGGCAATAAAAACTAGTTGTCCTTTGGCGGCCATTTTGGTGACCTTGACCTTGACCCCGGGTGCCCATTCTCGAACTCGACCAAGATTTTAGCCATATTTTGATACCCTAAAAAAGGTTTCATGTTGATAGGTCAAGCCGCTCATGAGATATAATGGGAACACACACACACACACACACACACACACACACACACACACACACACACGGGGGTGGGGTGGAGGTCATTGAAAGGACATATTCAAATCTCCAAAATGTGTCTCTGCATCAGTACATATAAGGTCCAATACATGACTGGATCTTCCCCGAAGGGTAATAGCCATAAATTTCTCACTTCCCCATGCTGGCGAAGTATAGATGAAGTGTGACTGTAGGAAGAGTGATGCAGATACAAATCGATATGTACTGACTACGAGTATGTCTGTATGGTCCGAGTCTGTATATGTCATCGGCAGAATTAACAGAGTCCTAACATATGAATGCATATAACGTGCTACCAATACCCGGTTTAAATGTCCGCCACTGCCTGCACTCTAACCCTGGACTCGGAGCTCATGTATCACGAGACAAATACATCGAATACACTAACCACCGAGTCGCCGCAGTTCCAAACCACCCTTACTCATAATGCAGTCTTCACCGAATTGAAGGTTGAAAAGGCGCCAGTTTAGAAAGCTAGTTACAAACGGTAAAAAGCTAGTGCAGTACAAAGATGTAGGCAGGTGGAATGAGAGAAGCTGGGAAGGAGAGTGTGCATCTCATTTTGATGGCAGCGCTTAACTGGACCTTACGAAGACAGGAAATTGCATCTTTTTATGTCAGTACTTACATTTTCTTTTGAAGAGAAAGAGACGTCCTTTGCTCCAGTCTTCTACAATACCCACACTACCATAGGCTGGATGTTGTAAATGGAAATTGATATTGTTTGAAGAAATTAACCTGAAACTTACAAAGTGTGGGGGTTTTAGGTGCAAGGTGTGTGTGTGTGTGTGTGTGTGTGTGTGTGTGTGTGTGTGTGTGTGTGTGTGTGTAGCCCCAGTTCATATGTGACCTAAATATTCAGCCATGGTAATTAAGTTCATTCTTCCTGACTGTTCGTAATTCCTTAGCCAATGAAGCCGCCTCCAGCTGGATATGAATGTGGGTCTTGAGAGTATTTATACACTCACCATAGCCTAGCTCCGTAATTAAGTGCTTAGAAGACACACACATATTTATTAACTCATAAGTATCATGTAAATTAGTTTCTCTTCTTATTTCAGAAAACCCGAGGAAACGTGTGAGAAGGATGTAAAGCAAAGATGATGCTGATGGTCATAATGATGTTGATGACGATAGAGGTCAGAGTGAATAAATAATAAAAAAATATGATATCTAGAAACAAAAATAGTTTGTAAACAATGCGTTGTCGCATCATGTAGTGGTAGGCAACCTTGTGAAAGGCGTACATCAGCGAGATTCAGTTTCACCAAAATTGTTTACAGCATGCCATGAAAGTATTTTCAGAAATCTAGAATGTGAGAATATTGGAGTAAATATAGATGATTATTTAAACCATTTAAGATTTGCAGATGCCATTGTTCTGATCTCAGAGAAAGCAGAGTCGTTGCAAAAAATGTTAAATGACCTATATAAAGACTCAAAGTAAGGCTGAAGATGAACCGGAGTAAAATTAATGTAATGTTTAATGCATATATACCAAAGAGCGTCATCAATATAAATGAGGAAATTCTTGAAGAACTTGAGGACTAAAATTACTTGGGTCAAATTCTAAAACCAATGAAATACCATGAACACAAAATAAAACGACACATTACAATTGGATGCAAAGTTTTCGGTAAACATAAGTTCATCATGAAAAATAGCTTGCCTGAATGCGTGAAACGAAAGGTATAAATCGAATGTATAATCCCAGCAATGAAGTACAGCTGTGAAACCTGGAGAATCAGAAAAACTGAAAACAAGCTAATCCGTTCTCAAAGAGCAAAGGAAAGGTTACTGGGAATCTCTTGGAGAGACAGGAAGAGATCAACCCGGGTGAGAGAGCAGACTGAACTAAAAAACGTTACTGAGGTTATAAAAGAACAGAACTGGAAGTCGGCAGGTCATGTTGCAAGAATGAGGAATAGCCGATGGGGCAAGCGGCTGGCTGACTGGACTCCAAGAGACTGCAGGTATAGCAGAAAAAGCCAGACAGGAGGGGAAGGGATGAGATACAGAAGTTTGGAAAACCTGGCAGACATTGGCTCAGTCAAGGAGGAGACCTTTGCTCAGCAGTAGATTTGCAATGGCTGATGATGTTGCGATCACCAGCGAAACATTCAACACTCCTGGAGAGAGAGAGAGAGAGAGAGAGAGAGAGAGAGAGAGAGAGAGAGAGAGAGAGAGAGAGAGAGAGACAGACAGACAGACAGACAGACAGACAGGCAGGCAGACAGACAGACAGACAGATGCTGGGGTGGGGGTGAGGGGGAGCAATGTAGAGGGTAATGCAGGACGTTTCATCTACTGCACTTGTCGCACCAACTTGCAGTCTGCCACAAGTGGCCTGTGTTGGTGCAGCGGACGTGGCTGGTGGCCATATGTTGGCAGTGTGTGACAGCATCACCTGGTGGGTCATTATCTTACCCTCCCTGGCCAGGACTAAGTGGCCATTAATTATACTGATGGACATAATGACGGGGTTTATGATGAGATGTGTGGCCGGGTTGGGGGAGGGGAGGGTCTGGGTGCAGCAGTGGATTACGCAAGTAGTGTGTGTGTGTGTGTGTGTGTGTGTGTGTGTGTGTGTGTGTGTGTGTGTGTGTGTGTGTGTATTATAATAACACAAAAGCTAGTTTTGTAAATGTTCAAATAGCAGTGTAACGTTTATTAGTTTTTTACTTGGATGGGCTTCTTAAAAGTGAACTGGTGGGCGGGTTCCGTCAAAATTTAACATATTTTATAAAGTCATGATTTACTCACGTCAGTGTTATTCACCATTCCAGACAAACAAACTTACTTATCACACATCCTGTGTCGTTGACATAGGTATTTGTAACAAGAGGCTCTTACCATAAACCCTTCAGTAAAATGACATGTTTGTAATTTAATCCAGTGTATTCAGTAGAAGACACACCACTCGTTGTGAGGTGGTTACAAGCTCCATTTCATCAGTCCGTATCGGAACCCTATCAATATTTATTCACGGTATTATCAAGCGGTATTATTTTGCCTTGTCCAAACTTCACGAAGGGATGGCGTTTAGGAGGGAATAAGGGCCTACACCACACACGTTTACAACACTGATTACGTTTCTAGTCGGGATGATATTGGAGAATGAATAAGGACTTACACCATATACTGTACATATCTGGGCAAGAGTCTGGTTGAGATGATACTGAGAAATGTATAATGACTTACACCACAAATGGTACAACTTTGAGTAATCTTCAAATAGTATTAATGAATCTATTAAGAACCTTCACCACTCACACAATATAGAGTCAATATTAGTTGAAGACCCTGGCAGTGAGGGAGAGGAGACAACAGGAAGAAAGTGATATAGACGTGGTGGATGAATGCAAGACAAGGGTGAACCAGAGAGAGAGAGGGGGGGGGAGTAAAATGATAAAACAGGACTTTTTTTATGTGAGGCAAGTACGAGGAGTCAGTACGAATGATTTTTCTTTCTTTTTTACCCTTGAATAATGTGACAATTATTAAATATATTTCAGTGTTAGTACTAGGTACTTCTTTCACCTTAGGGCAGGACTTGGTAGTGGAGGGTTTATAAACTGCCTTCTTTAACCCTTCAGAGTTCCAGCTCGAGACTGGACCATAGCACAAATTGTCTTAATTATTAATGTACAGCCGACATCCATTAATATTTTCTTTCTTATTACCGCCGCACTATTTTATCCTGCATAGCAATAATCTTTCAGTTCGTTTAGGTATTTTTATACAAGATTACTTATCCTCTTGCCTCACGATTTTATCCGGCATAGCAATGACGTTTTAGTTCATTGAGGCATTTTTATACCTACGTATTCCTGCTGTCGCACGATTTTATTATCTTTAAGTGAATCCGCTGGAAGTGAAGGAATCAGTGAAAGCCTTGCCTGCCTCCTCCAGTTCAAAATGACTATCTTAATCCGAATAAAATCCAGGAGAGTGAGGAAAAAAGGGCATATTGCATTCTGTGTTGGAGCAGTTACTGAAACAAATGGTATTTTATAGCCAAATAAAAGGAAAGCATTCATGAGCCGAATGTTAAACACCCGTCAGAATATGCTGATGGCCAAGTCCAAGATTTTGGCTGTATCTGATACCCTGAAGGTTTCATGTTGATAGATCAAGCCCTTCATGGAATATAATGATGATAAAGGAGGGCAATAAAAACTAGTTGTCCTTTGGCGGCCATTTTGGTGACCTTGACCTTGACCCCGGGTGCCCATTCTCGAACTCGACCAAGATTTTAGCCATATTTTGATACCCTAAAAAAGGTTTCATGTTGATAGGTCAAGCCGCTCATGAGATATAATGGGAACACACACACACACACACACACACACACACACACACACACAGGCGGGCAAGAACATTATCGCTCCTCGTTGTAAAGGCGGGCGATAATAATTGCCTCATCAGTTATATAAACTTTTACATTACTCTTATAACTTGTGTGTCTTAAACAAAGCATTTTTCATTTAATTATTCAAACAGAATTATTCTCATTCACTGAAAATCTTACTTTTCTCACAAGGCAATTCACTCTCTTTATCTCGCAACTTCTTAGTGTGTTCCATCATTATTGATTGTTTATGGGTTCTGTCATTATACATTTTATGTTCTGTTTTGCTTTGTATTTGTCTTTGTTAAAAAAAGAGTATAAATAACGCGTGCTGCTTTACTGAGCACTATATTAGTTGCAATGCTGCCTAAGTTATAATGCTTTGTGTCCCCCGTGCGTTTTATTTTCACTAACATGCCACTCACATGTGACCATTAATGCCGAGCGTAGGATGTTCTGTGTTAACCTGAATGTGTTCACTGTTCTTGTGGTAGGTTACCAACAACCTTGCTCGTTCTCAAGAAGAACTGACTACACTATATACTAAACCAAACTTGAAAACATTTTGCCAATTTTTACAATGATTTGCAACATTCGCAAATCTTAACTCCTGAAGGGATTCCTTATGATAAATATAATGGAGAGTGCTGTTTCATTGTAGTAGTAGTAGTAGTAGTAGTAGTAGTAGTAGTAGTCGTAGTCGTAGTAGTAGTAGTAGTAGTAGTAGTCGTAATCGTAGTAGTAGTAGTAGTAGTCGTAGTCGTAGTAGTAGTAGTAGTCGTAGTCGTAGTAGTAGTAGTAGTAGTAGTAGTAGTCGTAGTCGTAGTCGTAGTAGTAGTAGTAGTAGTAGTAATTGTAGTAGTAGTAGTAGTAGTAGTAGTAGTAGTAATAATAATAATAATAATAATAATAATAATAATAACAATAATAATAATAATAATGATAATAATAATGATAATAATAATAATAATAATAATGATGATGATAATAATAATAATAATAATAATAATAATATTAAAAACTTAAATTGTTGTAGGACAGTTTTGATAACTCTCCATTATTTTAATCCCTCAAAACATTTGTAAGGACTTTCAGGTTGTGTCAGTTGAAGCAAAAATGTCAAATCTATGAATCAGTCAAAATGAACTCTTCCTTATGTAAAATACTACAATATACCGTATTTAACCTACTGTATATAGCAGCGTTTCTCAACCGGGGTTCCCCGGAACCCTAGGGTTCTGCAAGAGGTCGCTAGGGGTTCCGAGAGAAATAGTGATAAATAGGCTAATCATATGTAAATGCATTTTTGAGTCATTTCTGTGTTTAATTTCATATTCGTAATTTTACTATACACGTACGGCATATTCTTGGAAAATTCTTGGGTATTATCTTAAAGTCTTAACCTGTTATATCATTTAAAAGTATAATAATTATAGGGAATATTCTTAGCTACGTCTTTACGACGACAGCGTGAAACCACCTTAAGTGGTCAGTATACAGGAGCTATACGTGACGGATTCGTGTATCAAGTGACTCACTCGAGTACAGGACACATGCACGGTCTCCATCAGTCCCGTATGTACAGCTGCCAGCACTCCCGCGTGTTACAGGGGTACGAGTGTTACAAGAGATGTGGCACCACTGTGATTTTTTATTTCGAAACAATCCACGTGAGTGAACCCGAGTAACCTCGATGTAGTTACGTTAAGGAAAGATGTTTGTTGTATGTAAGCTCCATTTCGCAAGGTTGACATTTCAACCCCAATTATTGGTATCATTTACACTGTTCTACCTTAGGATAATAATCGCCCTTATATGACGTATTATGACTGTCCACAATTTTGAGGTGAACTGACGTGTAAAGGAGGGTGGGAGGGGAGGCAGGGAGTTCCCCAACCCCACCTGGGGTAAGAGGGAGGATCCCCCACATGGAGTCAGAGAGAGAGAGAGAGGGGGGGGGGAGGGTGCTGCAAGCACGGTGAGACAAGACCATATCTGCTTCACCTTCCTCGATTCGGAAACTCAACAATACTGAACAGTGGTAAAATAATGAGTAACTTTGTCAAGTAGGTTTATGTGAGGAATAAATCATATAAATCGTGATAAAAAGAGAAAATTATTGTTTCATTTTATGTATTAAGGAAATATGACGCTGTATAATCATAAACTGTGGGTGAAAGCATGCCCATGACTTGAGAAGACACTGATCCAGACTGAGGCTTGTGGATGGCAGCATTCAGAGATCAAGGTCAGCCCACTCTAATGGTGTTAATCTTATCTTTATAATGATTGTAACAACTTAGGCTAAAAGACTAAAAACCTGGTGATCCTTGCATTAACACCTACACTGAGACAAAAATTGATAATGGAGTTAAATTGCATAATAACTAATGAAGGATTTTGGTACACCAAATGAATGTGGTAAAAAAGCAGGCTTTCCTGATCTACCAGATGACCCGCCAACGT
>NC_137062.1:13657567-13710067 GCF_032717465.1 Coenobita brevimanus | reverse complement strand
TGTGGAGTGAGGAGGAGATGCAAGGGTGTGCAAGGGACAGCATGGTGGAATGATGAGGTGAAACGAGCTGTGGAACAAAAGAAGAAGGCATATGGTGAATGGTTGGCGAGTAGAGGTAGGGGAGAAGATGAGAGAGAGAAGAGAGAGGTATATGTGAGCAGGAGAAGGGAGGTTAAGAGACTGGTGAAGGAGAGTAAGAAGAAAGTGGATGAAGAGTTTGGGAGGAATCTGAGTGTGAAATGGAGGGAGAGTAAGAAATTGTTTTGGAAGGAGGTAAAGAAAGTAAGGCAGTGTGAAAGGGGAAATAGCAGGGGAGTGAAAGATAGGAATAATAGATTGTTGGTGGAGAAGAGAGAGAAATTGAGGAGATGGAAGGAGCACTTTGAGGATTTGTTGAATGTAGAGAGTGAGAGCAGTGTGAGTATAAGTGGTTGGGGAATGGCTGGGAGAAGAAGAGATGAGAGGAGGGAGGAAGAGATCAGTAGGTCGGAAGTAGTGGAAGCGATGAAGAAGATTAAGCTGGGAAAGGCCCAAGGAATTGATGGAGTGTGTGGTGAAATGCTTAGGTATGGGGGTGAGATTGTTGTGGAGTGGATATGGAAGTTGTGTAGATTGGCTTGGGAAGAGGGAAGGGTTCCAGAGGACTGGAAATCAGGTATAATTGTTCCTCTGTACAAAGGAAAAGGGGAGAGAGAAGTATGTGGTAACCATAGGGGTATTTGCCTTCTTAGTGTGACTGGTAAAATATATGGTAGAATACTCATTGATAGGGTTAGGCATATGACAGAGGAGCTAGTTGGAGAAGAACAAGGGGGATTTAGGAAGGGAAAAGGGTGTGTAGATCAGATATTTGTTCTAAGATGTTTAGTGGAGAAGTATCTAGAGAAGGGAAGGAAAGTGTATGCTGCCTTCATGGACTTGGAGAAAGCTTATGACAGAATAGATAGGCAAGGTATGTGGAAGGTATTAAGAATATATGGAGTGGAGGGGAAATTGTTGAGTGCTGTGAAGAGTATGTACGAGGGAGCTAGGGCTACGGTGCGAGTGGATGGTGAGCTGAGTGAGTTCTTTGATCTCAGTGTGGGACTGAAACAGGGTTGTGTGATGTCTCCATGGCTGTTTAATATATATATATGGATGGGGTTGTAAAGGAGGTGCGAGGTAGGGCAGTGGATGTGGGGGTGGCCCTAATGAATGAGGGTGAGATTTGGAAGCTTCCGGTGTTGCTGTTTGCTGATGATACAGTATTGTTGAGTGAAGATGAATGGGAGTCGCAAGGTTTGGTGAATGAATTTGGGACAGTGTGTAGGAGGAGGAAGCTGAAAGTTAATTTAAACAAAAGTAAAGTTATGGTGTTTGAGAGGAATGAAGTCACAGAGTGTGCAGTGAGGTTGGATGGTGAGGATATGGAGAATGTGAGTGCATTCAAGTACTTGGGTAGTGTGATGAGTAAGGATGGAACTTTGGGGGATGAAGTACGTGAAAGGGTACAGCAGGGAAGAAAGGTTGTTGGTACACTGAAAGCAGTGATGAGAAATAGGGAGGTGCGTATGGAGGTTAAGAAGTCACTGCATGATGGTATTGTGATCCCTACCCTGACGTATGGAAGCGAGGCGTGGACCTTGCAAGAGGGGAACAAGTCAAGAGTGAGAGCAGTGGAAATGAGTTACTTGAGAGGAGCATGTGGAGTGACGTGGAGGGACAGATTGACGAATGAAGAAGTGAAGGAACGTTGTGGGGTAGTTGTGGATGTGGTTGAAAAGATTAGGAGAAATACACTGAGGTGGTTTGGACATGTGGAGAGAATGGAGAATGAAAGACTGACTATGAGGGTGTATGTAGGTGAGGTGGAGGGAGGGAGAGGGAGGGGTAGACCGAGGATGAGGTGGAGGGATGGAGTTGAGAGGTATATGAGGGAGGGGGGGGTGAGTTGGGGGGAGGGTAGTCGAATGGTGGGTGACAGAGTGACTTGGAGGCATTTTGTCTGCGGCCACCCTTTGCGGGATTAGGGCGTCAGGCTATAGATAGATAGATAGATAGATTAATACGTATTATCTTATAATATATTTGTCTTTAATCTCTGTCCGTGCTGCCATTCTTTCGGAACGGGAATATAATTACCATCTGGTTATGGTACAACCAGCAATTCCATATTACCTCCTTCGGTTCACTGGGTCCCTGGGCCAGGCTACTGTATTCCACAACACTTGTGTCACTGAGTCCAATTCTCTTGGACTGAGGAGGCTCCCTATCATTTTTTTTTAAAGACTGCGTGCTAATATTCTTCTCTGTGACATATATGGAATTTACAGCATTAATAGAAAGATACAAAAGGGCTACGAAAAAGTATGCAAGCGAGATAAGCAAAATATATCGCTAACCGAGGTGTTTGGGAGCCTCCTTAGATCACGAGAAGACACTGACGCAAAAGATGCTCAGATTCATCATTAAATCCATAGCTTTAGTTAACATATATCAAATTATTCAATTGAAGATTTGGCAAAATAGCTCCCTGGAAGTACTTCCCTTGATACTAATGCGGTAGTTACAGTCAGATTGTTCGAGTTACAAGCTTTACGAATTTAGTTGCAAATCATGTTTTTTTTCCGAAGCCTCATTATCAACATAACATAAACATCACCACCACCACCACCCGTACCACCACCGTCAGTATCATCATCATCATCATCACAACTATCTCCTCTAAGTATAATTTTCAACATGGCATAAACACCATCACCACCACCAACATCGTCATCTTTATAACCTTGTCTCCCACAATTATATAGGATAAGAGGAATTCAGAAATACGAGCATGAATAATGGCTACCAGAGGCTGAGACTGCATCAGTGTAAACTGTACTGAGGGAAAGTCACAAATCGGTGAGAGAGAGAGAGAGAGAGAGAGAGAGAGAGAGAGAGAGAGAGAGAGAGAGAGAGATCCTCTCACCAAGTTTTTTTTTTTTTTTTTTTTTGTCCGACTCTGGGCATAGGCTTCACAGCCTGTTATCAAGGCCCAGTAGTCCTCCTACATACCATACACCTCTACATGTTATTACTTCGGCGCTAACACCCACCGTTCATATTGAATATAAGCTAGGGCTGTCTCATACAGGACTGGTGTATTGGTATTAGCGGGGGTATTTTTACGACATGTCGGGGGGTCTTCTGGTAGATCAGTAAAGCCTGGTTTTATGAAATTCAAATCCTTAAACTGTTCCCTGCCCCAGCGGGGATTTGAACCTGGATCCGGTAGGACTGCAGGCCACCTCTCTACCGACTGAGCCACCGCCTTCCCTCAGCACAGTGTTTTTCTGCTTCTTTTCCTTCTAATTAATCCTATTTTTCCTCATTTACATTTTAAAATTGAGTTTCCTCTGACCTTGATCATCTCCATTCCACCACAGCACCACTTTATTATCACACCACCACACACCACAATTCCGTCACACCACATCACCACCACACCTCCACGCACCATAACACCCCCACAGCACCACAGCATCACACCAGTAAGCTGCTATTTCATGCTGACTGTGGAATACAACACTGTTACGTCTTTTACATGACACAATACATCACAACACAGTACCATACCATCACAGTGGCACCAAACACTACCATTATATCATTGAAATATTACAGTACGATTACAGTGATGTACAACACAACACTGTGAGGCCACATACACAATACAAATCACAACACAACACCAGTTCCATTACAACTACCAGTAAAAAAGATGACTGATGCTCACAAATCTATCACAAAACACATCATAGCCAAATATATTCTATGTATGATTATCAGAGAGAGAGAACTAAGGGTGGTGGGAAGGAAGATCCCGCCCCCTCACCTTGTCTGTGGGGGAACCCCCCCCCCCAGCCACTTCTCCACCTCGCTCTGGCTGACTGGATACAGCCAGCTCTGTCCCCTCCCACACAAACTACTCACCAGTAGGCCTACCAAATCTGCATCGTATGGGGGGGGTCTCATCCCCCCTCACCCCCAGTAAAGATCCCCCACCCCTCCTCCACCTCCTTCCACACCCCTTTAGATCGAATGATGTGGCAATTTTCCCAGTTATGATCCTTTTGTGTGTGTTTCCTCCCACGATAATATCCCCCACACCACCTCTCCTGCAATGGGCGTGTGTCTCATCATCCCTCACCCCCACCAGAGACCCCCCTCTCCTCCACATCCCTCCACCACCCCTTTATTTCGAATGACGCGGTAATTTCCCCGCTGTGATCACTTAGTGTGTGTTTCCTCCCACCATAATACCCCCTACACCACCTCCCCCACATTGGGAGTGTGTCTCATCCCCCCTCACCCCCACCAGAAACATCCCACCCACCTCCACCTTCCTCCCTCCCAATCCTTTGTCCCAAATATGGCGCAGTAATTTCCCTGCCGTGATCAGCCTGTGTCTGTCTACTTACCAAAATTATATAATTCTTTTTTTCTTATTTTTTTTAACTCATGCTGACTCCTGCACCTAGTTTCATCAGTGGAAACATAAACATTGATTTAATTGATTTTGTTAAGGTTCTTTAGGGAAAATTAGTTTTTTGCCGAATTTTTTGAGTTTGGACTTTTTTTTTTTTTTCTATTCATGCTGACACCTACATCAAGTTTCAACAACAGCAGCATATTTTACACTGCTTTCACTGATTTGGTAAGATTCTTTAACACATATTTGGTTTCCATCAATGTTTTCCTGTTTTCTATCTTACCGTGATGGGGGACTTATAGACGAGCGGTTTTGCGGTAACCATTAGGCATAGGGGACTGAGATTTGCATTTTCAGGTGTGTAAATTCAAGCTCTTCAAATCTGTATGAAAAAAAATTACCTTGGTAATAGTTGTAAAATCGACCCTGAACTGCGGCTGGGGTAAAACTTTGCTTCAGAAAAATGCGGTCTTTAGGGGAAACGCTTAATATAGATATCTGAAGAGTTACCCTTCTGACTGCATGTACTATTTCCTCCTCCTTTCTTCAGGCAGTTTTTAACAGCATCCGGCTAGACATTTTACACTTCCATCCTTGCATGTCTTTGCACTTGAATTTAGGCTATACTGTATGTATACTCATCGTTAGATTTTACAGTACATTTTTTTTTCCTCTCACGCAGTCTGTAGGAGTGTCCATTACCTTTCATCACCTGTCGGACACTACCTCACCCACGCCAGTGCACATATTCTCACAACAATAAATTTAGTTCAGGCAATTTTTCTCGTGTTCCTCCACATCAGTACATGTATGTATGGCCAAGTTGGCGTACAGTCCATCCCATTTCTTACCCAGCAGCTGGACACCCATATGTTTATTTACTCTTTTTTCCGAACATTTCGCTCTCTACAATTTATAAATCTGAAACACCATCCGTCACGACTGATCACAAACTTGGTACACCATGGCATTGTACTTGTGTGACTTTCAGTAACGTATACATGTAACTCAGGCAAACAGATAAACACACAAACAGATAAAAACACCTATTGCGTTATGATAATGGACTTGTTAGAAACCTCTCTCTCTCTCTCTCTCTCTCTCTCTCTCTCTCTCTCCACCATAATGATATGCATTGAATCAACTGCATATAACTAATCTGGGGAAAGGATAAGAACAGCTGGGTCCTACTCGGTGGAGAGAGAGAGAGAGAGAGAGAGAAGTTGGGTGAGGGGAATCAAATTTTCCTTTTTAGGTCACTTGTGTCATTCTAAACTACTACTGAAACAGTTAATCATTTTTCCCATCAACGTAACTAGAAAATTAATTTCCCTGAATAATGGCTTCTTGTGCTCCTTGTGCCGCTTCAGTGATGAAACACGCTACCATGAGTGTGTCGTTTGCAGGAATTTTCTTTCTATATAATAATCAAATCACAAAATATAGCTTAGCCATACCTTACTTTACAAAGCTAAAGCAAAATATTGCCTATCTTAGTCAATAAACCCATCGTTACCTGACCTAGCCTAACTGTACCTGGCCACTTTACATCTAATCACAACCTAACTTCATCCTCTTAAATCTAACCTAATATAATTATCCTAAATTATCCTGGCCTGAATTAATCTTACCACACCAAATACAGTTGAACATAATGGACGTAATCCTAATTAAGTCACACTAAACCTAGTCAAACTTAAAACAACTTAGCCAACACGAACTTAATGCAATCCAGCACAGTCTAGCATAACCTAAAACAATCCACGAACTTAATGCAATCCAACACAGTCTAGCATAACCTAAAACAATCCCTACATATTTTTACATGACCACACAAAATGAACTTTAGCAAATTTATTCCATTGTAACTGTACTACACGTATTCTAATAAAAAAAAACTAACCAATATATATATATATATATATATATATATATATATATATATATATATATATATATATATATATATATATATATATATATATATATAAAACCCAACCAAGCCTAACTCAGAGCATCAAGTCAATGCTAAACCAAGCAACAACAAAAAACTTTATCTTACCTAACCTAACAGTCCATCTCAACACAATCTGTGTGTGTGTGTGTGTGTGTGTGTGTGTGTGTGTGTGTGTGTGTGTGTGTGTGTGTGTGTGTGTGTGTGTGTGTCTGTGTGTGTGTGCATAATGTGAACAAGGAATGTGTCACAGTAACTTTCAGAACACTCATGTCAATCAGTATATGAACGAAATATTCTAATGGGACCCACTAGGCCCGTCCAATAAGGCCAGTATGTTCGTCAGGTTAAGAGTCTTTGTAGCGACTGTACCAGTTTGTTTGGCAAGACACACTTTCTTCCATTTCGCTGCGACGATATCTTTTTATACCGTAATTATTCTCGTTTCCTCTTAATGATATAATATTTTGGTATAACGCACACGATTCCAAACACAACTAATACAGTATACTTTTCTAAAAGATTGTCTTCTGGTACACCAGCTAGAATATAAACAAGGGCGTTAGTCGATTGTGTGACCAGCGGCACCATGTTCCATCAAAGGGGTGAGGAAATGTAACTGGGCGTGGTGAGTACTGGAATGGGTGGCATGGGATGGATTGTTGATAGGCGGTGAGGCTGAGACAGCAATGCATGCCTCACAAAAATGAGTGTTGTAGAGGTAGTGGCGTGAGTGCGGTGATGGCTTACTTCAGAGTGTCCTCGTATCAGGGGTAATGTGAGACAAGACAGTGAATGGGATGAGCTGTCAGGTGGGAAGTGAAGGGTGGAATGCGATGATAAAAGTGTGCCCTGTGATAATGCGTGTTATGGTATTGATTATATTTTTAACCCCTGTCATTCCGGCTACATATATAATAACTGATTTACCCTTGCCACTTCTAGGCAATTTAAACTCTTGGGAGAATTTATGTACCGGTAATCAATGCGTAAATGAAAACTGCATCTAAAATCTTCGTTTAGAAAAGCCTAAAGAAAGCATAATAAATTTTTTGGGAGAAAATAAAAATAAAAAATACGTCATAGGGCTGAAGAGGTTGTGGTGTGAATATCTATTTCAAAATTCCTCCGACACCAACACTGATAACAAGATAGTGTTACTTTCATATACCTGGTGTTTTGTGACGAAGGAAAACAATATGTCCTTGGGCTTAAGTTGAGAGCACAGAGCAGCAGTGGAGGGGTGAGGAAGGAGAGGATATAATAGTACATCAAAGGAAAATGTAAATGGAAGGAATGAAGGAGGTGAAGACAAAGAGGGCGAGCAAAAAGACAAAGAGAGAGGGAGAGCAATCATGTTTGAGGAACATAACGAAAGAATATGCCACTAGTCTGAAGGTCAATAATCATGGCAAAAAGATTAATTAAAAAATTGTTTACAACTTTATAATTAAAAAGAAGTTCACACACACACACACACACACACACACACACACATGTGGTTTTGGTTCCACCAGAGCCACATCAGGATTCCCTCACCGTTGTATTTCTTGCCTCTGAGGCAAAACCTGTGGTGGTTGGATCTGTGGTGATTTCCAGGCGCAGTGCCATAGCTCTTTCCCTGAGGCATGTGTCTTGTGTGGGTGATTTGTATCTCTTTCACACATCTGCTGGAAAAGCAGTGTAGTATGCTAATAAACAAAAAGAAAAAGTCCAGTCGTTCAACGCAAGACTTCTCTTTGGCTCTTGATTATTTTGTCATTAGAGAGGGAAGTCAGAGGTTTTGTTATTTTTGCCGTTTTCGACAAATAGATAAATAAATAAATATATATATATATATATATATATATATAAATAAATAAATATATATATATATATATATATATATATAAATATCATCCCTCCAGCTGCAGTTCCCACCTGAGAAATGAAGGGCATCCATAACTCTTGCCCTGACCCAACTGTCTTGTGTGTGCTGGGGGGTGGGGGGTGGAGGGAGGTTATCTGTTCTCGTTTTTCACCATAAAAAAGAAAAAAACAAACAACCCCTCTTTCTACACCTTATCATCGTCGTCGTCGTCGTCGTCGTCGTCATTGCTTCTTTATGACCAACTGTAAATTATAGTTAATGCTGGAAAAAAGAAAAAAAAAAGATCTGAGGTGTTTGTTAAAACATGGAGTTGACTAGTTGTACCCTTTAATTTAACAGAAAGAGCTAATACTATAATGTGATTAACAAACACATAAATAGCTTAGTAACGACAGAACACTTAGAGAGTGCAACACTCCCTCCCCATAGTTAGTCTACGGGTAGACCATTTGACACTTCCCTTTTACTGTGGAGTTCGACGAAATGTAGCCAAATCCGAAATACATCATGTTTGCTTGACCGTCAACCCTTCTCCCAAATTTGGTCCAAATGGGATATATATATATTTTTTAAAACAAATCACGGCCTGAGACCTTCACCTTGGCCTTATTGTTCTCCACATTTGATTTCTTCATCCATGCATGATCTATAAGCCTTCCAATGAATCTGGTCCAAATCGAAACAATTTTTTTTGAGTGACAGGACAGGAATCTCGACCATGCCCTGATACCTTAACCTTTGGTTGATTTTTCTCAATGTCGTATCATTCATCCTATTTTTTTCTTCAAGAACAACGTTGATTTAAATCTAACAAAACCTGTTTACGTTGGGCGTGCCCTGTGACTCTGACCACTGACTTGCTGTTTCTAGAAATAGTAGGCAAACTCCTGGGAGAACTCTCAATATTTTCACCAAGTCTGGTCGAAATCGGATCAAAACTCATTGTTGTTTTATTCACACACACACACACACACACACACACACACACACACACACACACACAAAGGAAAATAATACCTCGCATTCTGCATGAGAAGTGTGAATGTAATAAATCAAAGAAAAGAAACTAATGTCATTAAACAGTACAATTGTGGTTAATAGTTTCAGTAATTTCTAAACTATTACGTGGTGAGGGAAGGAAGGGACTGGTGGACTGATCTGTACCTCATCATTGCCAGCAAATAATTATCATAATCATTATTATCATCATTACTATCATCATAACTATCATCCCATTCCCTATTCCCACCCACAGAAAATAAGAGCACAGTCATAACTCTTGCTGTGAGGCGCGTGTCTTGTCTGTGAGATGGACAGGCTGAAGGCTGTTTGTACCGTCTCACGCCAAGGGAACTGACCAATAAGTAAAGAACTTATTTACAGTGGCAAAGAAAGCATGATACAGCTTTGTACAGCTGTTAACTAAATCCCTGGAGAACGATGACGTGTGTGTGTGTGTGTGTGTGTGTGTGTGTGTGTGTGTGTGTGTGTGTGTCACGCCACCAGAATAATTCAGATCAAGAACACTTAAATAAATCTTATTCTAAGGCGGGTATTTGTGAAGTGGTGGAGGGCTAATTTACATCACCGTACCGTAAAGAATATAATATAGCAACAAAGTAATCCAGTGGAGAGAGAGAGAGAGAGAGAGAGAGAGAGAGAGAGAGAGAGAGAGAGAGAGAGAGAGAGAGGGGGGGGGGCTAATGAGAACGGAGTTGACGAAGGAGGAAGGGCTTGGAAGAAAGAGCAAATGGAGAAAGATGATGGAGGGGAGAAAAGAAAAAAAAAAAGAGAGACATGGAAACAATATGAGTACAATGACAGGTAATATTTTACTCTGGAGAGAGAAATACCGCAGCTGCACATAGACACAGCTTCCTTATTGCCTTCTGTACATTAGCGTCTTTTTGCACATAGACACAGCTTCCTTATTGCCTTCTGTACATTAGCGTCTTTTTGCACATAGACACAGCTTCCTTATTGCCTTCTCTACATTAGCGTCTTTTTGCACATAGACACAGCTTCCTTATTGCCTTCTCTACATTAGCGTCTTTTTGCATATAGACACTGCCTCTTTACTGCCTTCTTTACATTACCGTTTTTTTGTTATATTATTGTCACGTCGTTTTTGTTGTATTGTTGTTAGTGTTGGCGATTTTATTCAGTCATTAAGATCTGTCTGGTAATGGAAGCCTTAGAAACTCTTTTTATAAAGGGAGATTTCACCTAAGTTGATTAAAATCGCCTAGATGTTGGCCATAACAGTATGAAAGGGACGTCGCCACACTAATAAACATAAGACCTTCACTACCACAACTGTGTCCTAAGCTGCTTAGCAACGTCTGGTGGTGGCAAGGATATAATAAAGGGTGTCATCGTACTGAAAGAGTAAGAACACTGGCAGAAATGGTATAGAGGAACCATGTACAGTATGAGAGAGAGAGAGAGAGAGAGAGAGAGACAGAGAGAGAGAGAGAGAGAGAGAGACAGAGAGAGAGAGAGAGAGAGAGAGAGAGAGAGAGAGAGAGAGAGAGAGAGAGACAGACAGAGACAGAGACAGACAGACAGACAGACAGAGACAGACAGACAGACAGACAGACAGGCAAGCAGGCAGGCAGGCAGGCAGACAGACAGACAGACAGAAGAAGAAAGGGAAAATGAGAAAGAGGAGAATAAGGAGAGGGGAAAAAGGAAGAAGAGAAGAGCAGAAGGAAGGAAGAAAAGAAGTGATCTATTAGACAGATAGCTCAAGGAAGACAAGGATGGAGGAGGAGAGTGAGAGAAGGAGAGGCAGAGGAGTTAAAACAGAGACAATTGAAGGTAGGAATGGAGGAGAGACTGCGGAGAATAAAAAGGTGGAAAAAAGGAAACACTGGGATAGGAAGAATGGATGAAAGGAGGGAGAGAGGTAGTGTGAAAACAAAGTAACTTAGAAGGAAGGAAGAAGAGGATGATGATGATGGTGATGGTGAAGATGATGGTGATAAAAAGAAGAAGATCGGGCAGAAGTTACGGTGACAGAAAATTCTTAACTTGAAATTAATTTCCCTTGGGAGGCGACCTGGTCTCAAAAGGACTGGAGAGAGAGAGAAAGAGAGAGAAAGAGAGAGAGAGAGAGAGAGAAGGGGAGGGGAGATAAGTTGTTGGGCTGGATGAGTGCAACAAAGTGAATGCATGGTTGATGTGGGTTCAGCTGGATGTAAGCAACGAGAGGTGAATAATTATGTGACTGACCTACGTACTGAAATGACTACAGAGGATGGGAACTTTTTTTACTGTATGCAAATGAGTGGGTTGATGGTTCTGATAAGAGAAGTTGGATATTGGTGGTTGAATATTAACTTGATATATGGCTAATGCATCAGTAGATCAGAGTCAGACAACAATCATCACGTTTGTCAAAAATGGGTTTAGCTTCTTTAATCGTCAAATATTATACTGCATTAAATTATCCATTAGAAGTAAATATATCTATCTATCTATCTATATATATATATATATATATATATATATCTATATATATATATATATATATATATATATATATATATATATATATATATATATATATATATATATATCTATCTATCTATCTATATCTATATATCTATATATATCTATATCTATATCTATCTATCTATCTATCTATCTATCTGTCTATCTATTTATCTATCTATCTATCTATCTATCTGTCTATCTATTTATCTATCTATCTATCTATATCTATCTATCTATCTATCTATATATCTGTCTATATCTATATCTATATCTAAATCTATCTATCTATCTATATATATATATATATATATATATATATATATATATAATATAGTTTGTTTGTCCTTCAATCACGCCCAAACCAAGGGGCAGAGACCTCCAGACCCATAGATATTCTGAATCAGGATGACCCAAGGATGGTTTGAAGGGGGTCAAAATTCAGATCTGGATCATTGTCATGATTCGAATCCTAAATTCATTATCGGAAGTCTCGAGGAGAATGGCCGGAGTGTCGATGAAGTCTGTACAAATGAATCTTGCTTCGGATAGTTTCATTTCCGAGTCTAGATGAAAGAGACTTGCATGCAAATGAGTCAGTAGCAGCCGGGTCAGGCCCATAGGGATCCTTGGAGAATCCTAGACCAGAGTCCATACGGAGAGGAAGTAAGTGACAGATGTTGAGAGGATATCGATAGTGGTTCCAGCCGTTGGATTTTACGAGTATGGCTTAGTGGGAGTCGGTTATAAATTAACCCTCGGTCAGAGATTAACCCTCGACCAGAGATTAACCCTCGATCAAAGATTAACACTCGATGAAGGGCGTGTTGGGCTGCAACAAGAGTGATGTGTGGGGCAGGTCAACTACTGAGGAATGTAGGACCAAGGCCCATAGTTCTATGGGCCTTGTGTAGGACGTTTTGGCCAAGGACGTTCGGGCCATGGCCACCAACCTAGGACGTTTTGAAGTGTGAGGTGTTGTGAACCTTACCTAACCTAACCTATACCCTACCTTCCGTGTCCAAAACGTCCTGGCGTGTAGCCCATGGCTCAAACGTCCGTGGCCGAAACATCCGAGCACGACTACTGAGGGGTACTGTCTAGAGGAACGACACCAATGGAGAGTACTGGTGGTAGTGAGAGGTGTGGAGCAGTGTGGCGTGGTTCTGGAAAGAGGGTCCTGAGGAATAGCAGCCACTTTCATATCTTCTACCTCCACGTACGTGCCACGGATAAGTTTACGTTAATATGTTTAGGGATAGCTGTGAAAAACTAGGACTGATGCTTGTAGTGTCAGACAGAACTGTGAAATTAAGGACAGTTATATATATTTTCTTGCTTGGTAAATGAAGACATCAACTTGACGTTGAGGAAGCAAGTGATGTGTGAAATATATTAAGTATTATCCCAATGAAAAGGGATCTGTGGTGGATTATTACACCGTTGTTCTTACGTATTATTGGGTGTATATATACATGTATTTTCTTATATTAAATGCGATGTTGTATTTGTTCCTTTCCTTGTCCTACGTGATAACGTGTTTAGTGGTTCTTCATGCAGTGTCTTAACTAATGCTGGTCATTTACTGACAAGTAACCATAGTCACTTGATGTCATCAATAGAGTGTTCGCCTTTTTGGCCCCGGGAACGCCGGACACCCCTGCAGCCCAATTTTGGGCGTGGAGACTCGCATGACCTCCAGTTTGGACATAGGCTATATGAGGTTGATCTCCGAGGTCATTTGAGGTCACCAGTCGGAGGTCATTTTGGATCACCGGTAATACATGCTTTGTCTATCAACTTGTTCCTTTCCTTCTTGCTGGAAGTGTGCTCTCATTCAGCCAGTCCCAGAGAAGGGTGAACATTCCCAACTCTCTAACTATCGTCGAAATGCTTTAATATCCTGTGTCTCAAAAGTTTCAGAGTCAATCCTTAACAAAAATTTCTAAAGCATCTTTCCTATCACAACCTTCTTTCTGATCGTCAGTATGGGTTCCGTCAAGGGCGCTCCACTGACGATCTCCTCACCTACCTTTCAGACTCCTCGTCATCCTCCTTTTGGGACTTTGGCGAAGACTTTGCCATTGCACTTGACATCTTAAAGGCTTTGGATCGAGTCTGGCATAAATCTTTAATTTCCAAACTGCCCTCTTACGGTTTTTATCCTTCTATCTGCGCCTTCATCTATAGCTTCCTTTCTGGTCGTTCTATAGCTGCCGTTGTAGACGGCCATCGTTCTTCTAGATCTATTAACAGTGGTGTTCCTCAGGGCTCTGTCCTATCACCAACTCCCTTCCTTTTATTCATCAATGACCTTCTAAGCTGTACATCTAACCCTATCCACTCATACGCTGATAACTCCACCCTTCACCTTTCCATTTGGTTCCCGCAACATCCATCTCTGCAGTTACTTCAACAGGCAAGGGATGAGGCTATGGCACACCTAATGTCTGACTTGTCTCGCATCTCTGACTGGGGTAAAAATAATCTGGTTGTTTTTAATACATCAGAGACTCAGTTTTTACACCTATCAACCCGACAATCTTCCACAGGGGTACCCACTAATGTTTAATAATATCCAGCTCAATCCCGCATCATCCTTGAACATGCTTGAGGTTTCATTCATTCGGGATTTATACTGGAAAGATCATATTGCATCTCTTGTAAAATCTGCTTCCATGAGGTTAGGTGTGCCAAGCCGACTCCTTACCTTCTTTACCCCTGCACAGTTGTTATTCGCCCCTATGTAGAGTACAACTCTCATGTGTGGGGAGGCTCCCCACATACAGCTCTGCTTAATAGGGTGGAGTCAAAAGCTTTTCGTCTCATTCACTCTCTTCTTACTGACTCTTCGCCGCACTGTCGCATCTTTATCTCTGTTCCATCGCTACTTCAATGGTCACTGCTCCCCTGAACTGTCTGCTTGCATTCCTCCACCTTTACGATGGGTGCGTAGCACCCACCTAGCAACAAACTCTCATCCATTTTCTGTCCAACTCTCTAATGCAAGAGTTAACCGTTACTCCCAGTCCTTCATTTATGCAACAGGTCAACCCTTGAACTGTCCCCCTCCGTCTGTATTTCCTACTTCCTATGATCTCGTCTTTCAAACGCAGTGTGTCCAAGCATCTCGAAATGAACGGATCTTGAATTTGGCTCTTTTGTATTGTTTTTGTTTTTGTTTTGCAGGGAACGTTTTGCGGGCTTCTGGCCTTTGGTTCCTTCTTCCTTGTATTAAAGAAAAAAAAAAGACTGGACTCAGCAGCCTAATTTTTGGCGTGGAGACTCACATGGCCTCCAGTTAAGATATAGGCTACAGGTATATGAGGTTGACCACCGAGGGCAGATACTGTAAGGTCAACCAGTCGGAGGTCATTTGAGGTCACCTGTAATAGTAAACAAGTGTGCACAAATACTGTGCGTTAGTCGGTGAAAGCTGAAAGAGATAGTTCCTGGACCTCTTATAATACCTTTTCAATACATAAGAGGTACATGGTCGTTCTGGAGTAGAGAGATTGAAGTGGGAAAAACAGGATTAGCGTGTTCTCCTTTTTTGGCCTGGGCAACGTCGGGTACCCCTGCTAGTAAATAATAAAGGCAGTATATATTTAAGGGCTCCCTGCCCTACAGAGATATATAGAGACTGCTTTCTCCTTCCCTCCTAGCTGAGTTTAATCATCTGACGGCTGCCCCTATCCATTTCAAGCCTCTTCCAAGCTGAATTATAGCGTCTGGGGGTAGCAAGCATCACATAAGAAAGAGACTATGACAGAGACTGAGTTAATGCCAGAGCAGGAGGTGAGGGGGGCGGGCCTGCTGAGAGGGACTTTTTTTTTCTTTTTTTTTTTAAATCCCGTTTAACTCTTTCGCCATTTCTTGTACTCTTCTATCACAGCCTGCCAGGTTGGTGACCGGTTGCCAGAGTGAGAAACTGAAGTGGTAATGAGAAAGAGAGAGAGAGAGAGAGAGAGAGAGAGAGACAGACAGACAGACAGAGACAGACAGACAGACAGACAGAGTTATTTTACTGTAGTTATATGATGAACTTTGATATTTGAGTCAGCTTCACTCTTATGGTCCCTTTCAAATAAAAACATATGTCATCATAACAAGAGCAACACAAACTGATATACCTTCAATATCCTCCACTTTTGTGATATTCATTTGGCTTATTTTCGCTAAATTACACCAAACACTTCATTTCATACCATATGGACAACTGGGTTTCAAATATTATAATAGAACAGTATATTTTTGTCAGTTTTACTCTTTATAATAAACTTCACACCTAAAAGCTGAATACCAGAAATCATCCTGACATACATAGTGTCATAAGTGTAATTTGTTTTGAAAGGCTGCTCGACTACAACGGCAGGTGCTGCGGAATTTGGTGTAAATATTACTATTTCACTAACTTCCACGTCGGGTATCTGACCCGCTACGTGGGAGGCTTCGTAGCACCTTTGCCTTAACTATTTATGTTTGGAAATATTCACTTGTGTCAGGCTGAACTATTATGATTTCAAAACGATATAAACAAAACACAGGGGAATATTGTAGTGCAATATGTCCTATAAATCGCTGTGAGAATAGGTGCTTCAAAACTCCAATGCAGCGTACAACACGCTTTGTACTGCTGGCACTGATTCGAATCATTGCCTCTTTGATGTTGTTCCGAATCTATATCAGATCAATGGAACAGTGACAAATTATAACATTTGTATATATTTCGTTCCCACAAATTTAAATAATGGTAAGATATAAAACAAGAAGCGGTGCCAAAGCACAGCAAACCCGTCCCCGGCAGTCAATGTAGCGCTGACGTGTAAACACAACAGAATGTCTAGTCAGTGATGTCACATATCAAATTTGGAGTAAGACAGGTGAAAATTGACGATTTTATGCCCATTTGAAATTTTAGTAACGACGCATCTGACATATACTCCCCTACCACTAACTGGGGGGGTTGCTCCCCTGATGTAATGAGCCATGTTATAGGGTGCAGATTTGAAAGATGTACCGTTAGGTTTTGGTTTTATGTCGATATGACGAATTTGAAAGGAGTTGTGGCGAAAAAATTATTTTTTACCTGTATATTTTGTTTTTACATTGTTTGGATGGTGAGCTGACTCAGTTCTTTGATCTCAATGTGGGACTGAAAGAGTGTTGTGTGATGTCTCCATGACTGTTTAATATATACATGGATGGGGTTGTAAACGAGGTGCAAGGTAGGGCAGTGGATGTGGGGGTGGCTCTAATGAATGAGGGTGAGATTTGGAAGCTTCCGGTGTTGCTGTTTGCTGATGATACAGTATTGTTGAGTGAAGATGAATGGGAGTTGCAAGGTTTGGTGAAGGAATTTGGAACAGTGTGTAGGAGGATGAAGCTGAAAGTTAATGTAAACAAAAGTAGAGTTATGGTTTTTGAGAGGAATGAAGTCACAGAATGTACAGTGAGGTTGGATGGCGAGGACATGGAGAATGTGAGTGCATTCAAGTACTTGGGTAGCGTGATGAGTAAGGATGGAACTGTGGGGGATGAAGTGCTTGAAAGGGTACAGCAGGGAAGGAAGGTTGTTGGTTCACTGAAAGCAGTGATGAGAAATAGGGAGGTGAGTATGGAAGTCAAGAAGTCACTGCATGATAGTATCGTGATCCCTACCCTGACGTATGGAAGCAAGGCATGGACCTTGCAAGAGGGGAAGAAGTCAAGAGTGAGAGCAGTGGAAATGAATTACTTGAGAGGAGCATGTGGAGTGACATGGGGGGACAGGTTAACGAAGGAAGAAGTGAAAGAACGTTGTGGGGTGGATGTGGATGTGGTTGAGAAGATTAGGAGAAATACACTGAGGTGGTTTGGACATGTGGAGAGAATGGAGAATGAAAGACTGACTAATAGGGTGTATGTAGGTGAGGTGGAGGGAGGGAGAGGGAGGGGAAGACTGATGATGAGGTGGAGGGACGGAGTTGAGGGGTGTATGAGAGAGGGGGGAGTGAGTTGGGGGGAGGGTAGTCAAATGGTGGGTGACAGCGACTTGGAGGCATTTTGTCTGCGGCCACCCTTTGCTGGATTAGGGCGTCGGGCTATAGATAGATAGATAGAGAGACATTTTTAGGGCCTACAGCCTGGGCCTTGACCGACTTTGACCCAAAATTTATTTAGGTTATCAGGTCATAGCAGATCATCCCTGTAACTTATGTCAAAATTGTTCCAGTAGTTGTCGCGGAAAGTTCTTAACAGACAGACAGACAGACAGACAGACAAACTAAGTGAAAACCATACTCGTACCAGAGTACGGGTAATTAATGGTTTTTATACAATCTCGTTGTTAATTACTCCAGCTGCGTGGTGCCCGAAAGCAGGAAAAAGTAACCACATCCATTCCTATTCACCTTCGTTCTCCAAGCATTTACAGCCAGGCTTCAGGATTCCAGCAATGTGGCGACGCTGTTTGTTGATACTTGACTGGGTAGATCTGTCAGGACTGTAAAATATCTTACTATATAATAACTAGCAACATACACAATGGTCTAGCGGTTAGATCAATGTCAAACCAAGGGGACAGATGAAGTGACGTTAGCATCTCTCCGAAATGTCTCACACCAGCACAAAAGCCCACAAACAGCGCCTCGTGACCATACACACACACACACACACACACACACACACACACACACACAGGTTTCTAGAACATGTGGCCGACAGTGTAGCCCACGTGATGAAAGTTCTTATACTGTATACTGAAAGAAAGAGGAGGAGAAATCAGAAGGAGGTTACCAACAGGGGCGAGAGGCTGGCAGAGAGAGACAGAGCGAGACAGTGGAGAGGTAACAGCGGCACTCTATACTTCACTCGTGTGTGAGAGATTTAGTTAATATTTTCAAGACAAAATCATAAATAGTCCCATACTCATCTTTACCTCTCCTGTCATTGCATGACAATGGGAACTAAGATTATCTACTTACAAACCTACTCACGTATAACAACAGCTCGTCCACGACTCCAGTACGTCGTATATCTATAACTGATCTACAAAACACACTACAAGAAGCTACGAAGTTTCAACAAGAGACCCTTTTATACGAAGCTAAGTAACTGTGCGATTAATGACGGATTATGCACTTAAAAAATATTGATCGGGTTGTGGCGATCATATCCAGTCACTTGGTGTAATGCTCGCTTCTTCTTCCTAAGGTAAATCTACACTGATTGGAAAACCAAAAAGTTTCCTGTAATCCAGGTTATAATTTAGGACGCTGGGTGGTAACCATATAAGCAATTGACAGAGTGGTGTGGAACCTACTATGGTGCCAGTGTTAACTGAGTGGGGACGCAAATGTGGTTTCCATGCATAAACCAAACCCTTACACTCTTATCTGCACCTCGCTGTGACGAGGCTTTGTCCCACTCAATTGATCGGTTCACGTGAAGGTTTTTCAGATTTTACAGTTTATAAATTTTATTCGAGAGTGAAGTATGCGAAATGCTGACTTGTGTTTACCTTCAGTTTCATAATAAAACTGCATATTTTCAAATTTTATAGGCACATCCGTCACCATGAATGTTCTCAGTTCACATCATATCCTCAGCCATGCATAAGGCTACATAATACGTTGACAGAAAGACATATCTTCAGGTACTATTCAGTAAACTTAGTCAGCTTCACAGAAGACTTTATGTCCAATCAATCCCCACTCGGTCAGTTTAGACCCACGACAAGCAGTTTCTGGCGGGCTCAGACCTAAGTTACTTTGGAGTTATTGCAGTCATTTTATGTTTTAGGACTGTCCAGAATGCACATATTTAAGTCGTACCCATAAAAGCCTGTGCCCGAAGATATGTCTACTGATGCAATGATTGTGGAGGTGAGATATTTACGGTCCTTTAGGTTGGGTTGATTTTTTTTTTTTTTAGATATCTTTACATTTACTAGAACCCTTTGTGTCAATACAGACGGGTTCAGGTCAGGTCTTTGAAGGCATTTGCCAATAATATTCCCTACTGATCTTATAGTTATTGTGAGGTGCTGCATCTGGTTTTTGGAGATTGAGTTAGGTGACTTTGTAAGACCTGGGTGGAATAAATGGTGAAGTAAGTCAAAGAAACAATATTCTGTGTATATAAGTACGGTTTTATATACGGTTATAAATATAAGATCATGACATCAAAGCACAAACATGTGGGGCAGGAAAAAAGAATAAGCGATATTTGAGCAGAAACCTGTGGAATGACAGAGAGGAGCAAGTGACATCTGAGCAGAAACGTGTGAGTTGTAGAGAAGAGTATTACTGGAACTCAACCGTGTGGGGTAGTGGAGAAGGATAAACAACTTCCGAGCACAAACGTGCGGAATGGCAGAGAAGTAACTGACATCTGAGGAAAAAAGTATGGAGCAGCAGATAAGAGTAAATGATCTGAGCAGAAAAGTTTGGAACGGTAGAGAGGAGTGAGCGACATTTGAGCACTAATGTGCGAAATAGCAGAGAAAAATAAGCGATATATGAGCACAAATGTGCGGAATGACAGAGGAAAGTAGGCGGCTGTCACGGGGTTTTTATAATATCACGGTGTTTTTAAAATAAATGGTTAAATATTATTTAATTAATAATATTCAATAATATTAAAGAGCAGGGACAATGATTGTCTTGCTAAATCGAGCAACGATTCTCTAAGAACCAGAATTTATAAACTTTCTCAACAGTACACAGCAGAGACTAAGTACTCACAATTGCTGAATTACTGTACTGTTAGCCTCTGGAAAAAGTTACTTCACCCCTGACAATAAATAACTAGTACTAACATCAGGTTCTTGCTGATGCTTAACTCCTATGGCACAACGGATTTTAAATTAATATAACAAGACTGGTCTAAGTACCAGTTATGAATAGTAAAACGTCTATGCAAGCTAGGAGCTATATGGAAAATAAGCTTAATTTGGAGAATTGAAACAAGAGTTTACTTTACATTAAGCTCAAGAAAAAGAACTGTTAAATTTATTGATTACAAAAATAAATTTAACGTTAAAATTCAAAATCAAATTAATGAGACGCACTCACTCACTCACACAAAAGCTAAATACTTACGCCTAGGAAAAAACACCTTAACTAAACTCTTAAGACTACAAAATACAAAAAGGAAATACTGTAATCGATGAATGCTTTGTATCACCCAGGGGGTGGGAGTTTGGAGAAACTGATACTCTGTGGAGCTTGGGGTGCTAGCTGACCTCTCACACTTCTGGAGCACAGGACCTCTCTCCGTCAAAGCCACAACTAGACTGAATTCAAAATACATTGTATGGGCAGGACGCACAAGCCACCGGAAGAAGGCGTGGCTAACGGTTGAGGCAAGCAGAGGCGAACAATAAAAAAACAATAGTATCGCTCAGTAGCGCACTTAGTGACGTGCATTAAATCAGTCACTTTTAAACAGTGACGAATGTTTTGAAAAGTATACCCCGAAATGGAGAGAGAAACGGTTAACTGAGCGATACACAGTGAGTTTTCCACTAATAGTTCGTGGCTTCTCACAAAAGGGAAATGTCGCGAATTGATTCGTGACATTACGCCCCTACAAAATTAAATTTTTTCCTTATGGGAAAAAAATTTGTGGATATATATATATATATATATATGTACACATCCTAATTCATTCACACAAGATTCACACTGTGGTGTGTGTGCTATCCTGCTACAGGAGAAAGTCGCAGTCGCCAGTGAGCGAAAAAACCTCGTATTTACGTTAATAGAAGCAAGCTTGAGGGAAAAACTCCGTGACGACGGTGAAAATCCTGTACTCAGGTCAAACTGAGCGAAAAGTCGCTACATTTACACTGACAACTAATTGTTGTGTAGCGTGGTGTATGTAATACACGGTGTAGGTGTGACAGTTGTAGTGTAACTGTACCTACGTGTAAAATGACACAGTAAATAATAATATGGCGACGACGAAGGCAGAGGAGAAGAGGCGGCAGCGTGCGGCAGACGATCAGCTGGTCCGCACAGTAAAACTGCTACACCCATTGCTGAACCTGCAAAACCAATTAAGGTGGAGCATCAAAAGTGTCAATGAGACAAAATTCTTATTACGTACAATAACTCTCTCTCTGCCTAGCAATCAGTACATTCAAGGTCGCCGTTAATTATAGCACACGATTAGTGTCGGCAAGTTGAGAATCCTTGTGCAAACTCGGGTCTTCCATAGCCTCGAACCACACACGGGTCCTCAACCTGTGCCTTAAACTACAGTACTTATATTAGTATCGGAGAGCTGAGAATCCTTGTGCAAACTCGGGTCTTCCATAGCCTCGAGTCGCCTCTGCGGGGTTCTCACTTCCCCCTTACCCTACAGTACTTATATTAGTATCGGGGAGCTGAGAATCCTTGTGCAAACTTGGGTCTTCCATAGCCTCAAGTCGCCTCTGCAGAATTCTCACTTCCCCCTTAACCTACAGTACTTATATTAGTATCAGGGAGCTGAGAATCCTTGTGCAAACTTGGGTCTTCCATAGCCTCAAGTCGCCTCTGCGGAGTTCTCTCTCGAACTTCCCCCTTAACCTACAGTACTTATATTAGTATCGGGGAGCTGAGAATCCTTGTGCAAACTTGGGTCTTCCATAGCCTCAAGTCGCCTCTCAACTTCCCCCTTAACTTACGGTACATAATATGTATGTACAGGCCCTGGACATAATGTGTCCTGTGGGGCCAATGGGCGAGACGTCAGGTCTGCACCCACTTCACCACTACCCTGTCTCTCAACTGACTCAGAGATTACAGGTGTGGTTATGAATGGCACAGGAAGGGCATGTCCCTGATTAGTGGTGATACTTTGACACACACTGCAGGAACGGACAAAACTATCTATGTCTCGTCCCATCCCTGGCCAGAAAAAGTCAGCTCGGATAAGGTCCTGGGTCTTCCTTTTGCCCATGTGACCTCCTGAGGCTGAACAATGACCCCATTCTAACACTGCCTGGCGGTATTTGGCGGGGACGACAAACTGCAGTCGAACCTCGCCCTCGGGTGTTCGTGACTCACGGTAGAGCCGTCCTTGTTTGCGAAGGAACTTGGCTCGACCTCCCCGTGAATACTTAATCACTCGACCCTTTTGTTTGTTCCGCACAGCAGCAAGTGTCGGGTCAGAATGTTGTTCTTGCACAACAAGTTGACTACACATCAGATCTTGTGGCGATTCAATGATCACTGGGGTGACACAGTCTGGAGCCTCAGTCATGGCTCGTGTTACCGCAGCAGCCGAAGTCTGAGTAGTGTCATCGGAGCAACTATCCTTGACTCCATTAATATTTCCAATGATGAGGTCAAATAAAGGTTCTGGCATGACAACTGCAAGTGTCGTACCAGTATAAAATGGAGATGCCACCTGGATACATGCCTCAGGGAACAATCTCACTGATCCATCAATAAGGTTTGCATGGATCTGTCGACCTGTATACTGCTCAGGCCGAACTAGACTCTGCTTGACAGAGCAACCTGAGGATCCATTATCTCTCAGGACCTTCACAGGAATGCCTCCCACAAACCCTGGCTGAACAAGGAAGGTACTGTCACCTGTGGGAGGGCCTGTGGAGGAAGCAGCTAGCCACTCGTGAGGCTGCTGAATTGATGCGGCAAACATTGTGCCTTGTGAATTATATTGGGAAGATGGAACATTGGCCATCTGTGGAGGGGGGTTCACTGTCACTGTGGGACTAGTGAACTGTTGGGAAGTACCCACACTGGTAGGGACGTGACCACCATGCTGCTGCTGAGGAATGAAGGCTGCATTCGCTTCCTGCCTCTTTTGAGCTGGTGGTGAAAAAGTTTGTCCCGACGGTCGGTTGCGTAGCTGATACTGCTGCTGGTTAGGGTACTTGTTGTACCTCTTCCGCTCAGGTTTCTGAGTGTTTTGCCCCTGGTCCTTCCACTGCGGTTTTGGACCTTGGCCATTATTCTGAGAATGGCCTTGTTGGTGGGGTTCAATCTGAGACGATTTCCCAGATTTATCAGGTTTTCTGTTCCAGGTGTTTTGCTGCTTGCGAGTTTGATACCCGTATGCAGTAAAGAATGCGTCAGCCTTTTCTGCCATTTGGCTGGCATCTTTCACCTGGCAGATCTTAGGCTGCACTATGAGCTCAGCAGGCCACGACCTCTCTAGCTGTGTACGCAGCATAAGGTCAATTATCCCTTCACGCGTGGAAGGAGTTTCATCTTTCTCCACTGTGAGACGATCAAGGAACTGAACAGCTGTCTCCTTGTCTTGGAGACGAGCTCGCATGAACTGAACTTTGGCGTCGTCTACTGTGAGACCATACGCCTTAATGAGTGCAGCTTTCATCATCTCATATGTGAGATTGTCTCCACGAATTCTGTGGAGAATATCGAGGGCAGAGCCCTCAAATAGGCTAAGAAACTGAAGCCGCTTAGCTGCCTCATCCAGTTGATACATGTCTGCCATGTCCTCAAAACGAGCTATGTACGGCTCGATTCGCTCGCTTTCCTTGTATGAAGGAAGCTTGATGCGTGGGGTCGCCAGGACATGTGCAGGGAGAACGCTCGTGGAGTTTGGACCAACTGCACCAGACGTGTCTGAAGCCAAGGAATCTCGCTAGAGCTTCAGCACTTCAAGTTCATGTTTTTTGCGTGCTTCTCGCTTGGCACGTTCGTGTTCTCGTTCTCTCTCTCGTTCCTCACGCTGTTCTCGCTCGTTTTCCAAGTCGAGTTCGCGCTGTTTTTGCTCGTGTTCACGCTGTTTTTCGCGTTCCTCACGCTGTTCTCGCTCGTATTCGCGCTGTTCTCGCTCATACTCGCGCTGAATCCTACACTCTTCACGAGCATCTTTCTCACGTTCTTGCTCGTAATTGAACCGTGAGAGAACGTAACTCTGTATTTTCTCTGGGTCTGTGAGACCCATATCTTTGGCTTCCTGTACATAAGCACTGGCTGCCATGATGCTAGCTCAATTTACTAAGTAACCGAAACTGAGTACTGACTGCTTAGCGACGAATACTAATGACACAAGTAAAGAGTACAGACACAAGCTAGTGGTGACCAGTGTTATCTAGTTAACTGGCAAAGAATAAATAAAAAATGTAAATGACTGGGAAGACTCAATAATAAACACAATGGGTACGGCGACTTCCCAGGAGCGAATAAAATCGTCTGGCGTTACCAAAAATAAACGAGTTAAGTACTCTATGGATTGATAAAGCAAAATTCACTTGCTAAATTAACGGTAAACACCAATAAACTTGTGTCTATAAACTTTAATGATAAATACCTAAATATGAATGAGTGAGCACTATCTCGTGAATAGCTATAGGGCTAGGAGTTAATATCCTGGCGAGGTCGCCAATTGTCACGGGGTTTTTATATCACAGTGTTTTTAAAATAAATGGTTAAATATTATTTAATTAATAATATTCAATAATATTAAAGAGCAGGGACAATGATTGTCTTGCTAAATCGAGCAACGATTCTCTAAGAACCAGAATTTATAAACTTTCTCAACAGTACACAGCAGAGACTAAGTACTCACAATTGCTGAATTACTGTACTGTTAGCCTCTGGAGAAAGTTACTTCACCCCTGACAATAAATAACTAGTACTAACATCAGGTTCTTGCTGATGCTTAACTCCTATGGCACAACGGATTTTAAATTAATACAACAAGACTGGTCTAAGTACCAGTTATGAATAGTAAAATATCTATGCAAGCTAGGAGCTATATGGAAAATAAGCTTAATTTGGAGAAATGAAACAAGAGTTTACTTTACATTAAGCTCAAGAAAAAGAACTGTTAAATTTATTGATTACAAAAATAAATTTAACGTTACAATTCAAATTCAAATTAATGAGACGCACTCACTCACTCACACAAAAGCTAAATACTTATGCCTAGGAAAAAACACCTTAACTAAACTCTTACGACTACAAAATACAAAAAGGAAATACTGTAATCGATGAATGCTTTGTATCACCCAGGGGGTGGGAGTTTGGAGAAACTGATACTCTGTGGAGCTTGGGGTGCTAGCTGACCTCTCACACTTCTGGAGCACAGGACCTCTCTCCGTCAAAGCCACAACTAGACTGAATTCAAAATACATTGTATGGGCAGGACGCACAAGCCACCGGAAGAAGGCGTGGCTAACAGTTGAGGCAAGCAGAGGCGAACAATAAAAAAACAATAGTATCGCTCAGTAGCGCACTTAGTGAGGTGCATTAAATCAGTCACTTTTAAACAGTGACGAATGTTTTGAAAAGTATACCCCGAAATGGAGAGAAACGGTTAACTGAGCGATACACAGTGAGTTTTCCACTAATAGTTCGTGGCTTCTCACAAAAGGGACATGTCGCGAACTGATTCGTGACAGCGGCATCTGAGCTCAAAGATGTATAGGCGGCATCTGAGCTCAAAGATGTGGAGTGGCGGATTACAGTAAGCGACATTTGATAACAAACATCTGGAGTGGTGCAGAACAGTAAGCGACATCTGAGCACAAACATGTGGAGACACAGTGAACTAGTAAGCAGGATGAGCTAGGATAATTGTGGCGAAAAAGAAGTATAGAGTGGACATGACGCTCTAAACAGACAGGCATTGTACTGTACACTCGCAATCCAAAGAAAATATCCAGGCCTTGTAATTGCCGGGGTCAGGAGAGCAAGAATGGTCTGGTGTTTGAACACAGCTACAAACCCCTTCTCCTCCTCCTTGCTTCATCCAATCCCAACTACCACAATCCTCCTTGATCGTGAGGTAGCTCGCTCCTTTGCTTTGTCGTTTGCAGCAGGCGCGCGCACACACACACACACACACACACACACACACACACACACACGTACGCGCGCGAGCGCAGCTTAAAACATAGCATCCGATCTATCTCCCAGAGTGTGGGTGTAATTGATGTAATTCAGCAAGTAGCCAAAAAATCTGTGTTACGGGTGAGGCTCGTTTTACCCTACGATAACTTAAACTGTCAACCAATGGCACGGAGAAAATAGCAGTTTACTGGATGAATAATTTATTTAGAGAGTGTCTGTTAGTCTGTAGGTCTGCATAGGTTTTGCGTCTTCCCCTCCGATATGGTCGTATTTCCACTGAAGCTAAATAAAATAATCTGGCAGTAACAATAATACAGTACCAGTTACTGTAATATGAACTGATAATTTCAGGTAATGTGAACTTATAATTTGGAAACTGTCTGCCTCACTTTCGTTCTCTTTATTTTACCTGTTTGTTTACCTTGCACGTCTTCCTCTACGGAAAGAGTTTATTCTCACTTAAGTTGAATAAAATTGTCAGCTTTGTCTGCCTTTAGCAGAGGGGAAGAAATGAGACAAATATAGACAATGGAGGAAGGGAGAAAAGAGAGGAATGTACTCTAGACACAGTGGAGAGAGAGAGAGAGAGAGAGAGAGAGAGAGAGAGAGAGAGAGAAAGGGAGAATATAAACAAGGTAGAGGAGGGAGAGAAGGAAGGAATATAGACACAATGGAGGGAGGGAGCGAAGGGAAGAATACATAGTGGGGGGAGGGAAAGAAGAAAGGAAGATAGTCATAGTGGGAGGAAGAGAATATAGGCATAGTGGAGGGAGGAAGAGTAGGCAGAAATATTGGCATAGTGGAGGGAGGGAGGGAGAGAAGGGAGGAATGTAGACACAGTGGAAGGAGGGAAAGAGCAAAACCTTGTCCACCTCCTGTTATCTTCCCATATTTTCTCCATTATCTCCTGAAACGTTTCTTGCTGCCTGCCACTCTGGTTGTGATAACACGTCCCGTAACTCTGCCTCCCTCACCTCACCACACACACACACACACACACGCACACACACACACACACACACACACACACACCCACACACACACACCACTCCAGCAAATATCAAAAAATGTTGACGTGGGCGATTGGCAACTGCTTACAACAGACTTGTAAATAGAGATTGTATTAACATGCAGACGCTATTTACATTCTTTTCACGCAGTAATTGTGTAAACTTCATTGTTAACATAAAGATGAATACTACCAAGCCATAAACAAATATAAACTGGTACGGAAGATGTACCTAATAACATAACATTACGTTCTAAGTGTGTTGGAGACACCAAAATTAATTCCAACAGTCCCTGGCAGCAGCATATCCTACAGCGTTGTGTTGTTCCAGCGTTAACTAGAGGGGCACTCAGTGAAGCGTATCTCTCAGACAAAAGTGACGTAATTTCCAAACCACTTTTCATAATGGGTTAGGTTTTCTCGTCACCAATTATGGTTTCAAAAAAGAAAAACAATCCGGATCCATATCTGTAATAGGAACCCGATCGCTCCCAAAAGCTAATACATTGTTCTCCTGGATATAGGCTATCAACCCACCAAATTTAGTCCAAATATCTCTTTTATTTTTTAAGTAATCCTTCTAACAGAAAAACAAACTAACAAACAAACAAGCAAACAGAGCTGAAAATATACTCACCTGGTCGGAGAGATTTAATATGCGAGATGATTGCATTAGTTTGTTTTGATTACTTTGTAAGCAAAATTATTTTTTTTATATTAATATTTTGACACACACACACACACACACACACACACACACACGTGATATAGTACAGGAAACAGCTTGACTGGCATGGTGTGTCGACGGTTGGTTGGAATGAGTCACAAGTGTCCTTGCCTGACCAAATGTGATATTTATATTTACTGGCGACTCCACCATTCTTTCAGTAATATTCAGTGATAATTAATCGTAGTTAAAACTGTTACTGACTTAGTTTTTCCTCGTGACATGGACACAGCCAAATAAATATTTTGTTATGACTCAGGACACGAGATTTTAGTCAGTGTAATGGAAACCGAACATGGAAGTAGAGTGAAAGCGAGGAAAACAGGGAAGGACTGAAGGATAGAAAAGAGAGAAATGGTAGATGAGAAATAAAACAAGACCGAACAAGGGAAAACATAAAACAGGTAAAGAGAGAGAGAGAGAGAGAGAGAGAGAGAGAGAGAGAGAGAGAGAGAGAGAGAGAGAGAGAGAGAGAGAGCGGCCAAAAACAAAATGTATCCTCCATCAGTATTCAGAATTCAGGGGAAAAAATGGGCAATAAAAATGGTAATGTGTGTAGTAGAGCGCTGACATATGACTGGTTTGGAAAATATAGTGATATGAGAGTCCATAAAATACGGCAGGGTTGTGAAATGTGAAGTGAGTAGACTGGCGGGATTGAATGGATGGGGACGAGGCGAGGTGGGTAAGGAGAAGAAAGTGAGGGGAACAGAGGTGCAGGAGAGATTGCAAGGAAGGAGAGAGAGAAAGAGGGAAAAGGATGGACTGAAAATGGTAGTATGAGGAGGGGAGAGGGAGAGGAAGAGGTGGTTGTGATGGTATATGTGAGTGGGAGGGTGAGAAAATATGGTGTTGATGGTGTTGAGGGGCATGGGCAGGGTAGAAAGAGGTACGGGTATTCATCGTCTCAATCATATTCATACTATTTCCTCTCTTCTTCAGTTTCCCTCCTTTTCCCTTCTCCTCATCAGTCTCACAGTTGTCGTACGTGTTTTTAATGCTGTGTCACTTATAACAACATTGTTCTCATTTTATATTGAATATCATGTCTCTTTCTTTCAATAGTTTACAGTTTTTTTCCTTCATTTTTTTCACCTGTTATTTTTGCTTGGAAAGGCGTTTCTAATTTTACCAGTTTTACCTTGACGTATCTTCTCTTCTTTTTAAAATGTAGCCATGATTTTCCCTACTCTGTTATAAGCTTTACCTTCAACTTCATAGGTTACTTCCGCTACTACATTTCCCTATATCTACTGTAATTTTTTTTCTTCCTACGTCCTCTCCTTTCCTATCGAGTAACAGTCAGAAACATCCCTTCTTGCCTCTCTCCTTTTATCAGTTATACACCTCTCGCATCATCACGGTCACACAGATACGCATTTCAGGAAAGCAGTTCTGTAAGACTCAGTTTTGTCTGTACATGTGTTTACAACTGATATGGTGTCAGAAGTGTATGGGTTGAATATGTACGGAGAAGTACATGGTAAGGATTTGACACTCCTGTTTTATCTTAGTATTCGATGAAATGATTTTGTTACAGAAATACAGTAAAGGATGCAAAGATGGTTTTTCTTATGAGGTGGATCAAAGAATTGGAAGATTTAGATAATGAGTGGGCGTCTGCTCGGCCCATATAGCTGAGGAAGCCGTCTGAGATGTTCTCCTGTATCTGTGTGTGTGTGTGTGTGTGTGTGTAATTCACCGGGTCGGTCAGGATCACTTGATGGTCGTGATCGTCAGCATTTTACCCTCCCGGAAGGGAGCTGAGAGCTCATATAGTCCGATCTAAGGGCAAGGCTGTGACCTTCACACACCCACACACCCGTCCCCTTGTTCCAGGGGGACAGTAACCACCCACTTCGTCAGTGAAACTTTTCGCAACCTGAGCGAGGCGCGAACTCCCGTCTACCAGATGGCAAGCGAGAACGTTATCACTGCGCCAGCGAGCGGTGTATGTGTGTATGTGTGTTTTATCCCACTTCACCTCATTACTTAGGAGACAAGGAGGATTTAGGTCTTTACTTATCTAAACAAGAATCATTTGGGAGCACTGGAACAAACTTTAAAGAGACGTCCAGGGACTAAAGGTTTAATACTTTATGCTTTGACTGTATCGAAATAATCTTAATAGAAAGTTGGTAACATAGCTGAGTCTCTGACTATACACTCATAAACCCTGTTGCACCGACATCGCAAGAATCTGTCACAGCCATCATTCACACACGCATACACTATATCTGTATGCACTCATACTCGTGCATTAACAAAAACATCAATATGGTATTCCATATGCATAAATATATTAACAGGAATGAATGGAGAACATTTTTCATCGCAAGCCTCCCCCCCCCCTCTGTCTCTGTAAGACACTCCATCCCAGACGTTAAATAAAAGTATCTTCGGTGCATGCATCCCTTTATGGTCTTTATGTGACAGTGAATCGGTGCATGCATCCCTTTATGGTCTTTATGTGACAGTGAAAAATGATAGCAATCTTAATTTTATTGCACCCTTCTCTCTCACTTCTCTTTTCCTCCACTTCTCTTGACTCTCTACCCTTTACTTCCCTTTTTTTCTCCTGCTCCATTCCCAATACTTCTCCCTTCTTGTGCATTTATCTCTTTTCCTCCTTTCCATTTTTCTTCATCTCGCTTCTTGCCATCACCTGCTAACTACACAACTGATCTAACAGCACCATGCACACAGGCTGACAAGTGTTTGGGCTGGCATGACGTGGTGACACTAAACAGGGTTCATGAGGCAAAACTGTTTATTAGTTACGAGGTGAAAATGTCTGGGTACCTCATGTAATGGAAGAAAACAAGCAGAGAGAGAGAGAGAGGGAGTAGCTGAATGCTGAAGGCCAAAGTGAATGGAAAAAGTTTGCCAAAGTAAAGGAAAAGGAGAGAGGCGGTGGGAGAATTTGGCGCGACTAAGGAGGAAGGTGGTGGGAGAGATTGTGGGTAGGAGGGAGAGGAAGATGTGAGAAAAAAGATATAAATAAGACAATATGAGAAAGAAGTGAGGGAGGAAGAGAGGAGAGAGGAACACAAATGAAAGATATTTAGAAAAGAATGTTTGGAGATTCACAGAGAGATAAATACTAAAATATTATGAGAGGGACAGTCCTATGCATGCAAGATGAAGATTATGAAAGAAAATGGTATGTAAGAAAAATGGAGATAACGGCAGGATGACCGAAATAGGAGCAAGGAACCTCTAGGGAAGTGAAAAAAAAAAAAAAAGGCATATACCTGCAGTAGGCGTGAATAAAATGACAGATGAGATAAGGAAGCTTCATTACTTACAACAAGGTCAAAAATGCTGCCAGTGCACAGAGACGAACTTGATCCATGACTATGATCATTGATCGTCTGCAGTAAAACTGAATCACTTCGGCCCATCCACACCCACACAGTGTACAGTATGTCACGTTTTGTCGAAATCAGATCACACATTTACGGGGCGACGCGTCCTGAATAAACCTCCATTAGTAACACTGTTTTCTTATCACCGTCTTTAATATGAGTGCATGAAGGGCCAGTCCCTTCTTGCCAGACCGACTCACAAAATATGTGCTACTTTTGATAAAAGTGGGATACGTATTTGAGAGAGAAAGAGAGAGAGAGAGAGAGATGCAGATAAATCAGTACAGATATAAATAGACGGATAAACAGATAGATAGACATGTACATGGAAATAAACTCAATAACCATAGCCTCGGGGTCACAAATGAAGGCAGGAAATAATATGGATTAAGAAGAAAATGGTGACACAGTAATGGGTATGAATGAACACTATCTGAATGAGTTGTAAACACCGTGTATATGTGTGAGACTTTGCTGTACCGCCTGCACGACGACTGTACAGTGTTACTTTATCTTGACATAAAATTGTCTCTTCATTTTAAATGCCGAACTGTTAAATATAATCCAAGTAATATGTTGTTCGTCACGAGAAGTACCATGAAAAGGATGAAGAGCCTAAGTAGTGTTTTATTGTGCTACTGAGCTACGGAAAATAGGCTGCACCAGGACCAAAACCTCCGCCAAGTTACACTGAATGAACCACAGGACGCTTTATTATTTTACCCTGGCTGCCTCCAGACAGTTTTACTCGGCTTAGCAGAGACCTTTCTGGCTGATGGAGTTAATACGAACGTCATTTACCCTCTCAGCCCATAATCGTTGTTTGTATTTTATAGTACTTCATACCAGACTGTTTTTTTTAATGAAAATCATGGAGAACCATAAGGATATATGGGTTAAGCCCATCACAGTTAATTAAAAAGATTATTTTACAGCAACTACTTGCCAACAGTGATTCATAACCGAGTTGGCTCATGTGGTGGTAATTAATCAACACTCCACATCTACTGCTGCACAGATTACACTTGTTCACTAAAGCATTAAAACAAAGACTGCATTAAACACACACACACACACACACACACACACACACACACACACACACACATCGTACAGCAGGCATCAACAACAGCTGTTGAGGCTTACTGTGTCCACGGTTATTCGGGTGAGTCACACCTGTCTTTATGACGGAATTCTAGCATTACCTTACACGATGTTCATATTTACTGGTTATACCATTATTTCATCACTTATATTCACTGACGATGTATCACAGCTGTAACTTTAAATTGGCACACGACCGAGTTTCTACAAGGGACATTAACATGACCGCACAAACATTTTGTTTTAACTGCGGGCACAGGAATGTATTCATTGTAGGGGAAAAAAGAACATGATAGTAGAGTGGAAGCGAGGGAAGCCGGGAACTGTTTGCAAGAAAAAATGAGAGAGAGGGTGAATGTGAGACGCGACATAAAATGACGACCAAAACAGTAAGACCAAAGAACCATACCAAACACAAGGAGAAAAATGAAAGGTATTCTCCCGAGCCAATTTTTAGATTTTAAAGGACAAAAATAATATGAAAATTTCTAACATTATAGTGACGACTTATTTCTTCTATTTTTCGCAGTACCATATCTACATAATTCTCTTCATATTAAGAGAGGCCTCTTTAACTGAAGGCGTTAGTGAAGGATATGTTATTCTAACGTATGTATGTGTGTGTGTGTGTGTGTGTGTGTGTGTGTCAGTCATGAGTGTAGTTGTAATTGAGATGATATAAAGGAAAACCAGTAATCATATTGTTACATGCACTTTTTGCACCTCATTATAAATCCAATACTCTCCCTCCCTCCATGTCATCATCATGTAATTACTTTGTGATGAAATATGAGTACCATTCAGAATATAATTACAGAGTATAACGAGTTCAGACAAAGGCATCCTGATGGTACACACATTTCAAAATAATTACCATTATCCTCTCCACAGATGGAAATGAACTTGTGTAATGTTTGTCCATATGCTTCGGTATATCTGTTAATGTGAATACCGGGTAGTTATAGTTTCTGGTTGATGCTATATTATACCTATTATAAAGAAAAGGGAAAAAAGTTGTCGAGTCAGTACTAAACGTCGCTGGCTTATTCCTTTCGCCAATACTTGCTGTGTATTTTATAAAGGGACTCTAAAACAAAAATATTACACTGTGCTTATTCTTTTCGTGCTTTTTTACTTGGGCTTCCCGGCCATGTATTTCAACATTGCGCTTACATGGTTTGGCATGGTGCCTGACAGTTTATCAAAATATACAGTGTCGGGTCTTTACTCGTCTGAAGGCGGTTTGTGATTTTCTTATGTTCTTGAAGTTTCACGACTGTTAAGCCCGCCATGAATTAAGGTCATCACAAGACTCTTGCTTTGGTCCAGACCATTTAAGGACAGAAGATCAACTAATGTCACTGGGAATCATAAACATAACAGGAAATCCTGTTTCCACCTCAAACATTTGAACCATAGTACGTAAACTTAGTGCAGTTCTGTCCCTAGAGTTGTACCACCAGAACACCGGACACAACATAACACAGTATATGGTTATTGGAATAGTTTATGCTTTACATTACTGCATAACTCATCTTTCAAAATGTAAAGCCAGAGAGTGTTAGCATATCTTTTATTGATAGTACACGAAGGTGTAAGTATAATCACACACACACACACACACACACACACACACACACACACAGTCTTACCATAACACGACCATTAAGCTGAATATCAGTGTAATCAATGCTCACTTAATATCAGCCACGGCGGGTTGGGTAGTGACACCTAGAGCGGATATTAGCACACATTAACAACACATGCCACTACGCATAGTAGTATATACCACTATACGTACATTCATCCATCCATACATACATACACTGCTATGCCTCACACACACACACACACACACACACACACACACACACACAGATATGCTATAAATGCTTCTGAGTTATGAACAGTGATGTACAGTACGTAAGGTCGATGTAATTCATTAACACGTCATATTTATTTTTGACGAACCCTTTTCTGTATTACACGGACTCAGTAATATAAGGATTGTGTACTCGGATGTGAAGACGTTACGAAATTGGCAAAGACAAGAATGTTATGAAGGACTTAGGAGCAAAATGACTGAGGTCTGACAAGGAATGTAACAAAGAATTCAGATATTTTCGGAGATTTAACATTTACAGTGCGATGACATTTTTCCGACGCTTCCCAGTACTTGATAGTTTACAATTTACTAAGCTTATGGAAGAACTCTTGTAGGGAAAAGGGCGAGGAAGTATTATATTTAATTTTTAAAATATCATTATGTCTGACATCATCTATATTTTTTTACATGGAATTGCTGAGCAACAACAACAACAACAACAACAAGCAGACTCACAGAATGTGTCAAGTTTTCGTCAGGTTCATATTTATCATACGCGGTGGTATCAGTAATTCTGCCGTAAACTGGGTATATATCAGGGGTCCCCAGGGTGGTCAACATCGACCCGCAGGGGTCGATGGGACTATCCAAGGGGTCGACAGATGGCTGGGGCGTCAAATGGGGGTCGCCAATTGACTGGGTGTCAATAGAGGGTCGATGAATGATGGAAGGTCGATTGGGGATCATTTAATCTACTGGAGTCGAAAAGCTGAAATGCATATAAGAAATTTAAATTAAGTACATACATTATCATGCAATAAATCACGAAAAATTGCTTCAGGATTTATGTATAATTAGTTTTTATCGTATATTATACTATAAACGAGGTTTTGCATGAAAGTGCTAAGGTTACGATTAAGAAGAAGGGAAAAGCGAGAGGGTGGATGTCAGATGAAACATGGAATGCAATTCAGAAAAGGAAAGAGGCGAAGTTAAGAAATGAAGAACAACATGTTGATGGCCAAGAAGTTCAAGTACTTAGGGCAAAGTACTGGAGTTTACATTCTGAAGTAAAAAGACTCGTTAGACGTGATAAGAGGAGGCTATATGATGAAAAGGCAACAGAAACAGAAAGTAAGTAAAAATGACGGTCAGAGCACAAGAGCAGCATATCAGGCCAAAAAGGAGTTAACTGGGACTGAAAAGAGAAGGAAGGAAATACCTGTACGAGATAGAAATGGTAACTTGATAACTAAAGATTTGGATATAAAAGGAAGGTGGAAAGTGCATTTTGAATCTGTTCTTAACAGACCAATCCCAGCTGAAGAGGACATTTTGCCAGCCGAGAGAGATTTGCAGATAAAAACAGGGAATATAACCTTGGAAGAGGTAGCAAAATTTATAAAGGAGTTAAAGAATTTTAAGGCCCCAGGAGAGGATGGAATATTTCCTGAAATGTAGGTGGAAAATTATGAGTTGATGAATGCGGTTTTGAAACTTTTTAATGTGGCTTGGGATAATGGTGGAATTCTAGAAGAGTGAAAAAATGGAGTGATTAAAAAATACCAAAAAAGGGAGATTTAAGTGTGTGTGGCAATTGGAGGGGGATAACTTTGACACCTGTAGTTGCAAAAGTCTTTTCCAAAATCTTGTTGAACACAATAGAGCCTGTAATTGATAAAATTTTAAGAGAAGACCAAGCGGGATTTAGAAAGGGTCGAGGTTGTACTGATCAGATTTTTATTGTATGGCATTTAATGCAACAAGCTAATGAGATGAAAATGCCACTTAGTATGTGTTTTGTGGATTTTGAAAAGGCGTTTGACAGTGTTTCACGTGGAGCTATGTTGAAAATTATGAGATTCTATGGTATACCAGAAAAGTTTGTAAATATTATTAGAAGCCTGCATGAAGGTACTTTTTGTAAGGTAATGGTGGGTGGTTCTTTGAGTGATCCATTTCAAGTTAGGTCAGGAGTGATTCAAGGAGGAGTTCTTTCGCCATTGCTGTTTGTTTTGAGTATGGATTATGTTATGAGAAAGGTTGTAAGGAGAACAGGTGCAGGAATTAACTGGAAAGAAAATAAGAAGCTGATGGATCTGGACTATGCTGAAGATATTGTAGTGATTTGCGGAAGTATTTACGAGATGCAGAGGGTCCTTGATTGTTTGGTGGAGGAAGGAGAAAAAGTGGGATTGGTAATAAATTGTGGAAAGACTGAAATTATTAATATGAACGTGGAGAACCAAATCGATTGTGTAATTGGGAATAGTGTTATGAAGAATGTAGAAAACTTTAAATATCTGGGAACGATTGTATCATCTAACGGATCATTAAACAATGAAATTGAAGAAAGGATTAGACAGACTTGGCGAGCTGTTGGAATGTTGAAATCTGTTTGGAATAATAATATGCTTTCGGTACATACTAAAGTCAAAAATTTACAAGTCCATGGTTAGACCAATTTTAATTTATGGGCATGAATCATGGTACAGTACAATTACAACTGATCGGAAAGTATTAGGATTTGAGAATAAAATACTGAGAAGGATTCTTGGGGTAAAGTGGCAAGATAGAGTTACAAATGCAAGAGTAAGGGATTTTACGAGAGTGGAATCAGTTGATGAGATTTGGCTGGGGCACATATATAGAACAGAAGGCAGTTTAATACAGGATGTGCCAGAGTGGACTGCTAGAGGAAGAAGAGGCAGAGGTAGGCCGAGGGAAACCTGGTTAAGGACAATGAAAAGAGGAGCAGGAGAGGAGTGTTGGCGGGACCTAAAGGAGATGGCAAGAGACAAATATCGGTGGAGAGGGTTCATTGAGGCCCTTTGCATCCCGTGGGGTGCCACAGGAAATGACTCATTGATTGATTGATATCCCTACCTTACCCTGAACTATTCCACAAAATATGCTGTAAATCGGATACAAACTGCTGAAATTTTCAATGTCATGTGTATTTACAGTAACTTTGGCCTATTGTTAAAAAAATAAAAAATAGTCAGTTCCTTGACTGATGCTCAACTCTTTCACCAAGGTTGGCTCATGTCGGGTCAAAACACCATTTGTTTTGTTCACACACAGACACAAAGTTTGAAATTTGTCTTTGCCCTTTAACCTTGACCTTTGACTGACTGTTTTCAAAATCGAACCCCTTTGTTGTTGCATGACCCTCAAGCTGAGCACCAAGTTTGGTTAACCCCTTGGCTGTCTGTCTGTATCTTCAGTGGCTATGGTTAAAATCCGAAAAAAATATTTTGTTATTGTCTTTATACACACACACACACACACACACACACACACACACACACCGTGCTTGCATTACCTTGGCCAAAATACACAGAGAAAAATCAAGAATAAAATAAGGAAACTGTTAGCGATAAAACAGAAGAAAAGAATTCTTTTATAGAAGCTGTGATTCGGAGGAAGCAGAGTTATATGGAAACCGGAGAGAGAGAGAGACAGAGAGAGAGAGAGAGAGAGATGATGGGGATGCAAGAAAGGCCGAAGCTGCAGTAAAAGACAACGTTCAGTACACCAGAATTTAAAGTCACACTTAATGTTAATACCTCCAACAACTTACCGACATCACAACACAATAGGTATTATTATTCAACAGGTGCTATACTCGCATATCGCTGTATATCCCATTGGGTCCTGGAACTCCCGAGCGATGGATTTTGCTGGAAGGGTGCTAAGCGTACCGCCCCCCGCCTGTCGGCTCATAGTCGCGAAGCTCATAGGTTCCTACCTGGGGGTTCCCTTCTTTATTAAGTTTTGAAAATGCCCAGTTTCGTCCAATATCGAGGACACTGGGTGCCAATGGGTTAAAGGCTACTCAGCTCGAGTCTAAGGGTCCACACCACGCCATGACGGCTTTTTGAAGTGGGTGCTGTAATTATGTCATTTTATGCATAAAGTGCACATCTTTTTGCCCTGTCAGCTGTATCTTTAGCATACAGACACTCCGACACTAACATGTAGGCTATACCATAACAACACTTTTTCAATTCTTCATTCATAACTCTTACCTCAGACACTCCTTCCTTTTCGTATTCTCTCTCTCTCTCTCTCTCTCTCTCTCTCTCTCTCTCTCTCCTCACACACACACACACACACACACACAATACCAAATGGTTCGGGGTAAAATTTAAGACATTGGTCTTACTTCTATGAATGTAAGTAGTTTTATTCTTTGGATGGGATAAGTATTGTCAAAATGATGATGATGTGTAATCCAAGGAGGTGACAATACCAGTCCCTTCCCTCCTTGATTCACTACACAGTAGTTAAGGAATTAAGAGAAATCCAGATTGTTATTGCTCAATGAGCGGCTTTATATGTTTTTTTTATTATATTTGTATCCGTTACAGGCATTTTTTTATCTACTTATATTATGAAAACACTAAAACTCCTTCCCCTGCTCTCACACAAGAAGTACAGTAGTTATGGCACTGCTCTTGGAATAAAATCCTTGGAAGCGGCCAGGATGTAGTAATTTATTCCTGTAAAGGAACTCTTAATCCACATGAAATTGTTTAAGAAAATAAATAAATCAGAAGAAATTCTGTCACTGTACTACAGTGACAGAGTTTCTTCTGTACTACACTGTAGGCCAGTGCAGAGGTAAAGAGAAATACTGACCTGTATTCTAGTCTGCTTGGGAGGCTCTCTAGCACCTCTAACTTACTAGTTAGTATCAACCCAAGGCCATCCGTCCCCGACCAGGAGGGGTTCGGAGACGGGTAATGTTTTCACTCGGTTTGTCTGTTTGTTTGTTTGTCTGCCTGCCTGTCTGTCTGTTTGTTAAGAACTTCAAGCAAAAACTACTGGTGCGATTTTGGCTAAAATTACTGGGATGATGGGCTGCGACCTGATAATCTGATTAAATCTGGGGCAAACTGGGCCAAGGCCCAGGCTGTAGGGCCAAAAAATGTAAAAGAAAAAAAAAAGGGTAAAGGATTTTTTTTTTTTTTCCCGCCATAACTCCTATTAAATTCGTCATATCGACATGAAACCAAAACCTAAAGGTGAAGCTTTCAAATTTGCATCCTATAACATGCCTCATTATTAGGTCAGAGGGGTCGCCCCCCAGTTAGCGGTAGGGGGGTCAATGTCAAGTGAGTCGGGCCGAAAATTTCAAAAGGGCATAAAATCGTCAATTTTCACCCGATTTATTCCATGTTTGATATGTGACATCTTCGACAAGATATCCTGTTGAGTTTACACGTCAACACTAAAATGACTGCCGAGGACGGGTTTGCAGTGCCTTGACACTGCTTCTTATTTTGTGTGTTATTTATGGAGCCTATATCGACACCTCAGTGGCATTGAGAGCATGCAAGAAAAAGTAAGACGTAAGCAAACTGATCGCTAAGGAATTGGTGCTAGGAAGTCTCCATAACCAATGAGCTACTGAACCTAACTGACCAGGGAATAGCTTCAACTTGTCTTTTATATCCATCAACGTAGCTATATATTTATTTATTTAATTCAGTAAGTGGTAGGTGGAGGCGACCACCATCCAATCACTCGGTACAGTGTTGTCTTCTAGTAACTCTACACTGAGTGAAAGTCAATTGGCTTTCTTTGATTTAAGAAACCATTTTCAACGGTAGGTGATAACCACCAGTCGAGCAGGGCAGTACTCCCGAGGTGGATGGAAAGCTGATGACAGGGAGTGCTGGAGCTTCCGTTTCATCAGCCCTCAGGACTAGTTCCTGACCATCCCCCTTTGCTGAACTTTTTCAGTGTCTCTATTACACAGAGAGTAGGCCAGCATGCTCTCCAGTACAAATTTCTCTAACTATCTTCACCAAACTACATGCACAGTACACACTACACTTCCTTTTCCAAAAGTCAAAAATTATGGCGTCTCATCACCAAGCCTCGGAGTCCCCAGGGGGGGGGACCATAAATGCCCCCACCATCCGCCCCTCTCCCGGTGACGACTCGAGGTGCCTGGAACCACTGTCTGACTCTCTTCTTCATTTCTGCAACATTCGCGGCCTTTCCTCTAACTTTCGCTCTGTTGAGCACCACCTCTCCTCCTCTAAACCACACGTTCTATTTCTAACTGAGACTCAGCTGTCTGAGGCAACTGACAGTAAACCTTTTTCTGTATCCTCCTACTTTCTCTATACTCATTTCAAAGCCAAAGGTGGCTGTTGTGTATATATACGCAACGACTTATCTTGCTCTCGTGTTCCTGAACGCGATTCTTCTGAATTCTCTACACTCTGGCTTCGGCTTTCCTGTCATTCTCTGACTAAATATATCTGTGCTGTTTACTTATCCCCTAATTCTACTGACTATCAAAAATTCTTTGATTATCTTACTTCTACGATGGAACACATTCTATCCATTTCTCCTTTCTCTGAAATCTCCATTCTAGGAGATTTCAATGTTCACCACCACCTTTGGCTCTCCTCTCCTTTCACTGATCCACCTGGTGAACAAGCCTACATCTTTTCTATCCTTAATGACCTAGAGCAGCTTGTACAGCACCCTACCCGTATCCCTGACCGCCTTGGAGAGAGCTCCAACATACTTGACCTCTTCCTCACAACTAATCCTTCTGCTTACTCTGTTAATCTTTTCCCTCCGTTGGGCTCCTCCGATCACAACCTTATCACCTTAACCTACCCTATCACTCCGGTTCGGCCTGTGGACCCTCCAGGGAAATGTCGTCTGTGGCATTTTGGAGCCGCGGACTGGGAGGCCCTCAGGCAGTACTTCTTTGATTTTCCCTGGAATAATTATTGCATCCAAGGCCGTGAGTCATCTGAGTGTTCCTTGCACATTACGGAGGTTATTCTCTCAGGCATGGAAGCATACATTCCTTTCTCATATCCTTTGACTAACGCAAGAAACCCTTGGTTTAATCACTCTTGTTCTAATGCTGTCTGCAACAAGGAGAGGGCCTACAAAAGGTACCGGAGCCAACCCACCCCTGAATCACATCATCTTCATGTTTCTGTCCGGAATCGTGCTAAGTCTGTTCTTCGCTCTACTAAAAATAATTTCATCCATACTAAATGCTCTCAACTCTCCAACTCGAATTCTTCCTGCTCCTTCTGGCACCTTGCCAAAAATCTTTCTAACAACTTTACCTCATCATCCTTCCCTCCTCTTTTCTACTCTGATGGTTTTGTAGCTATTTCTTCTACTGATAAAGCAGATCTCTTCGCACAGACTTTCTCCTCCAATTCCACCTTAGACGATTCCGGTGCTGTTCCTCCATCACATCCCCCCTCTGACTTTCTCATAGCTGACATTAAAATTTCTTCAGCTGATGTATTTTCTGCCATCACTGGCCTCAGTACTAACAAGGCATATGGGCCTGATGGGGTCCCTCCTGTTGTTCTCAAGAACTGTGCTTCTGTGCTTACACCCAGCCTAGGCACTCTTTCGCCTTTGTCTGTTAACTTGTACCTTTCCTTCTTGCTGGAAGTTTGCTCTCATTCAGCCGGTCCCAAAGAAGGGTGACCACTCCCAACCCTCCAACTATCGTCCAATTGCTTTAACGTCCTGTATTTCAAATGTTTTCGAGTCAATTCTCAATAGAAAAATTTTAAGGCGTCTTTCCTATTACAACCTTCTTTCCGATCGTCAGTACGGGTTCCGTCAGGGACGCTCCACTGGCGATCTTCTCACCTACCTTTCAGACTCCTGGTCCTCCTCCTTTCGGGACTTTGGCGAAAGCTTTGCCATTGCACTTGACATCTCAAAGGCTTTCGATCGAGTCTGGCATAAATCTTTAATTTCCAAACTGCCCTCCTACGGTTTCTATCTTTCTATCTGTGACTTCATCGCTAGCTTCCTTTCTGGTCGTTCTATAGCCGCTGTTGTAGACGGCCATCGTTCTTCTCCTAGATCTATCAACAGTGGTGTTCCTCAGGGCTCTGTCCTATCACCAACTCTCTTCCTTTTATTCATCAATGATCTTCTAAGCTGTACATCTAACCCTATCCACTCGTACGCTGATGACTCCACCCTTCACCCCTCCATTCGGTTCCCGCAACGCCCATCTCAACAGTTACTTCAACAAACAAGAGATGAGGCAATGGCACACCTAATGGCTGACTTGGCTCGTATCTCTGACTAGGGTAAAAATAATATGGTTGTTTTTAATGCATTTAAGACTCAGTTCTTACACCTATCAACCAGCAAAATCTTCCACAGGTATACCCACTAATAATATTCAGCTTAATCCTGCATCATCCTTGAACATGCTTGGGGTTTCATTTACTCGGGACTTATCTTGGAAAGATCATATTACATCTCATGTAAAATCTGCTTCCAAGAGATTGGGTGTGCTAAGCCGACTCTGCTCTTTCTTTACCCCTGCGCAATTGTTGACTATACAGGGGTTTTATCCGCTCCTGTGTGGAGTACAACTCTCATATGTGGGGAGGCTCCCCACATACAGCTCTTCTCAATAGGGTGGAGTCAAAGGCTTTTCGTCTCATTAACTCTCCTCCTCTTACTGACTCCCTTCAACCTCTGTCTCTTCGCCGCACTGTTGCATCTTTATCTCTTTTCTATCGCTACTTTAATGGTCACTGCTCCTCTGAACTGTCTGCTTGCATTTCTCCACCTCTACGACGGGCGCGTAGCACCCGTCTGGCAGCAAACTCTCATCCTTTTTCTGTCCAACTCTCTAATGCAAGAGTTAACCGTTACTCCCAGTCTTTCATTTATGCAACAGGTCAACTCTGGAACTGTCTCCCTCTGTCTGTATTTCCTGCTGCCTATGATCTCCAGTCTTTCAAACGCAGAAGTGTCCAGGCATCTCAAAATGATCGGATCTTGAATTTGGCTCTCTATTGTATTTTGTTTTTCTCTTGGAGGGAACTGTTACTGCGGGCTCATGGCCTTTGGTTCCTTCTTCCTCGCATAAAAAAAGAAAAAAACATAACTAACTGACGCCTTGTGGTTTAATGGGCTACGGTGCACCAGCAGGATTGAGCTTGAAACGGTTTATATCTGAGGGATTTTTTTTATCACACTGCTCACCTAATGCCACTCATGAGCGAGTGAGGCTGGTCACCCTTGCTTTAAATGTCGAAAGTGAGTAGCCTAGCCTCTGGCACCTACGCTCCTATTGTGGCAAAAATTAACTGGATGGATGGATTTATTTAACGTTTTCTTTCGTAATACGAAAAGGTGCCACTGCCACCTTACCACATCCCATGCAAATGTAATGTCTCAAATTAGTAATTATGACCAATATCTTTTTTACAATATTCATATTTCTCCTTGGTGGGAAATAGCGCTTTGATGGTGATAATGATGTGATGATTATGAATAATTTCTTCTATGTTAGTGAAGAAGTACAGTTAACATAACTAGTCCCTTTCACCTCTCACGACATAATAATCAGGATATTACGGGAACTGCTGTGTAATATACACTCAGTGGCTGAAGAATTTTGACCAATACTCATTTCTTTATTCAACAATTATTTTGTGTGTATTAAAGCGCGAAAGGCGTCCAAATACCCCTCTCTCATCCACACACACACAGGACACACGCCTCAAGTAACGACTTATGGCTCTGCTCGTGGAATTCCACACTGATCCCACCACAAAATTTGCTTCAGGGGCAAGAGAAAGATCACTGAGGGAATTGTAATGGGTTACAGCTGGAAAGAGCAACACGTGTGCCAAAATGCTTGTATACGTGTGGAGAGAGAGAGAGAGAGAGAGAGAGAGAGAGAGAGAGAGACCATCAATGTGAACTACAGTCCTTTGCCAATCAAAAATCATCACCCTCTCTGATTGCATCATTCCCTTAAAGTTACGAGTATAGTCCAGTCTGTGTGTGTGTGTGTGTGTGTGTGTGTGTAGTGGGACATTGTCGTTTACCAGGATATTTTTATTCTAACCACAGCCATTTAAACATGACGACAGTTTTTCAGCCAGCAGCAACCAAGCAAAATTTTGACACACAGGCAGTACCTAGACGTGTCACCAGTTCTGATTTTTTTTTTTCCCTTGTACCCTACTTCTATTAACCTTTTTACAAAAACTTTCTTAATTTATTTACTTGATAATTCTAAACATCACAGTTTTTACATTGTCATTATATGTCTTCACGTAACCTATTACCAGAATATGCTACTGCTACCGCTTGACTGGCACAATATTCTGTTGTTGATATATTGTTATGAGTCAGCATTATTGATCGAGAGAGATTAATTTAAGGCCAAGTTTAAGTGAAAATTGCCAAGCAATCACTTTATTATGCAAGGTCTGCTCCGTGATCATTATAATCTTCAGTAGGACATGTTTGCCTTAACCTCCTCTGCCACGGATAAAGCAATGGGCGTCATCGTTCTAAAGAGATGAAATTCCTTTTAACATCTGCAATGGTCTCCGTCCTCAAAAACTATTTCGTGCCATCATAAAAACCCTCATAACATTTCCCTATAACGGATACTTTACAGTCCTATTCAACATTCACACAGTGATGACATCTATTTTAATCATGATACAACCTAGTAAATTTATTCATAGACTCCTGTTCATTCTCATATCGCCATAAAACCCATCCTTTAATTTTTGTCACAATCCCACTTAGCACTCTCATTCCAAATTTATACTACCACTACTTGCTTTTATACATTACTTTTTCTGCCAGCAGAGAAAATAATTCGTTGATACCTGTCATCAAGCCACTATTGCGTCCTGCCTGATAGATCATCTTTAGACTTTCCCACAAATCACAATTTACACCTTCACACTGAACTCTCTTTTTAAACCCTCACCCATTTCACCCAGGCTGAGGCCTGGTTGACTGCTGCCTACCTTAATAGTGCCAGGCAAGGCTACGGCACCACCCCTGAATATCCACACTGTGCATTGTGCAATTTCAACGCTGTGTCCACAGACGCCCCGTTAACTCAACGTACCCTACATGTTGTCATGCGTTATTTATTATTCGATTATTCATTTTACTTTACTACTTTCTCTTTCAGGTTATCCATACTAGTAGCTTATAGATAAAGTATTATAGAAAGTAACTTTTCCTTTTCAGTCTTTCCTATGAAAATTCCATGTCAGTTTTTCCATGCTGCATGGTGGTTTTTCTCACTTTTTCTTACCAGTTTTAACTGGAGGATTTGGAGGTGGGGGAAGCCTTCTTGCTTTATTATCTCTATCCTTCAGAATGTAAAGTTAGATCTCGTAGTCATAGTCTACTCTCTAAGCCTTGTACACACTGAGACACAAAGTCTAGAGACAGTCGAGCGACTATGTATCTCGACTGTTGCGAGACAGTCCAGATACAGACGGGCGACAGTCCAGAGACACACTGGAGACAAGGCAACTTAGTCTCTGGATTGTCTAGAGACTGTTGCAAGACGGTCGCTAGACATTTCTGCTACTTTCTCACTGGACTGTTGCTGGACGATTGAGAGACAGTCCAGCGACTTTGTAGCGCGTCCGTGATTGAACCATCCACCTCGTGAATTTTGAAATATCAGTTTACAACCAACATTTGTCATATTAAACTCAAGAAGTGATATTCCAGTCACAGGCAAAATGTATCTGTGAAGATGTACATTTATGGACGAAGATACATATATCTATCTCTCTATTGTCAGACGCCTCAATCCCGTTTAGGGTGGCCACAAACAAATCGCCTCCAAGTCGCCCTGTCCCCCGCCATCTCACTGCCCTGCTCCCAACTCACACCCCCCTCTCTCATATACCTCTCCACCCCATCCCTCCATCTCATCCTCGGCCTCCCCCTCCCTCTTCCTCCCTCCACCTCACTCACATACACTCTCTTCGTCAGGTTTTCACCCTCCATCCTCTCCACATGGCCAAACCACCTCAGTGTGTTCCTCATAACACTTCCTATCACATCCACATCCACACCACAACGCTCCTTTATATCCTCATTCGTCAGCTTGTCTCTCCACGTGACTCCACAGGCTCCTCTTAAATAACTCATTTCCACTGCTCTCACTCTTGACTTGTGTCCTTCCAACGATGTCCAAGCTTCACTTCCGTACGTTAGAGTTGGTATCACAATACTGTCATGTAGTAACTTTTTCACTTCCATGCTCACTTCCCTGTTTCTTATCACTGCTTTCAAAGAACCAGCAACCTTTCTTCCCTGCTGTACCCTTTCAAGCACTTCACCCTCCAAACCTCCATCCTTACTCATCACACTACCCAAGTACTTAAACGTACTCACATATATTGTTACGGTGGCGCCAGCCCGGGGCTATTACAAAAAAGACAACAAGTCAGCCTTAGATGATCGGCCTCCACTGCGTTGCAAAAATAACGCAGACCCCGGCACTGACACTCCGCAAACTAGAGAAAAACTGCGCAACGGAAAAGTACTTACTTAAGAACGCAACACTCTGTACTTTGATAATAAAACGGAACAGCCTACCTATAAATCTAGCCTACTATCGTCACTACCGGAAGTAATACCGCCCGAGACAGTATACAGGAACACCTCCCACTTACTTCCGGTGGTGACGACTTTCTACTTAACCCGTGTCCAAGGGGGAACGCAGTTAATAGCTCACGATGATTCTCACTAACCTTGAGCAAAGAGATGGGATTAACTGTGTAGGGGTTAGGGGTGTGTGTGTGTGTATGTACGTGTGTTGGGGAACGTTAACAAAGGCAGCGAGAGACTACGGTGAGCTAGACTGGCCCTCCAAAGACAACAAGGTCACAAAAACAAATAAAATATCTACTTCCCTCAGTCAGCAACAAAAAGAATAAAAATAAAATGAAAACGCCAGCTCGGCATAAAAATGACTGGGGAGAGAGAGAGTGTGCACACACGCACGATACGGAAGCTAGCTGGGAAGAGACTGACTCTGATCAAGGCTCGCGCACGGCCAAGCGCGAACGCATAATCAAATTAATTAATAAGAACTTATATTCGTGCCCCTCTCTCTCTCTACAATAAACTGGTACTTCTAATGCAAGCAAAATCATTAAATATACTGGTAGCTCACATAAGACAATCAAAATAATCAAATGCATACTCAGCATGGTATTAAATAAAATTGCCCTCAGTGGCAGGAACGAAAGAAACAAAAGAATTTGTAGCACTCGCTAATATAAACTCCGCGAATGACGTGGATACATACTGCATAATCCCCCTAGCCCAGCTGTAACGGCTGCATCCGTGGGAACGGAAAGGCGGACAACGTAACACGCCCTTCCCCAAGGGAAAATTTTGAGCCCTGGATCAAAATTTTCGAATCAAGACCCATCTTGTCCACGGAGTCATCGACCCGAGGTAAAGGATAAGCATCGGTCTTAGACAGTGAATTAACTTTCCGGAAGTCCACACACAACCTAACCTTCCCATCTGGCTTCGGCTGCAAGGTAACTGGTGAACTCCACTCACTGAAACTCCTCTTGATCAATCCATGGTCCAACATATACTTGATCTCATTATCGAGAGCTTTCTGTCTGATAGGGTTGATGCGGTAAGGAGCTAATTTTACAGGCTTACTATCCCCAACGTCAATGTCATGAGTAGCCCAAGTTGTCAATCCCGGTGAATCTCCAAAAACTTTCGGATGTTTCCATAATCTGTTGCACAGCTCTTCTCGCTTTACTGGCTCAAGGTGTCGCAATTTCTCCACCAGAGCTGCATAACCATTGCCCTCCCATAGGTCAGCTGGTAACATCTCACCACGACTAAGCACTTCCTCCTGCTCCTCCAACTCACTACCAACCACCAAAACTACAGGAGCGCTCTCCCTGGTTCCCTCAACGTCCACTCCAAAGTCACCTTCCAGGGACTGTGGCTGTAACCCTGGTCCACTACTCACATCACCGGCACCAACAGCTCCCTTCACAGCACGTCCCTTTGATGCCACGTCCTCTCTTTCCCGTCCTTCACATCCCAGGTGAGAGACATCAGCAGTCATCCCACAATGAGAATCAACTGGGCGGTAGTATGGCTTCAACATATTAACGTGGCACAACTGAGTACTCTTCCGCCTATCTGGGGTAACAATTAGATAGTCAAGTTCCCCAACTCTCTTCTTCACAATATAAGGACCACTGAATCTAGCCGCCAGAGGTTTTCCTTGCATAGGCAGCAGTGCCAAAACTTCATCTCCTTGCTTAAACTCACGACTTCTGACCTTCTTATCGTAATGAGCCTTCATTTTCGCTTGAGCCCCGATTAGATTGTCACGGGCAAGCTCTAAAGCGCAATGCAGTCTCTCCCGAGTGCTGCAGACATAGTCAAGCAGGGATTCCTGGTTGCCAGATTTGTTGTTACTCCAGGCCTCTCGCACCACATCCAAGGGACCACGAACTCTGTGCCCAAACACTAACTCATTGGGTGAAAACCCTAACGACTCAGTTGGTACCTCTCTCACTGCAAACATAACAAAGGGTACCGCTAGGTCCCAATCCTTTCCACTATCATAGCAGAAGGTGCGCAGCATTGTCTTTAAAGTCTGATGATGCCTCTCCAGGGCACCTTGTGACTGCGGATGGTAAGCACTGGACAAAATGTGTTTGATGCCCAACTCTGTCATTGTCTGCTTAAACAAATTAGATGTAAAATTCACTCCACGGTCTGACTGCAACTCCTTGGGCAGGCCAAAATGAGTAAAGAACAGGATAAGTTGCTTGACTACTGACTTCGCCTGCATGCTTCTGATTGGTATAGCCTCTGGGTATCGCGTTGTAACATCCATTATGGTTAACAAATACTTGTTTCCAGCAGAAGTAGAAGGTAAAGGGCCCACAATATCAATGATTACCTGGGTAAACGGAGGTTCAACTGCAGGAATGGGAATCAAAGGGGCCACAGGAAGAACTTGATTAGGCTTGCCCACTATCTGACACGTGTGACAGCTCTTGATGTACGCAGCAACTTGTCCCGGCATACTTAGCCACCAAAAATTATATCTTAAGCGCTGCACTGTCTTTCTGTTTCCCAAGTGACCTGCTAAAGGTCCCTCATGTGCTAACTGTATTAACGGCACCCTATACTGCACAGGCACCACCACCTGCACTAACTCACCCACTCCTCCATCCACCGTGGCGCCAGTGGGCGTCCATCGGCGATGTAAAACATTGTCTTTAATCAGGAACTCCTCCTTACCACACTCCATACTTCTTTCTTCCCCTACTCGAGCAAACAAGCGCTTTAATGTTACATCCTCCTGTTGCTTCACCCTCAATTCTGCTGGCCCAACACCCGCCAGCTCTACTGAGGACTGAGATAAGGGACTGGTCGGGACACTGGATTGCGAAGGGCGATCAATCTCAGCGTCACCTCTAGTACACTCGACAGGGCGAGGAATGTCAGACTCCACACTGACATCATCATCACCTCTACCCTCAACAGTGACACTCTGTTCCTCAGGCGCGTTTGACGGTGGTCCTGCATCCCTGCAGTCGACCCCAGCGTCCTGAAATTCTAATTCAGTCGATGGGCTGGGTTCAGTCTCCACACAGACACACTCAGCACCACCTCTAGTGTCCTGAGTGGGAAGTGGGGCGGCACCCATGCACGCATTCCCACTCTCCTCACCCACTACAGCAACACTCTGCTCACTAGGTTCCTCCATTGGTGGCCCTGCCTCACCACAGTCGACCCCAAGAACCTGTGACTTCACCAGTTCTTCCTCCCGGGCTGCAACCTGTGCCATAGATCGTGTAATTGCACAGACCGGGAACATGGCTTCCACTTCTGCATCAACTTCAATACCAATTTCTGGGGCATCAAAACACTTCTCTGCCACAACAACTGGTGGGGGAAGAGATGGAAATACTTTCTCCCCAGCCAGGTCGTTCCCCAGCAGAAAATCAACCCCCTCTAGTGGCATTACATCAGCAACAGCTACTTGAGCTGCAGCCTGAACAATGGGGCAATCGAGTTCCACATGAACATAATCATAGTATTCATCTGAGTTCATGCCTCTACACAGCACATACTTCCCTGAGTTTACAGGCCCTCCAGTCACGTTTCTGCACACAGACTGTTGTGCACAGGTATCACGAGCCACAGTAACTGGATAACTGATCCCATGAATTTTCACTGTGCCGTGACATATAAAAGGTTTACCCCAGTCTAGGGACGATTTCTGAGGCAGTTCATCCGGAGGTGGCGTAGCATGTTGGGTAACCTTTTCAGCCTGAGCTGGCAGCGAGCACAGCCGGCTGCACTCCAGCTTTCCACAGACTTCTCCCTCACCGTTACCACTCTCCCAACTCCTCTCGTTCACCTGACTCGAACCTACAATTAGTGCCACTGGTTTGGCATTTTGGGAGGCCTTCCACTTAGGGCAGTTAGGCTTGATGTGCCCACTCTGCAAAAGTAACAAACTAGCTTCGAACTGGATACAGGGCTCTTTCTCCCTGAATTCTTTTTCTCCTCTGAACTTCCCTTGGACTGATTCACGGGAGATTTATCCCAGGCAGGGCCACTCACAGTCCTCTCCCTGGAATACTGAAAATTAGCATACTTGACCCCCATACTCCGCAAGGCAAACACCCGGTCATCAGCCCACGTCGCTGCTTCCTTCACGGTCTTAAATCTCTTCTCCCTAATTTTAACACCAATTTCTTTGTCAGCCATGTTGGTAAAATGTTCCATCAAAAGCAGTTCACGCACCTCGTTATACGAAGTGGCGCTCTCACTCAGCAACCACTCGTCTAACCTCTCCTCCAGATACCTAGCGTAGGCCATATAGGTGTCAGCAGGCCTTTTCCGAGCACCACGGAACAACAACCGATAAGCCTCTGGTCTAAGTTCATATGCCTTCAGGATGGCTGTTTTAAATTCATCATAATCATCTACATCCTCAGGGCTCAACCTATTATACACTTCCAAGGCTTTTCCCTTCAGCACATTAGATACCAACCCCACCCAGCGCTGCCTTGGCCACTCAAACTCCCTAGCCTTCTTCTCAAATCTAACAAACCATTCTGTCACCTTCAACTCATCAAATGCTGGCACTAATTTTAGACTCCTTGAGAACCAACTCTCCCTATCCTCTGCACGGCCTGAGGTTTGGGTATCTGAAGTTGGTCTATTGGCAGTCACCTCCAAACGAGTCTTCTCCAGCTCAAATCGCATTTTTTCACGCTGCAACTCCATCTCCTCTCTTGCACGCTGCATCTCCATCTCCCTCTCTTCTTTTGCACGCTGCATCTCCATCTTTTTCAACTCCAACTGCAACTGAGCCTCCGGTGACAAGACTCCAGGGTATATGGGAGTGGAATGAACAACTCCAGGGAAAGCACTAGACATACCTGGGGGAACTGCTCTAAACTGGCTCGGCGGCATCATAGATGGTAATAGCGGGGTAGCAAAACGAGGCATTTCAGCACCATAGTCAAACTCAGGGCTCACACGGGGAGTACCTTTGCTATGTGCCTCTCGTTGTTCCATATTTTCCATATCCATAGGTGACTCAGCACGTACGCGATCTGGTGTAGACACGCGTGACTCCATGGCGACAAATCAATGGCAGTACTGAATAACGAAATACTAATGCTGACTGAGAAACTACACACACATCAACTTCACCTCAAAGTACAGAGAAAGCCAAGGTAACAATATCCTAGCAAGAAAAAGGCACTGTTAGGATATCCTGATGCGAGGTCGCCACTGTTACGGTGGCGCCAGCCCGGGGCTATTACAAAAAAGACAACAAGTCAGCCTTAGATGATCGGCCTCCACTGCGTTGCAAAAATAACGCAGACCCCGGCACTGACACTCCGCAAACTAGAGAAAAACTGCGCAACGGAAAAGTACTTACTTAAGAACGCAACACTCTGTACTTTGATAATAAAACGGAACAGCCTACCTATAGATCTAGCCTACTATCGTCACTACCGGAAGTAATACCGCCCGAGACA
>NC_137062.1:13627567-13655067 GCF_032717465.1 Coenobita brevimanus | reverse complement strand
GTCCAACTCTCTAATGCAAGAGTTAACCGGTACTCCCAGTCTTTCATTATGCAACAGGTCAGCTCTGGAACTGTCTCCCTCTGTCTGTATTTCCTGCTGCCTATGATCTCCAGTCTTTCAAACGCAGTGTGTCCAGGCATCTCAAAATGATCGGATCTTGAATTTGGCTCTATATTGTATTTTGTTTTTCTCTTGGAGGGAACTGTAATCTGCGGGCTCATGGCCTTTGGTTCCTTCTTCCTCGCATAAAAAAAAAAAAAAACACAGCAGGTAGTGGCACACAGAACAATGGATGACCTGAATTTTTACCTGCGGCTTAACTTAGGGTCACCTGCAGCAGGGAGTGGAACACAACAAAGGATGACCTGAATCAAAAAATGCACGTGACAAAGGAGGAGCGAGTAAGAGGAGAGGAAAGGGGAGTGGGAGGGAGGGAGAAGGGGAGAGGGGGGAGGGAGGAGGGGATAAATACTGCTGCTTAACTTAAGACCTAGAGGATTAATGCTTGGTGTGTCCCACACAGGTGTGACTACACCACCAGGAGATGACAGGGAACAATCACGTGTTAGTCTGGGGGATACTGCTTTAAAATTGATTCAGTTAACAATTTATCACACTTAAAATGACCATAGCTCATGTTTACATTCTTTTCATATGTGCCAGAAATTAGACAAGATTCTATTACATTTCTTTCATCCAAGCTTTTTGATCTTGCTAGAATCTTGGAGCCTGTCCAGTCAATATGGTGATCACTGGATGCTTTGTGCTGAAATAAACCACTACTCTGTTGGGCTGTCCTTACACTGTATTTATGTTGTGAGATTCTAGTTTCCAAATCTTTTCCAGATTGTCCTATGTAAAATTTGTTATAGCTTTTACACGGGATTTTGTAAACAACGCCTGAATTACTGAAAGGGCTGTTCTTGATGAGTTTTTTTTTATGGTGTTCTCATATTTGAATACTACTTGTTCATTGAGTTTCCTCAGTATGTGAACAACATCAAGAAAATTTTCATGGAAGGGGAGGACAAGGGTTCTTTGAATGTTCTGGCGATCTGGCTTATTAGTTTTCCCTTCAAGGAATCGTTTCTTGGCTGTATTGTGGCACTGAGTTAGTATGCTTTGTGGATATTTTAGCTTCTTTCCAATACTCTGAATCATTTTTAGTTCATCATCTAAAAATTCTGGGTCTGAAATTCTATATGCTCTTAGGTACATGGATATGAACACAGATCTTTTTACATTAATATGATGGTTTGAATAGTAATGAACATATGACATAATATTTGTAGGTTTTCTATATACCTTAGTCTTCAAAACATTTTGGTCCCTGATGACTTTTACATCCAATAATGGCAATTCATTATCCATTTCCATCTCATGAGTAAATTTAATCGATGGAACTAACGAATTTAATTGCGGGAGAAATTCCTCATTGGGAAGACTGTTAGGTCAGAAGCACAGGATATCATCAACGTATCGGAGCCAAACTATGTTTTGCTCCTTTATGGAGGTCAGTATATGTTTCTCAAAGTACTCCATGTAAATATTTGCCAGAACTGGGGAGAGGGGATTACCCATGGCCATACTAAATTTTTGTGTGTAAAATTTACCTTCAAAGGTAAAAGAAGAGTTCACAATGCACAATTGAAGTAGCTTGATAATGTTTTCAGAGGGAATACCATCAGTGTTACTACCCAGAATGCTTGGCAGGAAAGTTAAAACATCATCAACAGGGACATTTGTGAATAATGATTTAACATCAAAGCTGACTAATTTGTAGGGGTACATGGCATTTAGAGATTTTAACTTTCTTACCAAATCCTCATTGTTTTGTACAAATGAATCAGAGATAGTGCCTACAACAGGGGCAACAGTGTTACAAGCCACTTGGAGAGCTTATATGTCATTTTTCCTGTGGTTAGTTTGCATATATACCGTATGTATATAAATATATATATATATATATATATATATATATATATATATATATATATATATATATATATATATATATATATATTGTGTGTGTGTGTGTGTGTGTGTGTGTGTGTGTGTGTGTACCCCCTCCACAATATGTCTACCCCCGATGTATATATGTCCCCCTCCAATGCATACATGCCCCCACTAAACTTGCTAGGTCAGCACGCTTTCCAAGGACCTGAAGCCTGGGCAGACGGCGTTATTGCATCAGTTCTTAGCAGGCAGCCAAGACGGGCAGACTATTTTACTGTGAGCTTGTAATAAACTCCTTATCTAGCTGTTTGTACACTGAGTTTCTATCACCAAAGTATTTCAAGTTACATTTGGTAGCAGCGGTGTTTCGTATTTCAAGTTACATTTGGTAGCAGCGGTGTTTCGAACCATCAGATTTTGACCGCCTCCTCGGATTTTTAGTGATACCACAATATACACGACGTCTTGCATCTGCCAGCCTCGCCTCTCCTCAGTGCCTCTAGTAGTGTAATACCTGGCTGTGCTTTCCGAGTGTACAATTTTTTTCACCAGTCCTCACCTCTCAAACAACCCCACCCACGCGCCTTGTTCCTGACCGCAAGTGTCACCGTCACTGACCTACGCACCTGTTGCACCTGTTCCCAGCACCTGTTCCGAACTCATCATAACTCCTGCCCCCATGGTGCCACTTATCACTGTCTGCCTACTGCCTGCCCACCACCATTCTCTGCATTTGCAACTCAACAGCTCTACACCTGCCTTGAACCAACATCTGCCCTCACAACCCACCACCGGTCTCCGCCGCCGCCGCATCTGGTCTGCATTACGGAGCCTCCTAAGACCGCCACTCACTGCCGGTGAATCATCGCGGCGTCTCTTCTCCTCTCCACCCAGATGTCTCTCCACTGCCGCCCCGTCTCGCCCCGCCCAGCCCCGCCCCGCCCCAGCCCAGCTATGCCCAGCCACCCCTGCACGTCATACATCTCAACACTCCCGTTTCTACTGTGTAACTATAGTATATCTTTCCTTTCTATAGAGATTATCCTCGATTTTCTCTACAGATTGGATATTGTAAATATTCCATCTCATTTCCATTACCCCGTTTTCATCTTCACCTACGTTATTTATAATCCATCTCATCCTTCGCCTTTTATTTAAACCATCCATCCCCGCTCCTTCATTCATTTTCACACCTCGTGTATTCCACTCTCATTGTTATATTATACATTTCCACCTATGTATCCATCTTCATCCTTCATTTCATCTTCCATTGCCGCATTAAATGCCCTACTTTCCACGTCAACCGCTTACCACCAGCCCTCTCGACCCGGAAACATCACCTGCTCATACCCTGTCTGCCGACTCTATCACATTCACTCATTTACGAAGTGGCAAAGAGTACCACCGCCCTGTACCTGAGCCTCCCGTTTCACTTCCCGCAGAATCACTTACTACCCATCCTACACTCGTAAATCCAGATACCTCCTCCTCTACTCCTGCCTCTACACTCCCTTCTTCTTCCTCTACTCCTTCCCCTGTCGTTCCCTCTCCTGCCTCCCTCCATACCCCGTCTTGCTCGCCCTTATCTGCCACTACCTTCTCTCTCTCCCACACCTCTCCTGCCGCCACTTCTGCACTTCCAGCCATGGCCAACCCTCCACAGTCTGTCTATCTCGACGATGCCAATCGTCCCAAATTTACCGGCCAGGACCCAACTTGGTCTGTCTATGATTTCCTCAGAGAAGTCGAAACAGAAATACACAATAGACAAATACCCGATGAATCGCTCAAAGTAGCCTACCTCCTAGGTCGCTTGCACCACGGCAAATCGGACATCGGATCCGCGATCCGTGCAGGACATTTCGATAGCATTCGTACCTTTGCTGATTTTCGTACGGAACTCATCAGCCTTTGTTGCCAGCATTCAAATACCGCGTCTCTCATGGGATTCATTAATCTCCTAAACCAACTAGACGAGGACTTGCACGTCCCAGTGCAATATGCCAAGCTCTGCGAAGCTGCCGCCGCCATGAAAGCAACTAGTAGCGGCCACGACACAGCCGAGTGTCTCCAGCGGTACAAGGCGAAGCAACCAGTTGCGGCCAAGTGCCCCAACTGCTCCGGACGACACCACGCCTGGCACCCCAGCTGCCCCGCACGGGTTCACCGAGTGAACCAGGGTCGAGAGAGGCAGGTTGCTTTTGTAAAGGAAAGCCAGGCCACCAGCGCCACTCCAGCTCCCCCCGGCACTTTCATCTGGGGCCAACAGCGCCGCCCTCTCATCCAGCGCCCACCACCTCTCAGCGACCAGGAGTTCCCTCCATTGCCCTCAGCCCTGACTGTGGTCCAGACCACAGCCGAGGTCCACCGCCAGCAGCCGCCTGTCTCGCCAGCACTTCCACCTGTAGAGACCAGCCAGCCACTGCCTGTTCCACCACCAGTGCCTGGCTCCACACCCAGTCCACCAACCGCTCCTGCTCCTCCGGTGATCTCATTCACAACGGAGGAGCTCAGGACCTTTGCCACGGAGCTGGCGCTGACCCTCGCCAAAACAGTCGCCTTAACCCTCGACATCCCTCTCCCAACAGAGCCCCTTGCCGAAGCTGCCAATCGCCTAGTAGACCAGGCGATCGAAAGGAAGATGGCGAGCCTAGGTGCTCCTCTGTCCCCTCGCCGCCCAGCTCGTTCGGCAGGGCGACCCCGTCCCACACTGCACAGGACAGCTCGCCCGTCCAAGAGGGTAAAGCCACGACCTACCAATGCGCTGTCTTCCACCGCACAGCTGCCTCGTCAGCGTCATCGTTTGGGGCAAACCCTACCACCATCAGGGTCCAAATGATGGACAGGGCCTCACCACTGCTGCAGGAGAACGACCGTCCGCAACTGTCGCCGGACGGCCAGTAGACCGCTTTCTCAGGCTCCTCCAGTGGAATTGCTTGGGAGCACGGAGCAAGCTCCCCCTCTTGCAGGAGGCGGCCGCACGGGACCGCCCTCATGTCATTCTCCTGCAGGAGACCCTGCTCCCAGGCAATTCCACTTTCCATCTCTCGGGATACACCACCCATCTCCTCCCGTATATTCGTGGCGTTACACGGGGATGTGCCGTTCTGGTCCGGGACCACATCGCGTGCACGGATTGTGAGTCCCCTCCTTTCTGTGGACCTGATGTGGAGGTTCAGGGCGTGGTTCTCCATCTGGCGACGTCGCCCCTAACGGTATACAATGTATACCGAAGCCAGAGGAGCACCCTGGAGTTGGGGGAACTTTTCTCCCAAGCTGCCAGGGGGGCAGTGTACATTGGGGGCGACTTCAATGCCCACCACGCCCTTCTGTCATCGCCTCTTCAGTCCAATGAAGCAGGACGGCACATTTCCTTACTTCTGGAGGAGATGGGTGGTGTCTCCCTCCTAAACAACACGACAGAGCCCACTCATATTGGAGGAGGTCGCCTCGACCTCTCCTTTGTCTCAACCCCTCTGTCAGGCCTGGCGTCATGGTCACTCCACCCACACCTTGCGAGTGACCACTTCGCTACTCTTGTTGACTTGCCTCTCGCCCCCCTCCCCCCCCCCCCGCCTCCCACACCACGATGGGATCTACGCAAGGCGGATTGGGCGGCCTTTGACCGTGCTCTCACGGCGGCCTTTGCGACATCCTCTCCCGCTTCAGACCTCGAGAGCCGGGCAAATCAAGCAGCAAATATCTTTTCGCACGCTGCCTCTCTTGCCATTCCTTTGCAGCGGCGCTCGGCGAGATGCTACCGGGACGGCTGGTTTTACTGCGACAGGGTCAGGGAATTGAACCATAGGCTGAATGCAGCACGCAGGCAGTACCGGCGGCGCCGAACATCTCCGCACCGCCGGTACCTGGTTGCTGTGACTCGGCATGTGGTTACTGAAAAGCGTCGCCTTAAGGAGGAGGCGTGGATCGGATGGTGTCGCACCCTGGATTCTCACTCCACGCTCCGTGAGATGTGGGGGAGAATCAGGTTCATCTCCGATCCACGTCCTCCTCGTCCGCCCTCTCACCCTGACCCTGCCGCTGAGGCCAGCCGTCTTGCCCAGCATTTCGCTGACCGCTCAGCCTCTTCCAATCTCCCGCAGTCTGTCCGAGCCTTACAAGTGCAGCTGTCCGCCTCTCGCATTGCGGCCATTCAGACGGCGTGCAATACACCTGACCCCGCTGACTGTCCCATCACCAGCGGAGAGCTTCAAAAAGCGCTGAGGCGCCGGGAGGACACTGCACCGGGGCTCGATGGGGTCACGTACTCCATTTTAAGTCATGCTGGAGATTGCGGTAGAGAGCGTCTGCTTGATTTGCTCAACCTCTCGTGGTCTGAGGGGCGTCTACCGAGGTCGTGGAAGATGGCGGTCATCCACCCGATTCCGAAACCTCGTGATCCCACTGCCATGCGCCCCATCTCCCTGCTCAGTTGCTTTGCAAAGACAGCTGAGAGGGTTGTGCGGGCTCGTCTTGCTTGGCGGCTGGGACCGCTGCACCCAAGGATTTATGCATATCACCCAGGCAGGAGTGCCACCCACTGCCTTGCATCATTCCTTGGGGAGCTGAGGGGCGGACGGGGGATGGCCATCTTCCTCGACCTCGAGAAGGCATTCGAACTGGCGAACCCCACCGTTATCTTGGCAGCTCTTGCGGCCAGGGGAGTAGGGGGCAGGCTCATATCCTGGGTCCGGGATTTTTTTAGTGGCCGCACTGCGGGGGTCCGCTTTCAGGGGCACCTCTCCCCTTTTCACCCGCATACCAATGGCACCCCCCAGGGAAGCGTTTTGAGCCCTATCCTGTTCAATGTCCTGATGGAGGAGCTCCTTTTTGTTGAATATGGGCCTGGCATAACTCTACTCTGTTACGCTGACGATCTAGCCCTCGTGTTTACACGGAGAGACTGTTTTCAACAGGCAGACTTGGCCCTTTCTCGGTTACACGCAAAGTGCAACGAGCTAGGGCTTAAAATCAACTTTGCTAAGGCGAAGTGTCTGCCTTTTGGCCTCCGCCCCCCCGACTTTCCACTGCTGCTTGGAGGTCATCAGCTCTCAATGGTCACCGTCCACCAGTATCTGGGGGTTTGGCTAGATGGGGGCCTCACCTTTGCTTGCCATGTACGGTATCTGAGGGAACGTGCTTCCACCCGAATGGCTGCTCTCAGATACCTGTCCAGGCGGAGTTTGGGGGCATCATTTTCTGTCCTCCGGACCTTTTATATTCATGCAATCCGATCTCTGGTGGACTACAGTGCCATCTGTCTAACTGGTCTCACTCCACCAGTGTCTCGATCTCTGGAGGTCATCCAGAACGATGCACTCCGCATCATGCTGGGTGCTCCACGTTGGACCCGGATTGAAAATCTGCGTATGGAGGGCGGGGTGCCGTCTCTGGCCCATCGCATTATGTTACGAGCAGCAATCGTCACACTGAAGATGATCCAGTGCCTGCCTCACCTGCCCGTCACTGCCCTCCTAAAACGCCTTCTCGGCCGCCCACCCGAGCCGGCCCCTCAGCGTGACTGGGCTCGCAACACGGCCGCTGTCATCCATGGACTGGGAGCTGCGGCGAGCCTCTGTCAAGACCCCGACTCCCCTTTTTCGGGATTTGTTGATCCACCGCCATGGGATCCTCGTCTTTTAATATTTTTTGTCCATCGGAGGCTAAACCCCGCTCCTCGATTCCAGCACTCCTTCGCCAGGAGGGTCTCAGTAGGGTGGCAGCTCTGGCCTTACCAGACTCAGCCATCTATTACACTGATGGCTCTGTTTCCCCCAATGGCGCAGCTGGAGCAGCCTTTGTCACTGGGCAAATAGTGGAAGCTTGGCGACTCTCCTCAGGTGTATCCGCTTTCCAGGCGGAACTTGCGGCCATCCTGGGTGCTTTGCGCCATGCTCACCACCATCGCCGCAACCGAGTCATAATCCACACAGACTCTCTTTCCTCGATTCAGAGATTACGATCTTTCTCGCTGCATGACAACGTCTTCCTCCTAACAGCGATCCATACATTCGCATCACTTCTTGTCCATAGGGGCGCAACGATTAACCTGCACTGGCTCCCGGGACATGTGGGAATCAGTGGCAACGAGCGTGCTGATCACGCTGCGCGCTCAGCTTGTGATCTTCCAGACATCACATTTCCACTACGACCTAGTCCCTTGCACCTCATCCGCACTCTCACTGCCACCATAGGAAGACTATCCCTAGAGGACCATCAGCTCTGGGTCACGGAGGGCTCTTGCTCTGCAAAATGGTATGCTACTGCCACGTCCTATTCCCTCCTGCTGCCCCCCCCAGGTCTACCTAATTTTATTGTAGTCCGACTTCGAAGATTGCGTCTTGGGTTTCTCTGCTACAAGCAAATTAGAGGTATGGAGCCAGACCCGTGTGAACATTGCTTGGCCAGCTGTGAGAAGCCCCTTTTGCATTATCTTCTGGACTGCCCAGCCACCACCAGGCTCAGGTCTGAGCTCGACTCGGCCCTTGCCCGAACTGGTGACGTCTTTAGGGACGCTGCTGGCATTGTTGCCCATGCTCCTTTAAATACATTACTTACTACGGTAAGGGATTACCCTCCACCTCGATAAAAGCAAGCTCGCGCAAGTAGTGCGCACCTCTGACGGGCTCTCTGTTTGCCCGTGTCCCAGGAAACTGGGACGAATATCACACAAACACAAACAAACAACTAGTAGCGAGATGCTCCAATTACTGGTAGGCACGAAATGGTTAGAAGACAAGAATGGCGTTCCAATGCTTTCACTCACCAACTTTGCTGACTTAATTGGTTACCTGAGATTCCTTCACTGGCTTACTCCTAAACAGCGAGAGCTAGCCTTGGAAATCGGTTTCAATTCAGGAGATAAAATTATTCAGGTCACTAAAGCCATTCATGAAAGAACCGGTTCGAACTACACGCGTCAGGGCACCACCCAACCCTTGACCTCCTCAGTCTGTCACACCTCCACTACCCCAGACCAATCTTGCTCCCTTCCCACCACACGCGGCAGACCTGCCACACATCATTCTCCTACCGCAGGTCGTGATCAATCTAGCGCCCGACGGAACAGACAATCTTCGATTCTTTGCTGGTACTGTGGTCATCCTGGACATCGAGCATCCAGTTGCGACCGTACATACAGACGTCCTCACTCCCAAACCAGACAGCGTACGCCTTCCTGCTCACGTCGTCCACACTGCAAATACCACAAATCAAGCACGACTCACACCACTGAGGAATGTCGCTACCTCAACCGCCAACAGTCGGGGGAAGCGCCGCGCCCATATCGGACCAATATCACGTAGAACCAGACACCCAACTCCCCATCCGCCATGTAGGTCCCATAACATCCTCGGGTTTAGTCATTCTCGGAAGCAGTCATGACATACCAACGTCATCTTCTTGGACACAGGATCTATAGTAAATCTCATCTCTGAAAATTCCTTACAAATTATTCATCGACATCACAACCACGTCAGTTTCCTAGAACCACCAGACATTCGCCTATGTGGAGTCAACGGCTCAGAGTTTAAGGTTAAGGGAAGAGTCACCCTTGAAGTCAAACTCCACAGAGATTTGCCCCCTATCCCCATTGAATTTCATGTCACTAATGACTTGCAGTATCCCGCAGATGCCCTTATTGGTTACTCCACCATGGCACAACACTCCATTGCATTATTACCTGCTTGTGGTAGTATAGACATTTCTGGATTCCCGGTTTACACTATGGAATGTCCCCGTCCTGTTCTTACGATCAAATCAGTCCTTCAAATACCTCTGTCCCTATCACTACCAAAAAGTCTAACCCAGCCCAAACCACCACTATCATCATCTGAGAATACAGAGATCATTCCCTTCCTGACTGCGAGCAAGGACATAAATTCATCGGTGTCTACTAATACATCATCTCAGCCTTCGGCCATGGCTCTTACCTCCTCTCCCGACAACACTGTCGTTGACTCAGACGTGTCTCAGTTACCTACCTCACATAGTGTGAATGATCTTCTCCAACACGCAGAGACGAAACGTGTAGTAACGAATACGTGCACAATTTTGTTACCGCATGAGTTCACCAAAGTCTCTGTTTGTGTTGCCGGTGCGAAAGAAGGAGTGGATGTACTAACACTACCTGAGACGTGTTGTGTGAATGGCTTGACTTATGAGTCAGCGTGGTGTACAGTCTTAGAGGACAGTTTATGCTACCTGTACTTGCTCAATGTCACAAATGCTCAACTAAAACTTAAAAGTGGTGTAAAGATTGGAGACTTCCTAGTATACCCAGCGGCCATAAAGGTGTGCCAGGATTCCTCAATTCCTACTATTCAGACTGATGATAGGACGCCAATCGGTGTATGTACTATTAACTCTACGGCATCTGCGCCGACATATTCACCCGATATGCTTTCACATCTCACTTACACAGATTTCCAAGAAAATACGCCTCAACTCCTCGACCTTCTGACCTCGTACAGAAATGTGGTTGCCTTACCATGTGAACCGATGGGTAGAACAGACCTTGTCAAACATACGATTGAACTACTACCAGGAACTCAGCCGATTTACATACCAGCGTATCGATTTCCTCACAGCCAGAGAAAGCAGACAGATCAAATGGTACAGAACATGTTAGACCAAGACATTATTGAACCCTCCGTCAGTCCATGGAATAGCCCACTTTTCTTAGTACCAAAGAAGGACGGCAACCTTAGACCAGTAGTCGACTATCGTAAGGTCAATTCTGTCACCATTCCAGACCGTTTCCCGTTACCTGTCCTCACTGATTTGCTAGAATCCCTTGGTGAAAATAACGTAGTCTTTTCATCTTTAGACCTCCTCAGCGGGTACTGGGAGGTCGAAATGGAAGAGTCCTCTCGCCCAGTTACAGCCTTTAGCACCCCTTCCGGACATTTTCAGTTTAAGAGACTCCCTTTTGGTCTGAGAAATGCTCCTTCTGTGTTCATGCGAGTTATCCATTCAGTCTTCAGTGGTATGATAGGACACTCTCTTTTTGCTTACCTAGATGATATCATTGTTGTGAGTAAATCCATCCCTGATCATTTCACCAAACTCCAGCAAGTCTTTGAACGCCTCCAGCTCGCAGGCCTGAAAATCAATCTCAGTAAATGTGACTTCCTGCGAAAGAAAATCAAATTCCTAGGCCATGTCGTAGATGCACAAGGCATTCATACTAATGAGGATAAAACTAAGGCGATTATTAACTTCCCAGAACCTACCACTACCGAAGCTGTACGAAGTTTCTTGGGCCTCAGTGGCTATTATCGTCGATTCATACGGGATTATGCAAAGATCGCCGCTCCTCTGACCCACTTACTCAAGCAGAATGTGCCCTTTGTTTGGACTAACGACCAGTCACAGGCCTTCCAAAAGCTAAAGACAGCTCTTGTAAATGCCCCTGTTCTAGCGTTCCCTGATTATACCACACCCTTCCTTCTCTGCATAGATGCCTCAGGCACTGGACTTGGTGCCGTTTTGATGCAACTCGATGAAGCATCAAGGAAGCGTGTAATAGCATATGCTAGTCGCACCCTTACAACGTAACTACAGCGTCACAGATCTCGAAGCGCTAGCGGTAATCTGGTCCTTGAAACATTTCAGAGATATAGTCTATGGTTATCCAGTGCATATCCAAACAGACCACCTTCCACTATGTGATTTGTTCAAGAATCGCAACCTAACAGGTAGGCTAGCTAGATGGTCTGTCATCATCCAGGACTTTAATCCCACTTTTCAATATGTACCAGGCAAGTTGAATGTAGTCGCAGACGCACTCTCACGTCACGTAGCAGCAGCTATAACATCACTGCAGCCTGGAGTAACTGAAAACACTACACTAACGTCAGAAGTTGTTCGAAACTTTCAGCGCCAAGACCCCATGTGGTCCAAAGTCATTTATTTCCTAGAATCTGGCGATGCCTCGACCTTACCTACTCTGCCAGTATCACTAGATGAGTTCATGCTAGATGATGATCTCTTGTACAGGAAAACACTGCTAACAGGCAAAGATATGCCCAATCGCGAAGTATGCCAACTTGTTGTCGCCACTGCTCTGATACCAAAGGTTCTTCATATTGTTCATAATACTCCTCAAGCTTCCCATCCAGGTAAAGACCGATGCTTGCGCCAAGCACGTCTCAAATACTATTGGCCAACCATGCGCCGTGATATCAATGCCCACTGTGACTCTTGCCTCTCCTGCCACCGCCACAAAGGATCAACCGGCTTACCAGCACCACTCTTACAATACCCAATCCCATCACGACCATGGGAAACTGTCTCCATCGATCTCTTAAAACTACCTCTCACAGAATCTGGCGCTGAGTACTTGTTCGTAGGGGTCGACCACTTCTCCCGCTACTGTGTCCTCGTACCCCTCTCCGACAAGACCGTGAAGAGCGTTGCACGTGCCCTTGTAGATCACGTAATTTGCCCATTCAGTACCCCTCATACCATTCTTACTGACAACGGTACAGAGATCAACAATAGCCTTCCAGATGAGATCTGTCGCCGCTTTCATATCAGTAAGTGCAATGTCGTGCCTAACCATCCGGCTTCCAATGGCCTTGTAGAACGCCACAACCGAAAAATCTTAGAGTGCTTCAGACATCTAGGCTCCCATAGTTCGTCCTGGGATGACTGGATTCCCCAAGTGGCATCCTCCATCAATAGCTTCATCAATGCATCCATTGCTGAATCTCCCTTCTTCGTCTTTTTTGGTTTTGACAAGGACCTCCCATACTCTCTCTTATCCTCAAAGCCAGAACCCATCTACAACATGGATGATTATGTTAAACTAAAATTGGCCAACTTCCAGACAATCCACCAGTATGTCCAATCCACTTTGGCTTCCTCTCAGGAGGACATGCTGCAGCGCCAACATAAATCCGCCTCTCCTATCACCATCAAAATAGGCGATCTTGTCTTTGCTCATTCCCATACGCGTTCCTCTAAGTTGGATGACAAATTTACAGGGCCCCACCGCGTCCTCACTCAACAAGGCAACAAATTTCACCTCCAGGACCTGTCCACTAGGGACACCAGATGGGTCCACGTCGATGACTTAAAGCGAGCACCCCGTGGCCTCGTGTTGGAAGAGTCACGTACACAACCTCCTGCCCCCTCTTCCCCTCCTCCCATCCCTCAGTCTACCTTGTCTCCACCTATCCCTCAGTCTCCTTCCTCTCCACGTCCACCTGCTCATTCATCAACCAATCAATATCGGTCCAAACTGCGCTCTGCCCATCAACCTCTTCACGACCTCCTCCATTAACTCTACCCTGATTTTCTAGGTACGATGTTAGCGATCTCCCTGCTGGCAGTGCTGACCCTCCTGGGGTCTGGGTAAGGTCAGGACGAAGGTGGAGTTCGTCCCAGGGCCTTGGTCGGCTCAGGAGGTGAGGTCTCCTTGCACTACGATCTTGCGCCCCTGGCCGACGTAGCCATTGCCCTACCTGCCTATGCACACCAGCTCCACGGAATCAGGACCCATCTCACGGCCCTCATGGGGACACACAACCCGAATGAGTATCTCTATAACCTTTTCCTACCACTCTCCTGGCAATTGCAATACATAAGTAATAGATTCAATGAGCTCAATGACACATTTTCCATTCAGACACCTGTGGGTCGTTCTCATGTGAAACGAGGTCTCTTTGACTTTGGCGGTGAGATTATGAGTGGCTTGTTTGGCGTTGCTACAGCCCGTTACATTTCTGGCTTCCAATCTGATCTCACTCATTTAGCTTCAGCCCTAGAATCAAAATGCCGCGTCATTAAAATCCAACACACTATGTTACAGAAGCTCACAACCCAACTCAATGAAGTCCCGTCCACTCTAAACAATTTCACCGATATCTTACAACGCCACCTTTCAGATCTCAACGTTATCTCTCAGTTCTTCTACCTCAAACTCAACATGGATAATCTCCAACTGGCCATTGACTCTCTCCTGTCTCAAGTCTCTACCTTGGTTCATATCCTGGTCGATGCTATCAATGGCCGTGTCACTGCCGACTTAGTACCTGTCTCAGCTCTCCGTTCTGTCCTGGAATGGGCTCACTCCACCTTCGGTCTCTCCCCAGTCCTCCCTTACTCCTCCCTTGAATATTATTATCCTGTTCTCGAAGCCACTATTCTCACCACAAACGTCGTCGTCCATATTCCTCTCCGTTCTGCCATAACCTTTCACCTTTTCCACATCATTCCCTTCCCTTTCCGCCTCAACAACTCCTTGTTACAGGTATCTGTTCTTTCAGAATATTTCCTCCTCTCCCATGATCGTCTTTCCATTGCCTTCCTTTCTTCCACAGACCTCCAGCAATGTTCCTCCCTTACTCCGACCTCTCGTCTCTGTGCTGCCCACCTTTTCGCTATCTTCCCTAGCAGTGCTACACCCTGTGAGTCTGCTCTAGTTCGCAACCATTCCATCTACTCGGCCTGTTCTTTTGTCCCAGCTCCTGACCTTCCGGTCCACCATGCTCACCTCAACCATGTCCAGTACTTCTTCTTTGCTGTTCCCATCTCTGTCACAATCATGTGTCCTGGTTCTTCAGTTCGATCTGTCCCCGCTAGTGGTCTCTACAAAGCACCTGACTATTGTACCGTCAAATCAGAGTCCGTCATCACTTACGCCACTCGCTATCACCAAGCTGTCCGTAAACACTCCTATGACATCTTTCAACCACTCGACATGCCTTCAACCCTACCATCTGCCAACATTACCATCACCTCCCCTAACTTGCGTCTGCTAACCTTCCTCAATGACAGTGATTTCATTATGGATCAATTTTCTCTGGCCTTCAGCCGTTCATGGGTTCATCCAACAGTTGCGTTTCCCCCTGTGGTTATCGCTTTCATAGGTTTTCTACTCATCATATGTGCAGTGCATTGTTGTGTCAGAAAAATGGAACGTCGACTCCAGGAAATCAGAGTCGCTACAGGCATAGTACGCCCTACACACGACGTAGAAACTCCCCATACTTAGTGCCCTCACATTCAGTGACTACCAATGCCATCTGACAATTAACCAACCTGTGAACAGAACTATGCCTACTAGAAAATGATGGTATTTCTTTAATGCATTACTAAGTGACAGTGTGTCCTTCAGAAAATACAAAAGAAAAAAAAATGAACGAAGAACAATGGAACTCTCATATCTACTCCTTGTTTATCATGTATCAAACTATTATTGTGTAATTCCCATTATGTCTATGTATACCTTCGACCCTTACTGGACTCGTACCTATTAATCCTTGTATATCTTATATGTATATATCCTTCTAATTCCCTCCCCTCAACATGGCCATGTCTCCTCTACTGCCCCTGTATCATACTTATCCCTTGTACAAACCTCCCGGTTCTGCCTTACTACTATAATCAAACCCCATTTAACTCCTGGTGTCAGGAGACACCATCTCAGCTACCCGGGGGAGTAGTGTACCCCCTCCACAATATGTCTACCCCCGATGTATATATGTTCCCCCCCAATGCATACATGCCCCCACTAAACTTGCTAGATCAGCACGCTTTCCCAGGACCTGAAGCCTGGGCAGACGGTGTTATTGCATCAGTTCATAGCAGGCAGCCAAGACGGGCAGACTATTTTACTGTGAGCTTGTAATAAACTCCATATCTAGCTGTTTGTACACGGAGTTTCTATCACCAAAGTATTGGAAGTTACATGTGTGTGTGTGTGTGTGTTTGTGTGTGTGTGTGTGTGTGTGTGTGTGTGTGTGTGTGTGTGTGTGTGTGTGTGTGTGTCTGAATAATTGCCAAAACTAACAGTGGAATCACTAAACCTAATAACTGTCATGACTGAACCATATACGTAACCATAATTTTTCAACGATGTATGTAAAACGTGTAAATATACCATAATTATTATTAGGACAGACCCGTATACATACAGCATAATCTTTCAACGATGATGTGTAACTTTTATGTAAAATTAGAGCATATAAATATACCCTGTAATTAGCCTATTTAGGACTGAACCATATACATATAATTATTCAATGTATGGTACAACTGTTATGCATAAAGAATGTTAAAATATGTGAATACTGACGCCTCATAGCAGGAGGCGTGCATTTTTAAATGCGAACATTAAACAAGAGGAAAAAAAAAAAAAAATCCGTCATCCGTTGCCGAATCCTTCCGCACCGAGCAACATGTATCTTGTCTCCCAAAAGTGGAAGACAAGATACAGCCGAAATCTTGTCTCTGGGCTGTCCCGGGACTGTCCAGCGACAGATTTAGACTTTCCTGAAACAGTCACGCAACAGTCCAGTAACTTTGTCGCGCGACTTTTGCTGGATAAAGTATCGCAGCGTGTACGTGACCCAGAGACAGTGTCTAGCGACTGTTGCGAGACAAATTTAGATTTTTCTGAGACTGATGCGAGACAGTCCAGAGACAATGTTGCGTGACTTTGTATCTTGGTGTGTACGTAACAAACAGCCTCGAAAGGACCATTAGGTCTGTTGTTTGCTTTCCATTGTACTCTTTGTACTCCTTTGTACACCCACAATATAACCCATCTAGCAGTGTGTGTGTGTGTGTGTGTGTGTGTGTGTGTGTGTGTGTGTGTGTGTGTGTGTGTGTGTTACGATTTAAGTGGTATGACTACCAGTATAGGCGTGTATTGTTCAAACTTGGGGGTCTGAAGGTAGGTAGTGCAGATATTCTCAGCTACAGATACTTTTACAAACATTTGCATAAAAGATATTGGTCATAGACAGTTCTGATATTAATGATGCGGCCAGGCATTAACTTGTGAGGTTCCATCCAACAAATTCTGAGACATTCAGTGTACTTCACATCCATTCCAGTGTCCCCCGAGCCTAGGGCCATGAAAACCAGACCAAGCCATTCTCTCAGGCACAAACCTCTTGACAACTTCGTAATGTTCATCCGTTACCTCCTGGATCACTGGCCTGGTGAAACCGCTGGAGGGAGAGAGAGAGAGAGAGAGAGAGAGAGAGAGAGAGAGAGAAACCACCATAGGCACCACCCATCATCAATGCAAACAAGAACACTAAGGGTGCTCTCTCTCTCTCTCTCTCTCTCTCTCTCTCTCTCTCTCTCTCTCTCTCTCTCTCTCTCTCATCCTTTTCTTTCCTTCCTTTTTTTTTTTCCGTGCATCCTTCTCTCCCTCTCATTCTCAAATTTCTTCCTTATTCTTACTCTTTCCTTCACCTCGCTCTCTGTCCTTCTTCACAATGTTTCTTCACCTCCCATCCTCCTTTGGTTCTTTCTTTCACTCTTCTCAACTCACACACTGCTTCCTTGTTTTCCCTTCCTGCTTTCCTCCCTCTCATTCTTCCTTTCTTCTCTTTTATCATCCTTCATTTATTTCATCACTCCACCAGATTTCTCCTCATCCTATCCCTTCCTCCCCTTCTCTTTTTTCTTACTTTCCTTCTTCTTTCCCTCCTAATTCTCTTCTACCTTCCGTCTCTCTCTCTCTCTCTCTCTCTCTCTCTCTCTCTCTCTCTCTCTCTCTCTCTCTCTCTCTCTCTCTCTTCTTCTTCTTTTTCTTCTTCTTCTTCTTCTTCTTCTGTCTCTCACTTTGTCATTTTTTAACTTCCGTCTCTCTGGTACAACTGTCTGTGCCTGCAGTTTATTCTTTCTTATCATTACTAAGTCTGCGTCTTGCTGTTCTTGCAATGTGAAAACAGTTCTGTCCTATTGTTTTAACAGGATTTTTCATCAATTATTTATCGTATTTAGCAAACCAAACAACAACAACACTTGCTGACGTTTGAGGTCAAGAAGTTCACGTTAATCAATGCCTACTTAAGTTTCATAAACTGGGTATTTTATATATTGACATAACTGTACATATGGACAGCCCTTCCCGTAATCATTTTTTTTGAGCACACAAAAACACTGAGAATATTAACTCTTTACCTAACAAAATAAAATATCTTTTATTAAGAGTTGCCTCAGATGCTGCATCTCGATTAGTTATGACCGTGATTTACCAGCATGATATTTTATTTCAGCTAAAGCCATAATGTTATGATTTTATTCAATCGAGTGAAAACCACTGCTGGTAAAGGGTTAAACTTTTCAAAACAAAGCAAAACATCTTAAGCAAAATTCTCCATTTCGATCATATGAATATCAACCTCCTTCCTTCCTCCTCAGTATAATAATAAGTAGTCTCTTTCTAGCTACTTCTTCATCTAACCTTACCGCGAATCTTATTCATACTTTGTACTGCTGTTCTTTAACAGACTTTTTTGTCGTTACCTGATATATACTGTATATAACTTCTTGGCCTCGGTATGTAGGTTCCTCTCTCTCTCTCTCTCTCTCTCTCTCTCTCTCTCTCTCTCTCCACCTGCCTATCTAGCTATTTATCTACTTGGATTATTTTCAGCTGTAAAGAAATCGTTTGGTGTTAGCCTAACAATACTCCTCGGTGAACCAGAATTAGGGAATGTGCTACTCGAGTTATTTCTTCCATTGTTGGAGCTCTAAGGCTGAACAAAATATGGTACTGACGTGATAAAATTTCAGTTGAGACAACAGCACTGAAAGGCTTAATATTAGATTCTTTACACCGTTTAAGTTAAGTTTGAAAGTAAATTCTTCTCGTATGGGAATTTTCTGTGACTTTCGGAAAATCGTTGTGGTGATGAAATTTCTTACAGTTGCAATCTTCAGCAAACTTTTTTGCCGCTGCTGCTGCATACCTTGTACGATTCGTTGATTGCCGCAGCCAGGGTGGAAAATTACGTGTGCCAAGCAGACAGGCAGACAAGGGAGGAATATTCACACAGTGGAGGGGTTTACGAAGGGAATGAAGGAGGGCAGGAAGATATACTGGAGCAGGAAGAAAGAAGAGAGTGGGGGAGGGATGGAGGAAGAGAAGGGAGGGAGGAAGGGGTGGAGAAAAGGTGGAAGGAGAGAAAAGATGATTATATACACAATGAAGGAGAGAGAGAAGGGAGAAATTCAGACAGTGAAGGCAAGGACATATAATATCGTAGACTCAATGGAAGTAGGAAAGAGCAGACCCCTACCCACCATCCTGTTATCTTCTCACATTCTCCCAATATTTTATGAGACATTTCGTGCCGCTTGCTTCTGTTTGTGATATCACGTCCCATAATTCTGATTCCCTTACCTCGCCTCACCTCACACACCACTCCAGTAAATTAATAACTGTTGTGTACGAGGGTGATTAGCGACTGAGGTGATAGTGTTGTGGACTGTAAGTACATTAACGGTCAAATGTTTTTCATGTAGACATTCTATAAAACGCATCAGAAATACACAGAAGAGTACCACCAATAATAATTATACAGACCAATACCAGCAACGAACATTTTGCTGCCAAAAGTGCGTGTATGTAATAATATTCTCTCTCTCTCTCTCTCTCTCTCTCTCTCTCTCTCTCTCTCTCTCTCTCTCTCTCTCTCACACACACACACACACACACACACACACACACACACACACACACGTAAAACTAGCGTACAAAGCTTCTTGTAAGGACTGTTGTGTGTACAGTACAGTTGGTTGGGGTGAGTCACACTACTATCCTTTATGACTCAATACTTGCTTTACCTTACGTCATAGTTATATTTACTAGATGTACTATCTCTTCGTCACTAATATTCAGTAATCTTTAATCTGAGTTATTAACATAAACTGGAACATATCAAAGTTTCTATTTGATCTATGGAAATAGCCTAACAAAACGACATTTATATGGACAGTATTGTAGCCAGTTTAGGGTAAAAAGAACATGGGAAAGTGGAGTGGACGCGAGGGGTGACGGAAGGGTTGGAAGAAAAAAGGAGAAAAAGGGTCAGTATGGGACGAGAGATTTAATAAAGTCCGACCAAGAAAAAAAAAAACGATCCACACAAAATGAAAGAGAGAGAGAGAGAGAGAGAGAGAGAGAGAGAGAGAGAGAGAGAGAGAAAGAGGACATGAACGAAATATAACTCTTATCACTATCAAAAAAAAAAAAAAAAAAAAGAGAGAGAGAGAGAGCATGTTTGACCCAAACCAGAATGGCATCAGGGAAATAAAGAGACAAAAATGCTAAATGGATGTAGTGCATCGCTCACCTATAACTGCATCTGAAAATATGGCAACGTTAGATTCCACAAAATATGTGAGGGTTGTACAGTACAATGTGGGGTGATTAAGGTGGGGGGGTTGAGTGTGTGTGACGAGAAGGGTGTGAACTGGGTACGGGGGAGGAAAGGTTGGGGAAGAGAGGTGCGGGAATGATGGCAAGGAGGAAGAAGAGGTAGGCAAGGTGATGAGAATAATGGGGAGAGGAACGGATGTGAAGGGATGGTGATAAAGGTATGAATGGGAGGGGAAGAAAGGTGAAAAGAGAGCGCATACCTCTGCCAATGCCACTGCAGGATCCGGATCCGGATCTGCCCCCAAATTTAATCATATTTTTCTTGTCCCACGGCCAAGCATTCCACAGTATTTCAAAGATATTCATTGAGAACTTTCTGAGATATCGTGTGAATAAACATAAAATTCTTTGATCCGGATGATGATCCGGATCACTACCAATATTAAATGGAATGTTCCTTGGGCCATTCCCTACCCCTCCAAAATTTTTCAGCAAAATTTGTTCATAACTTTTTGAGTAATCCTGCTAACAGACAAACAGACAAACAAACAACGCTGGCAAAAACATAACCTCCTTGGGGGAGGTAATGAGGGGTAGCTGTGGGGGAAAAAGAGGTAGTATAGTCTTCACTTTACTCGTTCTTTCTTGTCATGCTTCTCATCGTCGGCTTCTTTCCTTCCTCTCTCCTTCCTCCCCGTCATTAGTCTCACATTGCTCTTTTGTATCTTTCATCTTTCGTCATTCACAGCAATATTTATGACCGTTTGTGTTCATTGTCATGTCATTTGCTATCAACATTGTATAATTTTCCTTCATGCATGTTTTGCCAGTTATTGTAAATTGTTTAAGGGTGTAGTCAGTATTTTTGAGCTGCTTTTGTTTTAGTAGTATTGTTTTGGCTACCGTTCTGATTTTTTAGACACAATAGATGCCGTTTTATTATATTCTTTACCTCGGACTTAATGTGCATTGTAATATCGAGATGCATATTTTTTGTTTTTAGATCGTGTGGCAATTTTTACAGTAGTTCTCTCCGACAAGGAGAGTATGTTTTCACCCCTGCCTGTTTGTTAGTTTGTTAATTTGTCTGATAACAGGATTGCCCAAAACCTATAAGAGAGATCTGGACCAAACTGGTTGGTAGATGGCCCATATCCCAGGGAACAATCGATTAACACTTGGGACCGATCCGCATCGTATTACAAATTCTGGATCCGGAATGCACATTCTGCGAAACCCTAATCAGGGATGAGAAAATCTAACCCATTATGAAGAGTGGTTTGAAAATTACGTTGTCCTTGTCGGAGAGATGCGCTCCACTGAGTGCTCCTCTTGTTTTATTTTTCTTCGCACACTTTGAGATACACAGCTATTGTTCTGTACTTTTGCTGTAGTCTGTTTTCCTGTCAAAGGTTGTCATATTCCTGTTGCACAAGCTTTTTCTCTTAGGTATATATTTATTGTATACATAATTTTCACTGTCCTATTATACATTTTTCCTGCAAATTACTGCTTCCTGCAGACAAAGCCCAACATACATGCCAACTGGTGAACTCTTTCCCAAATTAGTTCTGTCTTAGCAACTTTCTACTGTGCTTTTTTTTTTTTTTTTTTTTTGGGGGGGGAAGGAGTTGGGTAGGCTATACAGTATGCCAGTCATTCCGTTTACTCTGGTCTATAATCATGTCACATTCCAAAGCCTACTACTGCAGCTAAACGTGCCTACACTTGCTGTAAATGTTTCCCATTTTGTACAGCATCCAGCAGATGTCCGCTCCTACCTCACGCCCATTTAGGAATTAGTCACCTATTGTCTATTCACAGCTACAGCGGCAGGCATTTGTTTGATAGTTTTCCCCTTTGTGTGGTTTTTCATCATTTGTTTGCTGATCCTACCTAACTTCATCTCTTCGGTGGGAAACAGGGTGAGTGTTCCACTAAGACAAATAAAACTGTTAGGGAGCAAAAGAAACAAACTCTGAAGAGACTTCCTCCCGCTGCAGGGAGGTTGTTTAGCGAGAACCAAAATAATTTTTAACACAACATTGTTAACACAGTTAAGTCCCACACTGTACACTTGCAAACACTGCTACATGAACATGAAAAGGAGTTTGTCACAAGTCACACTCACCAGCAATATATAGTTAACTTTGGACATGTGACATAAATAAATGCACTTATATCCATGAGTCAACATGAATATGCATATTGCGTTCTAAACACATTAATGTCTCTCTCTCTCTCTCTCTCTCTCTCTCTCTCTCTCTCTCTCTCTCTCTCTCTCTCATTATGTAGTTCATTCCAAAAATTATCTTAATCATCATTTTCACTGTGAACATAAGATCTTCACAACAGCTTCTGCTCAACAGCAGACGTTTTAATTTAGTCCATAAAACTGCCACAGTCCAAAGATTCCGTCCCTTTATTACCGCTTCTGGCATCCCTTCCGATTTCCCGTCTCATTCATAACATTTCTTTTCACGTCTGTGTAGCGATGACGAGGTGCCATTTGCATACGTGATTTTTCATTTACATGCAATCACGCGTCCACTTTCGGATCAGATTAATCTCTCTCTCTCTCTCTCTCTCTCTCTCTCTCTCTCTCTCTCTCTCTCTCTCTCTCTAACACTTCTTCCCTGTGTTAAAATAAAGATATTCTTGATGCATGCGTGGTTTATGATCTTTTTCAGGCAGTAAAGGACTTCCCGTTTCCTCTTCTTTTCCTTACTGTGAACTCCATTCTTTCTCTTCTGCTGTTCCTTTCCTGCTTCCTCTCCCTTACTCTGCTATTATCTCTTTGTTTCCATGCCTACCATCTGAGAATTAAGTAAATGGCCCATCAATACATTACACAGGTTACCGAACGTTTAGGATGAGATGACCTGGTGACACGAAACAGAGTCCTTGAGACAAAACCATTTGTTAGGTATCATGTTTGTATATCTTATGTGATGGACAAAAACGGGCAGAGAGAGAGAGAGAGAGAGAGAGAGAGAGAGAGAGAGAGAGCAATAGACTGCCAAAGAGAAATGAAAACTGTCTATCAAAGACCAGGAGAGAAAGTTGTTGAGAGGAGCTTGACGATGCAGAAGAAAGAGGTGGTAAGAGAATGTGTCGAAGTAACAAGAATTGAGAAAGGAATGGGGAAGTAATAGGAACAGGGGAGGGACGAAGATGGAAGTGATGGAAAGAGGTGATAGAAGAATATACTAGTAAGTGAAAGCTAGTGAGAATAAATTCATAATGACGCATAAGAGAACGAGAAATGTTAAAACTATTTTGAGAAATTTAGTATGTAGGTACGAAGAGAGTTACAAAAAGAAAATCATGGAAGGTAGACTGGCATACCTGTTACATGAGGTAAGGTGGGACTGGGGAAAAATAAAGACTAAAAAAATATGAGAGAAATAATGACAACAAAGCAGGAGTGAGGGGCCGGCGAAAGAAGGCATACAGCAAGAGGAATTTATAAAGGAAGAATCACTACGATGAAAAATGATATGAACATTTATCACAACCTAAACAAGATCAAAATTGTTGATACAGCAGAGGGACGCCACAGCCAGTGTTGTACCTTAACCCGTGACATTGACCTCTGATCTATTGGCATCATTAACGGATCACGCCTTACCATCCCAACAATTTGTGTGCAAGGTTTAATACAAATAGCACCAAGTAATAATGAGATAAAACTACACTCAAACATTTGACTTTCACCCGTGGCCTTGACCTCTGATAAGTCTGCACCAAAAGATATTAACTTTTTCCTAGATTCACACACAGCATAGGTGTACGTGTCAGTTTTGTCTAAATCGAATGAAGCAACAATGAGATATTTTTACCTTCCCCCGACGAAGTCAGACGAGGGTATTGTTATCAATGGGATCAACAATAGGCGGCAGAGAGATTTCGTTTCCAGACCAGAACTCAGAAAGTATTCGGTATTGAGTCATGAAATTCAACATAGTTATGTGTCTTGTAATGAACTTGTGCCTTTTGTTAGGTAGAATGCTGTGCTTAATATTTATTTATTAAATAATGAAGTAACTTTTTTTTTTTTCAGAGATTTCTATGTGATCTGTGCAAAGAGTTTGAAGGGCCCAATGCATTTCTCTGTTAAAACTTGGCAACTAATTCACCTAGGGGGCAGAAATTGTACATGATAAATGATTATATAAATATCTAATTATGTATAAAGTTCCATGACCAGACGTACTATGTAATCATAAAATATGGCTGCCTAAATGGAAAAAAAAAAAAAAAGCACGAGTCACAATTTCATCATATCTGCTCATAACTTCATTATTACTATGGATAAACTACTGAAAGTTTAAAGTTTTAATGTCTTTGTGTTATACAGGAGGGGGGGGGGTGAGGGTCGTTATGTGCTTGGTTAGGTGTGCATGGAGGTATGGGGTATGTGCTTGGTCAGATGGAGGGTTGCAACAGCGTAGCATTGCCTAAGTTTTAATATACAGTACTTGCATGTATAAATATCTACAAACAGTGGAGATTTCCATTGTCATTGGTACGCCCTCATCGTCGCTAACAAAAACATGGAAGAAGAATGCACAAAATGGATATAGTGGCACAGTTTATGGGCATGTAGAATGAGCTTGGAGTGAAAGGTTACTATTAATGAGATAAATGTCTTGCTGTCTGTTGATGAGGCCTCAGGGAAGGGGCTAACTCAGACATAGAGTAACAAATAAAAGAAAAATAATGAAAAAAATGCAAACGAAGCTCTACGAGTAAAAGATATGAATAAATAAAAGGAAGAATGAATATAACTAACGGGTGTGAAAAGGAGAAAATTTTGTGGTTGGTTAATACAGGAAGACATAAGAAGAAACAAGAGAAGGAAGAAATGTGAGTGGAGGTAATAAAAAGTAGAAAGTCAACTAGGTGGCAAGGAACAGGAGTGGACGGTGGTAGAGGAAGATAAAATGAAGATTTATGAAGAACAATGAAAAACAGGCTTAAGACTGGGAGAGGAAGGCAGGAAGAGAAAGCAATGAGAAGAGGAAGACTTAACTAGAAATAAGAGGAATAAGTAAATGAATATGATATAAATTATAAAGAATAGGAATGAAAGAAAACAATCTCGTTGAGAAAAGTGGACAGCATTCGACAGGCTGGTATTTGGAGAGAGAGAGAGAGAGAGAGAGACAGAGAGAGAGAGACAGAGACAGAGACAGACAGACAGACAGACAGACAGACAGAAGTACAGTTATAGTGTGTAAATGCTGCTATTACCTATTAACATTTCTCCTCCATCCAGTATCCTTTTCTGCTGAATTCTCTCTCTCTCTCTCTCTCTCTCTCTCTCTCTCTGAATATATATATATTATATATATATATATATATATATATATATATATATATATATATATATATATATATATATATATATATATCACCATCATCATCATCATCTATGTTCATCTCTTCCCATTGTTCTTCCTCCTCACTTCACTCTCTGTCCTCCTTGTCCTCCTCCCCTCATCTCTCCTCCTCCTCTTTTCTCTGGTCCCAAATTGACAATTACTCAGCGGGCGAAGGAGAGGAGGCCGGAGAGATGTCCTTCCTTCTTCATCCAGTCCATAACTACCTTTGGGAGAAGAGGAGGAGGAGGATGAGAAGGAAAAGGCTGAAGAGAAAAGGAAGATAAGGAGAAGGGGGAGCAGAATTTTCGGGAGATCAGGATGAGAGGTGTGAACGAGTGAGGAAAACGAATCGCAGATAGCGATGCAGGAAAGTAGGTAGAGAGAAGCAGTGGAAGTGAAGTAAACTGAAAAGAATGAATCAGGGAATTAGCAGACAGACAGGCAAGTGAAAGAAATATACGGAAACTATCAGAGAAAGACTGAATAGCTTTGAGAAGTAGAAAGAACTTACTGAACAAATATTGACATAAAAGGGGAGGAGCGTTTTGAAGCAGGAAACTTGAATGATGAGTGGATGGAAGTGTACCAGAATCGCTCAACAATGTGGTGAGATTACCGTCACTTGTGTGCTTTCCGTTTTTTCCCCCAAAGAGAACGTCGAGGGTCTTTAGGCAACTGATCCAAGATTAGAAGTTCCGGTTTGCCTAAATATTTACGCTCTGCAGGCCGTAGTAATGGACCAGTTTTGAAGATTGAGTATGAGAATAGTCCTCACAAGGTGAAGATGTCTTCGCCTGAGTGGTCACACGTTCAGGTCAACCCAAAGGTCACAGTGCTTAAAAAAAAAAAAAAAGCCAAGGTCATATTTCACACTTCCAAGTTTTTTCTCTTTTGCAAGCGTATAGTCATGAGGTTAATATTATTGAAAAAGACACTGAAAATGCAGTCAGTTATGCCTTCATCACATTTTTGTTACTCACCGCTGAAAATTGGCCCACTGAAAAAAGAATATCAATATATAATTTAATCCACGACTATCGCTTCCTCTTTAACTAGTGGAGGAAGGCAGAGAGATCATAGGTAAGCAGGAAGGTATGTACGAAGATGGGTAGGCAAGGAGGCAGTAGGTAGGGAGGTCAGTTAATACGTCGGTAGTTAGGTAAGCAGTAAGGCAGAGAAGTAAAGTGGGAGCTATGTGGTGGGGTACACAAAGAGACAAACGGAAAGGTAAGTAGGGAGGAAGGAAGGGAAGTAGTTATGTTTGTATGTATGTAGGCGTGAAGGCTGCTAAGTGAGAAAGGCAGGAAAGTAGGTACGGAGGTAAACAGGGAGGCAGGTAAGGTGGTAGGTAGGTAAGTAGACAGGGAGGTAGGTAGGCAGGTAAGTAGGCAGGGAGTTTCGGTAGACAGGTGGGCAAGTAGGCACGGCAGGTAGGACTGTAAGTAAGGAGGTTGGTAGAAATGGACTAGGTAAGTAGGCAGACAGTTTATAAGGTAAATCGACAACGAGTACAAAGAAATTCGCAACAAAACCAACAGTAACAGACGTCTTGGTTTTGTCAAGGTTGTTTGTATAGATAAGGTTTTAACTAACTGTATTGTTATATAAGTCACTGACAAGAATGGCAATTGATTCCTTGATATGCTAAAGGATTAATTTACATCTTCACACTTCTTAGTGAATGGATCACCCAGCCTTGCACAATGGCTGCAAAACCTGAGATCAGCTCATAACAGGTCATACGAGACATCGCCTTCAGGATCCCAGTGATGCACAGCTGCTTGTACTTTGCTATAATCTACTGCTGCAGATTGATTAAAGATCAAGGTCGGGGGTTAAAGTTAAATGATAAGGTGTAGTGTTAATTCATGACTACCTGGCGCGATTTGTATTAAATGTGACATATAAACTGTTGGGATGTTAATATGTGATCCGATTATGATGCGGTTAGATCATAGGTCAATGTCATGGCTTAAGGTACAACACTGGCTGTGACGTCCCTCTGCTGTACCAACACTTTTGATCTA
>NC_137062.1:13475067-13625067 GCF_032717465.1 Coenobita brevimanus | reverse complement strand
CTTGCATTTGTACCTCTGTCTTGCCACTTTACCCCAAGAATCCTTCTCAGTATTTTATTCTCAATTCCTAATAGTTTCTGATCTGTTGCAATTGTACTGTACCATGACTCATGCCCATAAATTAAAATCGGTCTAACCATGGACTTGTAAATTTTCACTTTAGTATGTACCGAAAGCATATTATTATTCCAAACAGATTTCAACATTCCAAAAGCTCGCCAAGCCTGACTAATCCTCTCCTCAATTTCATTGTTTAATGATCCATTAGATGATACAATTGTTCCCAGATATTTAAAGTTTTCCACATTCTTCACCACATTATTCCCAAATACACAATCGATTTGGTTCTCCACGTTCATATTAATAATTTCAGTCTTTCCACAATTTATTATCAATCCCACTTTTTCTCCTTCCTCCACCAGACAATCAAGCACCCTCTGCATCTCGTAAATACTTCCACAAATCAGTACAATATCATCAGCATAGTTCAAATCCATCAGCTTCTTATTTTCTTTCCAGTTAATTCCTGCACCTGTTCTCCTTACAACCTTTTTCATAACATAATCCATAACCAAAACAAACAACAATGGCGAAAGAGCTCCTCCTTGAATCACTCCTGACCTAACTTGAAATGGATCACTCAAAGAACCACCCACCAATACCTTACAAAAAGTACCTTCATGCAGGCTTCTAATAATATTTACAAACTTTTCTGGTATACCATAGAATCTCATAATTTTCAACATAGCTCCACGTGAAACACTATCAAACGCCTTTTCAAAATCCACAAAACACATACTAAGTGGCATTTTCATCTCATTAGCTTGTTGCATTAGATGCCTTACAATAAAAATCTGATCATTATAGCCTCGACCCTTTCTAAATCCCGCTTGTTCTTCTCTTAAAATTTTATCAGTTGCTGGCTCTATTCTGTTCAACAAGATTTTGGAAAAGACTTTTGCAACTACAGGTGTCAAAGTTATCCCCCTCCAATTGCCACACACACTTAAATCTCCTTTTTGGTAATTTTATAATCACTCCATTTTTCCATTCTTCTGGAATTCCACCATTATCCCAAGCCACATTAAAAAGTTTCAAAAGCGCATTCATCAACTCATCATTTTCCACCTACATTTCAGGAAATATTCCATCCTCTCCTGGGGCATTAAAATTCTTTTAACTCCTTTATAGATTTTGCTACCTCTTCCAAAGTTATATCCCCTGTTTCTATCTGCAAATCTCTCTCGGCTGGCAAAATGTCCTCTTCAGCTGGGATTGGTCTATTTAGAACAGATTCAAAGTGCTCTTTCCACCTTCCTTTTATATCCAAATCTTTAGTCATCAAATTACCATTTCTATCTCGTACAGGTATTTCCTTCCTTCTCTTTTCAGTCTCAGTTAACACCTTTATGGCCTTATACGCTGCTCTTGTGCTCTGACCGTCATTTTTACTTAATTTAATTTCTGTCTCTCTTGCCTTTTCATCATATAGCCTCCTCTTATCACGTCTAACTTGTCTTTTTACTTCAGAACGTAAACTCCAGTACTTTGCTCTAAGTACTTCAACTACCCGGCCATCAACATATTGTTCTTCACTTCTTAACTTCGCCTCTTTCCTTTTCTGAATTGCATTCCATGTTTCATCTGACATCCACTTTTTCCTTCTCGCTTTTCCCTTTTTCTTAATAGTAACCTTAGCACTCTCATGCAGAACCTCATTTACCTCTCTCCACATTTGATTAAATGACCTGAACAGAGACAGTATCAAAGTCGGGCTAAAATGAGCTAGAGTAAAACAAATGTTTGATCCACAAACACCAAAGAGCCTCATCATAATAAGAGAAATTCTTGAAGAAGTCGAGGAGTGCAATTACTTGGGGCAAATACTGAAATTAACGAAAGATCATGAGAGCGAAATATAAAGACGCATTACAATTGGATGGAAAGCTTTCGGTAAACATAGAGACATTATGAAAAGTAGTATGCCAGTTTGTATGAAACAAAAAGTATATAACGAATGTATATTTCCAGCTATGACGTACGATTGTCAGACCTGGACACTGACAAAATCGATGGAAAATAAATGAATCCGTTCCAAAAGAGCAATGGAAAGGTTAATGAGAATATTTTAAAGAAGCAAGAAAAGATCAGCTTGCGTGAGAGAGCAGACTAAAGTCAATGATATTATAGATTTTATAAAAGAACAGAAATGGAGGTGGGCAGGCCTTGTAGCAAGAATAAGAGATAACCGATGGAGCAAGAGGCTGACTCACTGGACACCCAGAGATTGTAGGAGTAACCAAGAAAAGACAAGACAGGAGGTGGAGAGATGAGATACAGAAATCTGCAGGGAAAACGTGGCAAAGATTGGCTCAGTCAAGGAATTCGTGGAGAAGGTTTGGGGAGGTCTTTGTCCAGCAGTGGACTTGCAAAGGCTGATGATGACGATGATATATATATATATATATATATATATATATATATATATATATATATATATATATATATATACCCCTGGGGGTTGTGGGTATATATATATATATATATATATATATATATATATATACCCCTGGGGAAGGTGGGATAGAATACTTCCCCAGTATTCCCTGCTTGTCGTAAGAGGGGACTAAAAGGGACACTTTTATCTACATTCTTTTTGCTCTCTTTCTTTCCCTTGTACTTTGTCTGTCCAAACCCTCTGCATTTTACTTTCATTTAGTTAAATTCCTCCCTCCACTGTCTGGTTCCTGCGAGTCACTGGCATTGGCTCCAGGGTAAAATATTTTTCTGCCTAAGAAATCTTGATGAACTCTGGTGACGAAGCAACGGCCCTCAGTTCCGTGCAGCCCTTAAGTGGGCAGGGGGTTCTAAGAATCCCACTGTGTAAAAATAAGTTTATACATCCAAAAAGAACCTTAAGAATAGGAAACTGGAATGTTCGAACTCTCAATCAGGCTGGTAAAATGGAAGAACTTATTTAAGTGTTCAAGGAATACAAGATGGATATTGGTGCTCTTACAGAAACGAGGTTGCTTGGAGTTGATAAAATGAATTTGGAAGCTGGTTTTACTATGTTGGTTTCTGGTAGGAGTGATGGAAATCATTATCAAGGAGTAGGCCTACTGCTGAGTAGAGATGCTTGTAAGGCAGTATGTGAGTTTGAACCAATTAATGAGGGCTTGCTTTAAGCTCGTTTAAAATCTGACCATGGTAATATCAGTATGGTTGTAGGGTACGTTCCGACAAATGAGGCTGCTGATGAAATGAAGGATGACTTTTATGAGAAGCTGCAGGATGTAGTGAATAGAATGGCAAGACATGATGTGTTAGTTTGCATTGGTGATTTTAATGCGATTGTTGGCAGTAGTAGGGATGGCTTTGAAGATTGTATGGGTAAGGAGGGTGTTGGTATAAGAAACGATAATGGGGTGCGCTTTGGAAGCTTTTGTTTGGCAAATGACCTTATAATTGGTGGAACTATCTTTGAACATAGAAAAATACATAAGACTACTTGGATTTCACCATGTGGTAAATACTGTAACCAGATTGACCACATTGCAATTAGCAGAAGGCATAGGAGTTATTTGCAAGATGTTTGCATAAGGAGGGGGGCAGATATAGGTAGTGATCATTAACTTGTAGTGTCAAAGATTAAAATAAAACTTAAGAGAAACGTTAATGGTAATTGTACAGGAGGTAATGCTTATGATTTTGATGAGCTGAGAAGTGATGAGAGCACGAGGGAAAAGTTTCGGTGGGAATGTAGGAACAGGTTTCTCGTCCTGCAGACTTTGATGGAATCTGAAAACAATGATATTAATTTTCATTTTATTTCACACTTTTTGCAAAATTCATCCAACAGTTGCGGCACACTACTGGATGCAGAGAGACGAACAGACAAACCGAACCAAAAACATAACCTTCTTGACAACAACTACACGACTATGATCTCCAAGTTTAATAGCCCAACAGTGCCACCTTCTCATGTAATTAGATGATGAAAAGCATAGCATAATGTATCTGACAATCTATGTATATGTTTGTATGTATGTATGGCATTAATAGGAAATACTATTGATGGTTATGTATGCAGCTGATATTTTTCCCCGTCCAAGTTAAAATGAAGTTGCATGAGAAGGAGTGTTAAATATTTTAGTAAGATTACGTGGTACATGATAGTGAAGTTATATTAGTACTACTTTCATGTTGCCGGTAATTTTCATCATCATTACCCCAGCCATCTTTCTCACCTGAAGATGGTAAAGCAGGTTCCGCAAACAAGAGAGCAGAAAGTACAAGAGAAGGGACACTAACAAGAAGCATGGCCTGTGAAATGAGCCACACAGTCATCCACATATCATTCAAGCCTTGGAATCCTGGCTCCAAATAACCGGTTTTATTGTGTACACATTTTTCATTGCTTGGTAACTACGCTTAATATACTGGTGTCGTTAATCACCACATTTTAAGTTGTGTGCAGATCCCTTGTCATGTGCTCTTCCATACATACGTTATCCAAGCAGTTCCATCCCATGTCAGTTCCCTATACGCACCTTCCAATAGGTAAGGAAGGTAGTCAATTAAGCAACCACAATGTAATAAAGTAAAAGAAGGAAGATCGTGTAAGAAATAAAAGAAGGAAGAAAGAAGGTAGTGAAACAATAAGTGATGTTGCTGTAATCAGAGGAAGAAGATAGATGTGAGGAATGAAGAGAAAGAAGGAAAGTAATGATGCAAATCTGTTGTGCAACTGAATAAAAGGAAGAAGAAATGTTACGCAGCAAAGGACAATTATAGAACAAAAGAAAGATGAGTGTAAAAATGCAGCAGGAAGCAGAAAGTTAATGAAAAAATAAATGGAGGAAGGTAGGTGGGAGGTAGTAAGAATAAGGAGAAAGATACTCAATCAGGGAGCGATGGAGTAAAAGACGAATATAGGAAAAGGAAGTTAAAGTGAATAAGATACAGAAGGAGGAAGACACTGAAACAAGAAATGAAGGTGTTAATAGTGTATTATGAGGACGACGGGAAGTGAGAAAATGAATAAGAAGAATGATTCTGAAACGAGAAACGCTGGTGTAGCCTAATGGTTATATGAGGAAAAAATAAGGTGACAAATGGAGTTAATGAATCACAAGACGATGGAAAGAAGAACTGAGGTACTGAAATAAGAGAGGATGATGTTAGCAGAGTAATAAGAGGAAAGAGAAAGCAAGTGTGTGTGTGTGTGTGTGTGTGTGTGTGTGTGTGTGTGTGTGTGTGTGTGTGTGTCCGGACGCACGGTGCTCGCTAGCCATTACTTCAATGTAGCTAAAGAGTGGAGATAATTCTGTTGCCACTGTATTACTTAAGAGAATGTATCTGTATAATCACTTCCCAAACTTGCACCTTATTAGAAGTTTTTATTAGTTTGGATTTATAATGTCAGATTCGATCTTTTCTTTCAAAACTTTCCCATGTTATTGAAATGTGCTGTCCTTTGTAGTGGTCAGCATCAGTGTATCACTGATGGTCCCTCCAGCATGGGTAACTGTTCTGCTGAGGCCAGGGGGATCTCTCGCTGGATAAATCCCCCACAATGACAGTGTGGTTCCCGTGGGAGAGGAACACACACACACACACACACACACACACAGACACAAAGACACACACACACACACACACACACACACACACACACACACACACACACACACACACACACAGATTTATTTATTGTTTACTCATTATTTATTGGTATGTGTTTACTTCTAGCATATATATTTATTCATATTCATAAGTATTATAGATAGGTGCAATGAAAATAAAAATCATTGGTGTGCCCATACTTGAAAGAATATATTTGCCTAATGATTTTCAAAAGCTACATCGCATAAAAAAAAAAAAAATCTGTCATCATGATTAACATTAGATGTTAATTTAGATAGATAGTTTATCCTTATTACAAGAGTGTTAGAATTTGGGCTTACTGTTTATCTGAATGTAGATAAGTATTTTTTGATACTGGTGAAAAAGTGGGTGATGTATTATACCAAACGGAAATATAATATGAAGCTAATGAAATATCTGGATTAAGAAGAAGCAGACCTAAATATTCTTGGTGTTACGAATCATAAATCATTTCACCAGTCTAGGCGGCTGAATCTTGGTGGGAATAGATGTAGTTATGATAATAGAGAAGGTTATCTCATAAATTGCTGTTGTTACTTGACATCAATAAAGAAAATTTTCTGAATCAGTAATGGAAGTGTAGGCTGCTGAGGCTGTTTTGTACTGGAGATGAAATCCTTGTAAAAGCCAACCACCTTTATTGAACCTGGATCTCCTCTGCCCACAACTTCTCTTCTTTGTCCAGATCTACACCACTGGTCGACAGTTATTTGTTGTTACTGCTGCCGCATTGAAAGCTGAAAACACAGTAAAACCCATGATAGTGAACTTTAAATAATAGATTTGGACAACTTATTTCAGGCAAAAAAAAAAAAAAAAATGTTTTCTGTTAAAAGTAACCTGTACGTTTCCTCTAGCGTTATTATGTTATTAAATATCCGAGAAAAATGAACCCAACTATTGTTCTAGCAACACGATATTCATGCACATTCAAAGAGACACGGTAATTATTTCTAAATGCCTTGTAAATTCTATACTATTGTATAAGTTCAGGAAAAAAAAAATAGAGTATTGGTTAGGAAGTGTATAAGAATGTTTTTTTTTTTTTCTTTTTAACAATATACAGCGATGCGTCGATATGAGACTTACTTGGAACACAGCAACTGCATTTGGCCTTCGCTCTGCACCAGCAGTTAAACTTCGTAAATAATGGGAGACAGTCCCTGGTGTTTGCAATGCAATATCCCCCTTTTTCAAGGCACGCGTTAGATATACACCGCTTCAGACACTGACAGCCATTGATGCACCTGTTTCTGTTAGGGAGGTAGGAATCTGTGCGGAGCAGGACAGCATTGTTGGCTTCCTCAAGGCATACACACGACCCATTTGGGTCCGTACATGCTGTTTCTTGGGAACAGATGAGACTCCTGAAAAAGAGGAAAGATAAAAGAAAAATAAATATCATGCAAGAAAAACCCTTAGACAGGATACTATTCTTAATAAAGAAATGAATTGTTGATATGTGTTGTTGTTGTTGTTGTTGTCATTATATTGATGGTTTAATAATGCACTTGCCAAGTATAATACGGTGTGAAATTTCGGTCCTTTAATTTAAACATCATTTTTCATCATTAAAATACATTTGAACTTATTAATCTCAGATTGTTGGTCGTAGTTATGTAGCATATTGTTTCATCTCCAACATGGTAATGAATTGATTGGTATTAACAACATGAGAACGTCAAGATTGAGAAGATGGTGCAAAAAATGGAAGTGGGTGAATATCATAGAAAGTTGTGGGCAGTAGAGGCCTTCTGGTAGTTAGACGGTTACATAGGTCTAATTGCTGTTGAGTTATAGAACTCTGTAGTCTATTAAATTGTTCATGTTATACATATTCAGCAGATATACAGTAGGAAGGAGTAAAATTGACAGGAATTTGTATAGAAAATAAGCCTCTTGACCAACAGAGTTAGCTGCCTTGACTTACGACGTGAAGGTAAATATAAAGGCAACTCCACCAGTGTTACTGCAGGTTGGACTGGGTAACAAAATCCTACTCTGGTGCTCATTTTCCATGTCGTTCAGCGTCCCTTCTACAATGTCGTCTGCTTCGTCGACTTGGTCGACCTCCATCTCCTCGTTATCGAGGTTCTTCCTGACCGCGTCAACTTGAACATTCTGTGACAGAGAAGTAACAGCTGAATGTTTTACCAGGCTAATCAAAGACTTTAGCCGGATAATAAAATGGCAACTTTATTTACGTATACGCATCAGCCTTTATCCCTGTTTGATCCTGAGTTAGCCAGTTCTCTTAGAGCGAGCTGACCCATCAACCACAGGCCAGTAACCGCCACTGCAGGGCCGTCCTGTGCAGTAAAACGATATTACCCTACGGAAGACAGCGTCTCGCCACAGTGAGACGCTTTGAATGTGTGAAGATTTGGCTCCCAGATGGATGCTGCATTAGCTTCCCTCGTCCCAGAAAAGATGATTACCATATTAGATTCCATATCACTCCATTGTATGGTTTTCTCTCTCTCTCTCTCTCTCTCTCTCTCTCTCTCTCTCTCTCTCTCTCTCTCTCTCTGTTTGTTTATTTATTTATTTATAGAAACTTTTTAATGTGGTGTTAGCTCCTGACGATAAGTATTTTATCGCGTTTGAGTAAAGTTAGCTGATGATGTTCAAAGTAAAGGTCAAGGCAAATCCATTTCTTTGACAGGTGTTCAGTAATGAGGAGGGTGTAGGTTGTGGGTACTCTTACCGCGGACTGGGAGACGGCCACCAGGAGAGTCAGTAACAGAAACACTTGCATCTTGCCTCTTGTCTCTCGTTCCTCTGCAAAGATCACAGGGATTATAACCTATTTTGAGTTATTTTTATATTCATATACATTGTTGTCCATAAATATTCCTCTTTCACTCCACCTGGCTGTTTATCCATAAAACAGTTATTCTCCAATATCGCTATATCAACAAATTCAAGTACTAATGTTAGTAAGGCACTGATAAAGGATTAAGAGTTGTCATGTGGGTTTTTGATAAGCCAACCAAGAGCAAACTGTCATCAGAAAGGAATTATTTAAGTTTGCTATCTAAATAATTTGGTTTAAAATGGGTAAAAATAGTTTGTTTAAAACTGGGTAACCCTGGACCACACTTGCTGTTGCTTGACAGACTTCCATACCTGGCGTGCTAAGGTAACTTAATATCCGTTATGATGTGATATGTTTTGTAGTAACCATGGTACAAAAACCTTCCTGTTGTAATAACCTGCTACGTCACTTAAACTGTGATAGGAATAAAACGTATCTGCGGATATGGAAATGAGGGATAGTTGCAGGTATAGTCTTTGCTGGAAGATGAATTTCATTCACGTAAATGGATGACCACTCTTGTTCGTTAGTCAGTCAGTCGTAGCTAACATTTTTATGACATAGTTTTGTGAGAAGGTAGTGCGACTGAGAATGTAAAAGGGAATTTATAATATTGATTCCTTTACAGCCGGTAAACCAAGGTTAGGACACATACAGTTATTTTGGGCAACACTAGATATAATGATGTATGGATGAATGGCTGTTTGATCAAACAGTTCCTAGTAACGTTATGAATCATAACTAACAACAAGAAGGAATCAGTGCCTGCAGCAGCGCCAGTACAAATGGTATAAATACCGAATATTTGATTTTGCACAATGACCTTCACCTTCCAGAGATTAATATCAAACTTGATATTTCATTTCCTCCCTAACTTTCTTCCAACATTGGCTCAAATAAAAAAAAAATACGTTTGAGTTGACTTTCCCCCATTGATCTTAGCCTTTGACCTGTTATATGACCAGGACTTTTCATTAAATTCAAAATCAAATCTCTTCACCCATGTTTTAGTCCAACCCCTTCCACGAAATTCAGTCTACAGCGGAAAAAATGGTTAAGTTGACTTTTATATGTGACATTGACTTTGGAAATATTCATGTAAATCAGTAAACATTTTGAGTGCTTCTTTGAAATATTCGTGTGGAAAATGTGTTAACATTTTGTTATTCTTAGCTCATCCACTATATTCGATCCAAATCAGATAAAAGCTCTCACTGTTATTCTCTTGTCACACTTACACACGGGGTCAAACTTTGTCTTTGCCTTATGAACTTGACATTTGACTAATTGTTCACAGACATTAATCCCTTTGCTAATGCCTGATCTTTTTTTCTTTACTGAGTTTTCTTCCCACGTGAAATAGACAAGTACCTTGGCCTTTGACCTTTAATTTTACTTTGACCTTAACAAATAATTTTTCAAAATCAGATGTTAATATTCTTCCCTTAGCCTTATCCCTTCCATAATGTTTGGTCTCAATAAGATACAAACAATTTAAGGTGATCTTTACTTTGAACCAAACGTTATTTTTAAAAAGAAAAAGTTTAGATACAATCTGATGATTATTTTTTTATTTAGCACACACACACACACACACACACACACACACACACACACACACACACACACACACACACACACACACACACACTAGAGATCAACACATCTGAAGGGAAAGTAATTGTAGCCAACTTGTACATGTCACCCAGATCAAACACATGGGAAAGAGACGAATATGAGGACCTGGCAGAGAGTACAATTCAGATTTTAAGAGCATTACTACATAAAATGGAAGAGAAATCGGAAAGAATTATGCTAACTGGAGATTTTAATACAAATATAAATTGGAATACTCAAGATATAGTAAGCCAAGAAAGCTGTTGGGACCAAAAGCTCCTGGATCTCGTGCAAGAGTTTTTCCTAACGCAACATGTGAGGGAAACCACCAGAAAAAGAGAACTCGATGTACCTTCAATGCTAGATCTCATGTTTACTAGGCAAGAAAATGATACTGACAGTTTAATATATCACCCTCCATTCGGCAAAAGCGACCATGCAGTACTAAATTGCAACTTCAGGATAGCATATGACATAGTTAACAGCAATGAAAGTTACAAAAAGAGCCTAAACTATAAAAAGGGAAATTATCAAGACCTAAAGAAGTATTTCTTAGAAGTTGATTCGGAAAATGAGCTTAGAGGACAAGATTTCAATGCTGTATATAAAAAATTCTGTGAATTTTATGAAATAGGAGTCCAGAAGTACATCCCACAGAAGCAGAAAAGAAAATAAAGAAATGGTTCAATACAGAATGTAAAAAATCAAAAGAAAGAAGAGATTTGTTGTGGAATAGATACAGAAGACACAATAGTGAAAGGGCATATAATAATTACAAACAGGCAAGAAATGATTATACACGAATAAGGAGGGAAGCCCAAAAACAGTTTGAGGAGGATATTATAAATAAAAGTAGTGATCAACAGAAGCTATTTTACAGCTACATCAGAAGCAAAACCAAAGTAAAAGATATAATACAATCCATTACGGACGAGGGAATCACCTATACACAAGAGAACGGTATTTGTGAAGCACTGAATAAGAATTTCCAATCAGTTTTTACAGAAGAAAAAAATTTTGAGGGGGACTATGTGGAACATGCATGCCCACACATACTACCAGATATAGAAATATCAGAAAAAGTAATACAGGAGGAGTTAAGTAAATTAGACAGAGGAAAAGCAAGTGGTCCTGATGAAATTTCATGTTGGGTGCTACGAGAATGTGCAAAATAGTTAAGTAAACCATTATTTTTAATTTTCAGGAAATCCTTGAGTCAAGGTAAACTACCTGATATTTGGAAGAAAGCAAATATTGTCCCCTTATTCAAGAAAGGGAATAGACAAAATCAACTCAAATACCGACCAGTATCACTGACCAGTGTTGTAAGCAAGGTATTAGAAAAGCTTATAAGAAAAGCTTGGGTAAATCATCTAGTAGAACACAATATGATAACAGAAAGACAGTTTGGTTTCAGAAAAGGAAAATCATGTGTTACTAATCTGTTGAGCCACTATGACAAAGTAACAGACACAATACAGGAAAGAGAAGGATGGGTGGACAGTATCTATTTAGATTTCAAGAAAGCATTTGACACAGTACCACACCAAAGACTTTTATGGAAACTGTACCATCAAGTAGGAATTCGAGGCAAACTGTTTTGTTGGATGCAAGATTTTCTCATAAAAAGAGAAATGAGAACAGTACTAAGGGGAAACTACTCATCATGGAAAGAAGTGACTAGTGGAGTACCACAGGGCTCAGTGCTGGCACCAATCATGTTTTTAGTGTATATAAATGATGTAGACAGTAACATTGGAAATGAAAGCTATCTAAATATGTTTGCAGATGATGCAAAAATACAAAGGAGAATTACTAACACAGACTCTTGTAAAGAGCTACAAAAAGAATTAAATAAACTTCATGAATGGAGTAATACATAGCAAATGGAATTCAATGTGGACAAGTGTCATGTAATCAGGTTTGGTGAAAGTGGAAAAAGACCTGATTGGGATTATACGTTAGGAAATAAAACCCTACATACATCAGAAAGAGAGAAGGACCTAGGTGTGATTATCAATAACAGACTATCTCCGGCTGACCACATCAGTGAGAAGGTACGGAACATGTATACACTGCTTGCAAATATGAGAATAGGATTCACATACATAAATGAAGACATGCTAAGAAGGATAATAACATCATTCATCAGACCAACCCTGGAGTATGCATCAGTAGCCTGGAGTCCTCATCTCAAAAAACACATGGACAAGATTGAAAAAGTTCAAAGGGTCACTACAAGATGGATACCAAGCTTAAGGGATCTAAGCTACGAAGAAAGACTAAATAAACTGAATCTACGAACACTACAGGAGAGAAGGAAAAGAGGTGACATGATAATGCTATATAAATGCGCATCAGGGAGGGAGAAAATAGACATAAATGATTACTTAACATATGGGGAAGCATCAGCAAGAGGACACTGCAAAAAACTGCATAAGAAGAGAGGTGATAAAGACGTGAGGAAATTCAGTTTCCCAAACAGAGCAATTGATCAGTGGAATGCACTACCGAATGAAATAGTGTGTGCCAAAACAATTCACAAATTTAAGGATATGTACGATAAATATGGTTCAAGACACGGGACAGTACGAGCTTGACTCATTCCTGTAAAGATACAATTAGGTAAGTACAATTAGGTAAGAACACACACACACACACACACACACACACACACACACACACACACACACACACACACACACACACACACACACACTGATCATAACACCCGTTCTTGCTTCGGGAGTAAGGGATACAAAAGAGATCAATCAGGCAATACTAGAATGGAAGTTTCTTTTGTGTTTTTATAGTAAGTCACCATTAAGAATTCAGTTCGTCAACAGTTCCTGCTCTCCCAGGGAAAGAGAAATATTCTTCACGTGAGCTGCATCTCACCTTAAGGGAAGACTGGTGGAGTGAGTGGGAAGCGTGTAGACTGGCTGGCTGTCTGGACAGAAGTGAGGTGTGCAAAGGAGTAACAGTCCAACCATTTTATACAGACACTGAGTAAACAGGTGTTCTGCTTGGTGAGTGTTAGCAGGCTACATGGAAGTAAACTTGGTGTTCTAATATTTCTTTATCATGTTGTAGTAACAAGAGCACATAACCTTTGACAATCCCATATACGTTCTGTGGAAATATTTTGCCTGTTAATGAACATAGTTCTTGCTTATATTTCCACTGTGTTGGTTTTCTACTTTGAAAAAGGTAGTTCAGGTAACCCTCACCCAATCAGAAAGAGTTTCATAACCCTGGCAGGTGTTCCCTCATTATTTTGCTCACGCGTCTGTACACGTGATGTGGACAAATGTGCAGTGGAATAGCCAAAAGTGGAAATCTGTAGAAAAGCAAAATCATGTAGGTATATATGCGACATTTATTAGGTGAATATTTATCGTTTATGACAAGACTATAAACGCCTTACATTTACTAAGGAATTTTTACACACTTGTAACAAGATACGAATCATAGTATCTTATGTCTATTTTTGGAGTAGTAATTATTTTACCATAAAATTTTATAAAATACCTGATGTGTTGCTCAATACGTTGTGGATATTACGGTCTTCATAATTTATCTATCTCTCTATCTATCTATCATCTATCTATCTATCTATATATATCTATATATCTGTATCTATATCTATATCTATGTATATCTATCTATCTATCTATCTATCTATCGATAGATAGATAGATAGATAGATGGTCCGCTGTGACAAGTGGAAATGTTGGATGACATTGAGAGACACAGGTAAGAGGTTCATTATTGTTATTATTATTATTATTTTTTTTTTTTTAACATTTCGGGCTACACAGAACTCATCTTCAGAGAGTCTGACCAAGAAGTAACAGATCCGAGACATTAATAAGCCTTGAAATTTCCTTATCCTTCCAGTGTCGCAGCCTGATTGGCTACATGAAGGAGAGTTCCGCCGTCCTACCTCACCTCTGATTGTGACATTAGTGCTATCCTTGCTGTATTTACTACGGCGGCTGAAAAATCTCAAACAGCTTTTAGATTTTTTTTTTTCACACAAATGTTCGCTGCTTCCAGGATTCCTCTCATTTCTTAATTCACATCATTCTTAGTGATTGTAGCTTCTGCCCACTCGGGCAAATGATCGTGCTGATCTATGTGCAACACTAGGGAGTATTCTGTACCAAACATCTGCTTTGTGTTGTGCTATCCTTTTATCCTTTCCTCGTCCTGTTTCCCCCATGCACTTTTTCAAGCATCCGCTGCACGGCATTCTGTATACCACACTGTTCTCATTATTACTTCCATTCACTTTCGTTTTATTTCTCCTATTTTGCATCCTAAGGATGGAGCGATTCTGAGGCCTGTTTTCTGTAAGTACATGTTGACAGCCGAAGTTTTGGATGAGTTGGGAACAGGTACATCTGTATTATCATCGTTTAATTGAAAATGGATATTATCTCTTTTCTTTTCAATTGTATGAATTGCATTCTGTTTTAGTTTCAGCAACATGCCTTCAGAGTAACATAATTTCGTAAAAGCCTTTATTACTGCAAATTGTGTATGGAAATGTTATAATCACTCCAGACCTGGTGCTTTCGGTGTAGCCTATGCAGAAAGACAGTGGATAAAGTCATCTTTGTTTGATGGTTTACGATACACAGAGTATGTAACTCCCTCGTCTCTTCTCCATATTTTTGTATCCAAGAATGGGATTTTTTTTTTCTTTTTCTCATCTACTGTGAGCTGATTGTCATCATTCATATTGTTTAACATTCCCAGTTTATTAAAAGTACTCGTGTCCTTAGGCATAATTACTAAGATATTGTCCACATATGCGTGCCATGTTACACCCCTCTCCATGATCCTTTAATAGCCAGCCTCATATGCTTTCATATACAGGCAAGCCATGACAGCTGAGAGAAGCGAGCCCATGATTAATCCCTTGTGTTGCCTATGTTCTTCTCCACTGAAGTCAATGATGTGAACTTAACACACTGATAATAGTTCGGTGTAACCAGGTCTTGGTATTGTTAGCTCATCTTTGATGGCGTCCACTGCTGTTCGTACTGCCTGCATGGTCCCCTCAGTTGGTATGTTGGTGAAGAGTTTACGTCAAAGCTTGCCATTTTATTATTGCAGAAGTCCACGTTCTTGAGATTTTCTATTAAGTCTGCCGAATTGCTTAGATGAGCTCCACTTATGATCCCCTTTGTGTTTGAGAGGGGATTTTTTAGAGCTGCGTCTGGAGATTCCCTAATTAAATTTAAAATAGTCGTCAGAGTAAAGTATTTGATTACGATTAACATTATATTCCTCAGGACCTGTTCTGTGTCCGACATCGTGGGTAGAGAGAAAAAAAGTGGACATATTCCGCAGAGTTTGGATAAACCCATTGAAATCGATGATGTCTTTTGTAATATGTTCTTGTTCTCACCAGACAAATGTATTTAGCATAAAATTTTCGAGATGGTCTGGGGATGGGGTATATCAGTTATTAACTCCGATAATTACCGTACTTAGAGATATTCTTCGTGACTTGAATATAATGGTCTGGCGGGAAGGAGAATAATATATATAAGATGTGAAAATTTATTTATGTTTCTAGAACAGATCGGTATATAGTTGATTTACTTGTGAAAGTGTGTGTGTGTGTGTGTGTGTGTGTGTGTGTGTGTGTGTGTGTGTGTGTGTGTGTGTTACTTTTTGTCTTCTGCTTAATTGCTTCCAAAACGGTAATTGAATGACATATGTGTGTTCCATGCATTCTCTTTGTTTTGTAAGGAATATGTAGAAAATAAAAGGAAAATAAACACGATGAGGGGAGTTAGAAGTCTGGCACATACTGTAGGTGGTTTAGGAGACTTCGTAGCACGTCTTACTCAGCGATTTATTTTACATGTTCCGCATTTTTTTTTACGTTACTCAGCCTAAATATATCGGCGATTACAATAGAAGTAATAAAACACGGACTCAGAGAGTGCAATACTTGCGTCCACCATCTGGTCTAAGGGACGCTTATTTGACTTTCCACATGTCCCTGACTTTCAACATATTACTCTGGAAATCTAATTTCTTCCTTCTCAACCCGTACCTCTTCCACCAACATTGGTTCAGTCAAATCAGAACTATTTGATTTTCTCCTGCCACCCAGTTGACGTTTGACGTTTCCTTATGACCTTGGCTTTTGGCTGATTGTCCTTAAAGTCGATTTTCTTTATCCTTCCTTTCGCCGTAACTCGTCCACAAAGGTTAGTTTATATCGGGTACAAGCAGTTTTAATTTTGTCATAAATATTAGTTTATTCTTTTGGGTGATGCTTTTTTCATGCACCAGGTCATCAAAAACTGATCAAAACTTTTTTAGTCGTTTTGTTCTCGCACAAAAATGTTTCGAACTTTGACTTTGCCCTGTGACCTTGACCTCTGACCGATGGCCCTTATAACTGGATTCCTCAGTTTTTGCCTAACACTTTGTCCTTATAAAAAGTTTAATTCAAATTATATCAGAACACTTTGTCCTTATAAAAAGTTTAATTCAAATTATATCAGAACACTTTGTCCTTATAAAAAGTTTAATTCAAATTATATCAGAATGTTTTGAGTTGATCTAGTTCAATGAGTTAAGCATTTTGACCTTTCATTTATAGCTTTCACCCATTTTTCTCAAAATACATTGTAATGCTTTTACTGTTGCCTTATTTTCAAACTTTCCAAGATGTTTGGTAAAAATCGGATAAAAACTGTAGGTTGCCCATTTCTCTGACCTTTGGTTTACTCCTTGACAATAAGTATGCTCCCTGGCAATAGGTTGACACCTTCGCAAACCCTCTAACCATGCACCAAGTTTGGCTAATATCCGATGAAATATTGATAACAAAATATCTGAATCGAATTTTTGTTTTGCCCTGTGAGGATGATTTCCGACTAATTCTCATTATTAAATTACTTCATTCTCGCCTTACCCTCAACCTGTACCTAAAGTTTGATCTTAGTTGAATAAGAACTGATTAATTTGATATTACTTGTTGAACGCTTGGTCTAGCCCACTGGCCTAGACGTTTGACCTATTAAAAAAAAAAAAATCGCGTTTATTCTGTGGTAAAAATCTTTCCACCAAATTTGATTAAAATCAGATAAAAAGGTGAATTTTATTACACTCACACACACACACACACACACACACACACACACACACACACACACACACACACACACACACACACACACCTCATACATACTGCATCTTTACACGAAATACTGACGTCACTATTGTATGATTTTACAGTTTGCCTCTGCTGTTATCCAGAATGGCACAATCCACAACTACACTGATGCATATTCACACCTGAACTTTTGTAATCTTGCCTCATACCCCCATTAGTACGGGAACAAGTATTTGCAATCTGCCTCTCCCATACACAATTAATCCCGACCTTTTGAATTCCCACTCCCTCATACTGTCCTTAATGCCTCCCTTTTATATTATCATTGGCCTATATAACCCAGGTGTTGTACTCTCACACACTACATCGAAGTCTAAACACACCCAATGTGGTGTATTCTTCCAAGCTACATTCATTCGTCTATGTACACTATTTTTACCCTATCACTTGTATTCTTCCCCTCCAAACCTACAACCATTCCTCTATACTCACCCGACCTTTGATCTTCCTCCCTCATGGACATTACACCCACTCGTCTATACATGCCACACAGTTTTGCATTATCTCGCACCCACAGTCAATACACACCCACCTCTGGTACCTTCCTCTTCCCCACACACCTCTCTACGAACATACCCTTCCTCCCTCTCGCCACAAGTGCACCATACCATGCACATACATACTTTTTTGTCTCTCGTTTCTTGTTAGTATTCCGGGGTGTACTAATTCATGTGTTCCCCTAACTCATGTTCTTTGTGACCCATGTTCCCCACGATCTTCAGCCATATTCTCTTGAACTTGGGGCATGTCTAGCAACTCTCCCTTTCTGATTGATTTCGTTTTTTATACCTTAAAATTCTCTTCAAGTCTTAAACAGTAAGACCTGCGGGTTCGCGGAGAGTAGGAGACATATGCAACATAACATACCCAATTGTATTAACCTAAAATGTATATACAAAAGTTGAATATTCTGCCGTTACGTTCACTGAGGAGTGTTATTTACAAGTTCTGTGACAAGTTCTGCGAGTACCCTTGAACTCCAGACTGAAATTTGATGTATAAGGACATGTCGTACACTGAACCATTGAACTATAGATTTTTTGGAACTGTGACTGATTTGCAGAAATCAATATATACCAGTAGGGAAAAAATATGATAACACTATTCTGAAACTCATTCATTCATTATGTGAACAGTTTACATATATCCCTCCCCCCCCTCTCCCTAAACACAAGGGAACACAAGGACACACATACATCAATCTTTGAGTCTTTAAGCATAAAACAAAGAGCTGAAAAAATTAAATAAATTAACGGGGAATAATTCTTTCAGCTACTCCATCATCTCAGATGTAGGGCCCGTCGCCATTGTTCTTATTGCGGATATGACGTCACAATTCCTTACGCTTTCTCTGATGCAGGCATGGATTGAGGGGGGTATACCTCCCCCTCCCCATTTGCGGCAGACCAGTGATTACTTACTATAAAAGAACGAAGCTATATACAAAAATATATGGAACAATTGTTTACATAAATATTATCACAGCTTCACAATGAAAAGAAGCATTTGGCAGTAATATAATTTTGTACTTAAGTGATGAAAAGATGTCAAATAAAAGTGCAGTTTGATTTGACTATTAAATGGATCTGGTGGTAATTCTGCTAGGAATGTACCCCCCCCCCCCGCCTTTGTTTCCAAAATGCTTGAATTTGCCCTGTGGTGACTGTGATATATAGAAAAATGGGTAAGGGTAGAGCAAACTTCATCCTAACTGTATGTATGCTATTAAATCTGTGTGTGTGTGTGTGTGTATGTGTGTGTGTGTGTGTGTGTGTGTGTGTGTGTGTGTGTGTGTGTGTGTGTGTGTGTGTGCACTAGTAATGAATCTTGCATAAAAAAGGAAAGAAAAATGTAACAGTTGGACAGGTGTTTCCTGCATGCAGCCGTCACAGGCTCCTCCCATAACACCTGTCTCCATTTATGCAGTAATTCAGAATCGGATTTATCGATTGCTTTTCAAGGTATAGTTTTATATTTTCATATCATTTTCTGCATTGGAAAGTAATAGTTGTTATACAGTAATTGTGTGTGTGTGTGTGTGTGTGTGTGTGTGTGTGTGTGTGTGTGTGTGTGTGTAAAACTGAGTTGCTAATTTAGGTTGTAAAAGAAAAATCACAGGTGTAACAACTGCACAGGTGTTTCCCTGCCTACGACCTTCATTGGCTCCCCCAGCGCAAGTGACCACAAAGAAAGTCAGTTGGAACCGCATTTTATGCTAATTTATTTCGAAGATCATGATACACTTTTATGCCTTGCTGGGCTGGGGAAAAACCGACAGGCAGTTTCACAATTATTTCTCTCTCTCTCTCTCTCTCTCTCTCTCTCTCTCTCTCTCTCTCTCTCTCTCTCTCTCACACACACACACACACACACACACACAAACTACGATCAAAATAACACCCGCTGTTGCTCCGAAGTCCGTGTGTAATTTTCCAAGACACTCAGCTGAAGACTTTCTTGTTCTGCCGCTGTTCCTTCTGAGGGTTTCTCAGTTTATTTTCCAGCTGGGTGCGATGTGTAATTGATAAATACCTTTCGTAGGAGAAGCTTTACCTGTGCTGAACAAAGTCTTCTGAAAGTAGCAGGAATATACAGATGTCACTGAAGTCAAGAGGCCAAGATCACTCACCAGAAACAATTCTTCCCTGCTATGTGTTCACTCATTCCACCCTTATCATTTCGGGACTCATTCACTTCTTACACACCCAAGTCGAAACAGGGTGCATATGTAATTTAGTGAACCACCTTTATGTCTTTTATAACCTGAAATATTCATCTCATAAATTAATATAATTACTCATTCCTCTCCATAATTCATCAAAAAAGTAACTCCCTTTTCATTACGCTTGTGAATGATAACAAACACATTAAGTAAAACCAACATACTATTCCGATTCATTCTTTTTCACCTTCCCTTCTTGCTGCATATTGCACACTGTTCACATAACCCTTTAACATTATGCACACCTACTCGAGCCTCATTAGATATAACTGAACCCTTGGAAGTCACAGGGTTCATATCGGAGGTTCGATAACTATTTTGGGGTAGTACATTACCAGAGTGGGGGGGCTTGCTGGTTTTGACATGGGAGAGGACGTGCAACAATAAGCAAGGCAAAAGAGGAGAACGAAAGACTGATGGTAAACAGTGAACTCAAGAGAAATAGGGTCAATGTAGAAAACTTGAAGGGAATGCACTGAAGAAACACGACAGAGGAGTTATGATTATTATTCTATTATTCTTATTTCGAGTTTTGCGCTGTGTCCTTTTTTCGATAAGGGCTAAGGCGTTGCCCCTGCGTAAAGGACTAGGTTTGGAGCGTGTTTCACTTTATGGCCGGATGCCCTTCCTGTTGTCCACCAGTAACCCTTGGGTGGACTGGAACCTCCGACCCTTCGGCCAGAGCAGGTCGCTCTAACCCACTGAGCCACGGCTGATACAATTATGAATATAGATGTGTAGGGAGAATTAAGAAAGCGTTTGGTTAATACAGACACACAACGTTTTGAGTTATGCAGGTGATTAAAGGTTCATAAATGCAATGTAATACTCGTACATTAGACCCTCAGTATACCGGATCATCTGGGGGGAAGCCCAGTCCAATAAAGTTGATAATATTCCATGTCCGATGATTCCCTGAACTGGGATATCAGGCAAAGAACGCAAAATGAATGAGTGAAACAGAATATTCCACACACACATCACAAAGCCAGCCAGAAGACAGGGCGTGTGTGCTGGGCAATCCCCAGGCAATGTCTTCCCCCTTACTATTTTTTAAAACTCAGCCCTCACCCCACTAACCGGTCTAATGGATGGCCTGGCCTGCACTATAGGTGCAGGAAATCTTTAAACGAACGAATGAACACAATATTCTAGAGTTAAAAAGGAAAACTATAGCCACGTTACACAAACTTAGTCAATAGTTTCACACCTTGTCAAAGAAGTTCTTGATAACTGGCCCAAGGGACTGGGAAAAACAGCCGCCAGTGTTGGGAACTGCGTTCTAATTCACCCGTTGCGCGGAAAGAATTCTGGTGGACCTACGTCATTAGGCCCACATCGTTAAATTAAAAAAAAAAAAAAAAAAAAAAAAAAAGTGTGGTGGGCAGGGATCTGGGTTGCCCGTAGGTCCGAATGTTTTTTTCCATTTACTGGATGGTATCCGATATGAACAACTGTGTCTGGGCCACAGTGTATTGTTAAATCCGATATCTGATCTAGCAAGGTACAGTAAGGTGAGGGCTTATATATATATATATATATATATATATATATATATATGGTGTTTCCATTTTACCTGTGGATATCGACATATCTGTGAATCACGTGTTATTGAAAACATACATAGGGGAAACAGGACAAGGAAAGGATACAAGGACAGCAAAACACAAAGCAGATGTACGCTGTCACAGAGTATCTATATACAGTAATTCCCTAGTGTTGCACATAGTTCAGCACAATCATTTGCCCGAGTGGGCAGAAGTTACAGTCATTGCAAATTATCTATACAAACAAATAAGAATAATGTTGGCAGCAGCTAACATTTGTGTAGATAATGTGACGAGCCACAGGGAGAAATTTTTCAGCTTATGTAGGAATACAGCACGGATGGCAATAATGTTGAAATTTGAGTGGGGTTGGACGACGGAAAATTCCTACATATAGCACATGAGGCTGCGACACGAGAAGGATAATTGAATTTCCTAGGGTATAAATGTCTCGGCTCTGTCACTTCCGGGTTAAACTCTCTGATGATGGGTTCTGCGTTGCCGAAACGTTAGAGAAAAGAAAGATTTCAAGATCTTATCTGTATATCTCCCACCTATTTCTACTTGTCACAGTGGATCATATATATATATATATATATATATATATATATATATATATATATATATATACACACACACACACACAGGGTGTCCCGGGATTTAAGGCTAAAACTTTGGGAAATGATAGATGATGGAATTCTGGGCAAAAAATTTTATATGAACATGTGTTCAAATCTCAACCGTTACGGAGCTACAATTACTGATAAGCTTATGGGTGAAAATGGTCTTCATATTTCACCCATAAGGTTATCAGTAATTGTGGTTCCGTAACGGTTGAGATTTGGTACACATGTTCATGTAAAATTTTTGCTTAGAATTCCATCATCTATCATTTCCCAAAGGTTTAGCCTTAACTCTCCCGGGACCCCCTGGATATATACAGTATACACACACAGTAGACTGTAGCACCAGTCGAGCAGGGCAGTACTCCCGAGGTGGATGGAAAGCTGATGGCAGGGAGTGCTGGAGCTCCCGTTTCATCAGCCCTCAGGACTAGTTCCTGACCATCCCCCTTTGCTGAACTTTTTCAGTGTCTCAGTAACACAGAGAGTAGGCCAGCATGCTCTCCAGTACAAATTTCTCTATCTACACCAAACTACATGCACAGTACACACTACACTTCCTATTCAAAAAAAAAAAAAAAAAAATGGCGTCTCTTCACCAAACCTCGGAGTCCCCAGGGGGGGGGGAACATAAATGCCCCCACCATCCGCCCCTCTCCCGGTGACGACTCGAGGTGCCTAGAACCACTGTCTGACTCTCTTCTTCTTCATTTCTGCAACATTCTCGGCCTTTCCTCTAACTTTCGCTCTGTTGAGCACCACCTCTCCTCTAAACCTCACATTCTTTTTCTAACGGAGACTCAGCTGTCTGAGGCAACTGACAGCAAACTCTTTTCTGTATCCTCCTACTTTCTCTATAGTCATTTCAAAGCCAAAGGTGGCTGTTGTGTATATATATGCAACGACTTATCTTGCTCTCGTGTTCCTGAACTCGATTCTTCTGAATTCTCTACACTCTGGCTTCGGCTTTCCTGTCATTCTCTGACTATATATATTTGTGCTGTTTACTTATCCCCTAATTCTACTGACTATTAAAAATTCTTCGACTATCTTACTTCTACAATGGAACACATTCTATCCATTTCTCCTTTCTCTGAAATCTCCATTCTAGGATATTTCAATGTTCACCACCACCTTTGGCTCTCCTCTCCTTTCACGGATCCACCTGGTGAACAAGCCTACATTTTTTTCTATCCTTAATGACCTAGAGCAGCTTGTACAGCACCCTACCCGTATCCCTGACCGCCTTGGAGAGAGCTCCAACATACTTGACCTCTTCCTCACAACTAATCCTTCTGCTTACTCTGTTAATCTTTTCTCTCCATTGGGCTCCTCCGATCACAACCTTATTACCTTAACCTGTCCTATCACTCCGGTACGGCCTGTGGACCCTCCAGGGAAACGTCGTCTGTGGCATTTTGGAGCCGCGGACTGGGAGGCCCTCAGGCAGTACTTCTTTGATTTTCCCTGGAATGATTATTGCTTCCATGGCTGGGAGCCATCTGAGTGTGCCTTGCGCATTACGGAGGTTATTCTCTCGGGCATGGAAGCATACATTCCTTTCTCATATCCTTTGACTAATGCAAGAAAGCCTTGGTTTAATCACGCTTGTTCTAATGCTGTCCGCAACAAGGAGAGGGCCTACAAAAGGTACCGGAGCCAACCCACCCCTGAATCACATCATCTTTACGTTTCTGCCCGGAATCGTGCTAAGTCTGTTCTTCGCTCTACTAAAAATAATTTCATCCATACCAAATGCTCTCAACTCTCCAACTCGAATTCTTCCCGCTCCTTCTGGCAACTTTGCCAAAAATCTTTCTAACAACTTTACCTCATCATCCTTCCCTCCTCTTTTCTACTCTGATGGTTCTGTAGCTATTTCTTCTACTGATAAAGCAGATCTCATTGCACAGACTTTCTCCTCCAATTCCACCTTAGACGATTCCGGTGCTGTTCCTCCATCACTTCCCCCCTCTGACTTCCTCATGGCTGACATTAAAATTACTTCAGTTGATGTATTTTCTGCCATCACTGGCTTCAGTACTAACAAGGCATATGGGCCTGATGGGGTCCCTCCTGTTGTTTTCAAGAACTGTGCTTCTGTGTTTACACCCTGCCTAGGCAAACTCTTTCGCCTTTGTCTGTCAACTTGTACCTTTCCTTCTTGCTGGAAGTTTGCTCTCATTCAGCCAGTCCCAAAGAAGGGTGACCACTCCCAACCCTCCAACTATCGTCCAATTGCTTTAACGTCCTGTATTTCAAAAGTTTTCTAGTCAATTCTCAATAGAAAAATTTTAAGGCATCTTTCCTATCACAACCTTCTTTCCGATCGTCAGTACGGGTTCCATCAGGGACGCTCCACTGGCGATCTTCTCACCTACCTTTCAGACTCCTGGTCATCCTCCTTTCGGGACTTTGGCGAAAGCTTTGCCAATGCACTTGACATCTCAAAGGCTTTCGATCGAGTCTGGCATAAATCTTTAATTTCCAAACTGCCCTCCTACGGTTTCTATCCTTCTATCTGTGCCTTCATGGCTAGCTTCCTTTCTGGTCGTTCTATAGCTGCTGTTGTAGACGGCCATCGTTCTTCTCCTAGATCTATCAACAGTGGTGTTCCTCAGGGCTCTGTCCTATCACCAACTCTCTTCCTTTTATTCATCAATGATCTTCTAAGCTGTACATCTAACCCTATCCACTCATACGCTGATGACTCCACCCTACACCTTTCCATTCGGTTCCCGCAATGCCCATCTCAACAGTTACTTCAACAAACAAGGAATGAGGCTATGGCACACCTAATGTCTGACTTGGCTTGTATCTCTGACTGGGGTAAAAATAATATGGTTGTTTTTAATGCATCTAAGACTCAGTTCTTACACCTATCAACCCGACAAAATCTTCCACAGGTATACCCACTAATGTTTATTAATATTCAGCTTAATCCTGCATCATCCTTGAACATGCTTGGGGTTTCATTTACTCGGAACTTATCTTGGAAAGATCATATTACATCTCTTGTAAAATCTGCTTCCAAGAGATTGGGTGTGGTAAGCCGACTCCGCTCTTTCTTTACCCCTGCACAATTGTTGACTCTATACAGGGGTTTTTTCCGCCCCTGTGTGGAGTACAACTCTCATGTGTGGGGAGGCTCCCCACATACAGCTCTTCTCAATAGGGTGGAGTCAAAGGCTTTTCGTCTCATTAACTCTCCTCCTCTTACTGACTCCCTTCAACCTCTGTCTCTTCGCCGCACTGTTGCATCTTTTTCTCTTTTCTATTGCTACTTTAATGGTCACTGCCCCTCTGAACTGTCTGCTTGCATTCCTCCACCTCTACGACGGGCGCGTAGCACCCGTCTGGTAGCAAACTCTCATCCCTTTTCTGTCCAACTCTCTAATGCAAGAGTTAACCGTTACTCCCAGTCTTTCATTTATGCAACAGGTCAGCTCTGGAACTGTCTCCCTCTGTCTGTACTTTCTGCTTCCTATGATGTCCAGTCTTTCAAACGCAGTGTGTCCAGGCATCTCAAAATGATCGGATCTTGAATTTGGCTCTCTATTGTGCTTTGTTTTTCTCTTGGAGGGAACTGTTACTGCGGGCTCATGGCCTTTGGTTCCTTCTTTCTCGCATAAACACACACACACACACACACACACACACACACACACACACACACACACACACACACATATATATATAGATAGATAGATAGATAGATAGATAGATAGATATAGCTAATATATGAAGACCATAATAAAAAAAATCATGGTAACAATAACTACTCCAAAAATACACGTAACATACTTTGATTCGTATCTTGTTACAAGTGTATAAAAATTCATTGGTAAATGTAATGCGTTTATAATCTTGTCATAAACGATAAATATTCACCTAATAAATGTCGCATATATACCTACATGATTTTGCTTTTCAACAGATTTCCAGTGTTGGCTATTCCACTGCACATTTGTCCACATCACGTGTACAGACGCATGAGCAAAATAATGAAGGAACACCTGCCAGGGTTACGAAACGCATTCTGATTGGGTGAGGGTTACCTGAATTGTCTTTTTCGAAGTAGGAAACTAACACAGTGAAATATAAGCCAGAAATATGTTCTTTAACAGCCAAAGTATTTCCAAAGAATGTATATAGGAGTGTCAAAGGTTATGTGCTCCTGTTAGTACAACATGATAAAGAAATATTAGAACACCAAGTTTACTTCCATATTGCCTGCTAACACTCACCAAGCAGAACACCTGTTTACTCAGTGTCTGTATAAAATGTTGGACTGTTACTCCTTGCACACCTCACTTCGCTCCAGACAGCCAGTCAGTCTACACGCTTCCCACTCACTCCTCCAGTCTTCCCTTAAGGTGAGATGCAGTTCACTTGAATAATATTTAACTTTCTCTGGGAAAGCAGGAACTGTTAGACGGACTGAAGTTTTAATGGTGTCTTACTATAAAAACACATAAGAAACTTCCATTCCAGTTTTGCCTGATAGATCTCTGTTATATCCGCTGCTCCTGAAGCACGAGCGGGTGTTAAGATCATTGTGTGTGTGTGTGTGTGTGTGTGTGTGTGTGTGTGTGTGTGTGTGTGTGTGTGTTAAATAAAAAGTAATCATCAGATTGCATCTAAACTTTTTTTCTTTATAACAATAGCTTTTGGTTGAAATAAAGATCACCTTAAAATGTTTTATCCTATTAAGACCAAACATTATGGAAGCGATAAGGCTAAGGGAAGAATATTAACATCTGATTTTTAAAAGTTATTTGTTACGGTCAAAGTACATGGAAAAATCAAAGGTCACGGTACATTTTTTTATTTCACGTGGGAAGAAAACTCAGTAAGGAAAAAAAGATCAGGCATTAGCAAAGGGATTAATCCAGCTTTAATGAAAGTTTTGGAGACGAAGAAGTTATATCTTCATTTGCCATTTCGCTTCAAGATTTCTCCAAAATTTGAATAAAATCATCCAGAGTCAGAGAATGTAAATTAGTAAACACCACCAGACTGAAGTGTGTTAATGACATCCAAATTCTGAAACTGTTTGCCCCAACTGGGATCAGTCTGGACATCATAAAATCAACGATCCAGCCACCAACCATCTGGTAAGCACTTGCTACATATTTAAAATGCTCGTAAGTTTATGTTATAATTTTAGAAAGATCGGCGAGAGGGATTGTACACCTTAGACAAAAAGGGGATATTTGCAAGAAACCACAATGTGGAAAACAAAACATAAATTAGTCAGAATTCAGTTATGGTCTTCAAAATGATGCTCCAAAATTCATGCTGTTTTCATCCTTCCCACTCTTAGCACATCCTGCCTTCATCTTCCTCTCACGTGAACGGTGAACCTAGAAAACGTATTCTTACATCTGAGCCTCTTTTAAACATCTAAAATACTTAATACACACACACACACACACACACACACACACACAATATATATATATATATATATATATATATATATATATATATATATATATATATAATTTCTTCCACTTGCTGGCGTCCATTACTTCCACAATATAAGTAACGCATGAGAGCCTTTGGAAAACCTCATTATAACACCCAAATGGATTTCCTGGAAAACGTCAAAGCGACCAGATCCAACAATTAGAGGATAAAAGGAGTGCAAATGCAAGGTAAAGGGTGGGGGTCGGTGACGATCAATGGGAGGAATACATTAAAGAGAAACACCAACGTTTAACTTGCATCTGTGAAGCTTTACTCCTTTACTTACCTTTTATTCAACCAAGTGAATTAAATGAATAGCCTACATCCGAGAACAGGATATACTTTTGTTTTCCGCGAACTGTTACCCACTGAATTCCGATGATGTAGTATATATCCTGATCTTCCTACCATCATGCAAGCATTGTTTAACTTAGGAATCATCTTTACAAACGAAAATGTTAAGTCTTTTATTCCTATGTACACACTCTTCCTCGTCCCAGGTCTTTTACAGTCTGCCTCTCCCAACCCAGTTCTCTCTTTCCGCACCTAATTGTCATCCCCCACCCTCTCCATATGGCTAAACCATCTCAATCTACTCCTCCTCATCACAACACCAATACATTCTTGTCCCGTCCTTCCTCTCAACTATTCAGTAACGCATTACAGATCCATCTAAACATTGTCATTTCAGTATGTTTGAGCCCACGAATATCCTCCTCTGTTACTGGTCAGATCTCACCACCATACAACATTACACTCCTAACACATGTTACATACAAAGATGTCTTAGCACGGAGGGAGAACCCTCTCAATGTCAGGAGAAGCAACAGCTCCCTGAACTTCCTCCAACAACTCCTTCCAGTTCATGCAGATCATCACCTGTACCGTGGGTAACCCTTGCACGGGGATATAGCAGTAAGCATAGCTTCATTTCTGTGTATGTATGTACATATGTATGAGTACATAATTTTGTATGAAGGATTTGATGAATGTTGCATCCGAATTCTCCAGTTCAAAAACTCTCTAATGGCATATATAAGATTTGAAGACAACAGGAATTAAAGACATCTTCTGTATGAAGAGTTTAAAGGTAAAATACATTCTCAGTTTTTAGCCTTTGTCATTTCCTGGCCTCTTCACCTCCTCTAAGAACCAGGCAAATACTCCTATCTACAAATTAGCACTTTGTACAGTAGCAACTATTAAATGAATTATAAATGCTCTGTATTGACTAATCACATTTACATATGCAAAAGTACTTGTATAACAAAGCTGAAAATTACCATGTAGCAAATGACCAGGGAGAAAATTAGTTATACCCCACCATCCCTTCTGCACCCATCTCTCACCATTCCATCCCTTCATCATTTACCCGACCATTTAATGTTTACTCACCGACACCCATTACTCCATCATTCCATATCCTGCACCGTCCAGCACTCTACCATGCACGTACGGCCTGTCACTTTGTCAATCCATCAATCGTCGCCTGCTTCACCATTCCACCTCAGTTTAACAACAGTCCAGTAGTTCTTTCTGGCTTTGCCACCTCAGTATGCAAACACTGTTTGGTCACTCCATAATTATGTTGTTGAGAAGCGGGATTTGCTGTAAGGTTCTCAGTACTTCTCGTATCTTACGGTTATGTGTCAGCGCTGCAAGCCTGCTGTTGAGAGGGGAGTTATTTTGTAAGCTCTACATAAATTGTTTTGCTCTTTTTCTTTATAATGGATTACTTATGTTATTGTTAATTTATGTAATTTTATTTTAGTTTGTATCCTAAATGAAGTAGAGTGTTAGGTAGTGTAAGAAAACTCTGGATATTTTGGATGTCTCCGAGCTGGCAACTGTAGCTTGTCCTAGAATGTACAGTAGAGCATCCTAAAATATAGGAAGCTTGAGTATATAATGAGGTGGAAGAGCCTAGGGGAGCCAGTTTCGTTTCAGTTCAGTTTGACTTTAGTTCATTGTCAGTGCAGTGTCAGACTGTGTAGCTCCGGTGCTTGTGAAAACAGTGAAGTGTAGTTGGCAAGCATTAAATGTAATTATCTGCAAAATAAGGAACTTAAGAAGCCAGTGTTTATCTCGTTTATGCACACGGAAAGGCTGACCATAGGAAGAACAACTCACTGGGCAATGTCCTTCCTATACTAAACTACTACTGTTGGAGCCTGTGGCAGTGTGAGACGAGGACATAACAGTATTTACAGTTCCATCATTCCATCTGTCTCTGCCATTCTTTTCCCTCAGCTATATCTCCCCCATTATCCTGTACCACCCCCCTTTTTTTTTTTTTTACTTACATATCAGACGTGCCAACTGCAGTCCTGAAATTGAAGCTGATACTGCAAGACTTTATGTCCGATACACCAACAGCTTTGTATTAGAACTCTTCCTATTTCTATACTTCATCCTGTTTCCTTCTTACCCCCATCCATCTCTCTCTCTCTCTCTCTCTCTCTCTCTCTCTCTCTCTCTCTCTCTCTCTCTCTCTCTCTCTCCTTACTTCATCTTTTCCCTTCTTCCTCCTTCACTCGACTCTACTCGGTACTCCTCTCTTCTTGTCCTCTTTCTCCACCTCCTCCCGCCATCCTCATCTTTCCCCTCCTGCCATCCTCTTTTTCCTCCTCTTCCTTCTCTTCTTTTCTTTTTACTCTCATGCATTCTTACTTTCCTATTATCATATCATCTTTGTTCCCTCCTATTCCAACCCTCCTCACTCCTAACTCCCTCCTTCATCGTCATCCTATGTCAGCCTATCCTACCATTCCCAGGCAGTTCCCTCTTCTGTCCCTTCCTTTCTCATGCATTTTCTCACCAAACCCGTTTCTTCCCTCTTATACTCCTTACCACAATCCCATCCCTTACCATGCATTCTCCCCACCACCATCCTGTCCCCAACCATGCATTGTCCCCAACACCCTCCCTTCCCTTCCCAGGCATTCCCTCTGATATCCCTTCACTCTCCCGTGCACCCAGGACACTACCAACTCACCATTTTTTCCCATCACTAAACTGTCTGTTCTTGTCCTCTCCCACCACCCTGTTCTGTACCTTTGCCAACCAGTTCTCTCCTCCACTACATCACCCCATCCCCTCCAGCTCTTTCCTACACCATGCCACCCCATCCTATTCATTTCTTTCCCCCTCCACACCACATCATCCCATCCCATTGGCTCTTTCCTCCACCAGACCAACTCATCTATCCAGCTTATTTCCAAATCATCCCACCTTATTCTGTCTACCCGCTGTTACAACTACACGAATCCTCCCACTTCATCACCAACATTTTGCAACTGCCTTGATTCTCCTGCCACATCGAATCACACCATCCAGCTTAACCCAAGTCGGCACCACTGTCAAACTCTTCCCACACCACATCTCACCTAAAACTTTCCCCACACCACACTGTAGTACACACCACACGACACAACATCACACCGTACCACACCACTCCACACCCTCTATTTTTTCTGACATGATGGGACCTCTTTTCCTAGGCCTAAAAAGCTTGCCTCCTGCTTCCATGGCCCCCCAAACCCACTGATGCTTTATTTAGAGCAGCAAACTCAGAGAGAACTATCGTTTTCAAACGTTCATTATTTTATAGATGTCCTTCCAGTATCAGTCCTTGCATTTAGGCAAAGAATGAAACAGGTAGTTTCTTCTTTAAATAATACTGTATAGGTTCATTTTACAGAACATATTACTTTATTTGGTCTATTAAAATTACATGTAAAGAACGATTTAGTGTCGTTTTGACCTTTGTTGAAGACCTTTGTTATTTCAGGACTGTTATCCTCAGTTGTGCTTAAACATAGAAGAGGAAAAGGTACGTTGAAATATCTCTTTGTGCATTAACATTACTCTATATGAATATTACTTAGCTGCACTTTGCATAAATATCCACTTGTACGTAATGTCGCTAAAGCCTAACCACTACTAAACTAGGAGTCAGCCTGCAATGGTTAGGTTATCACTCACCACCTGCAACGTTGTTCAGGTTACCCACAGGTGACGATGTGAAGTTATAATGTGAAGACATGGTGCAGATGACAGGAGGAGAGAGAGAGAGAGAGAGAGAGAGAGAGAGAGAGAGATCACCATGGCATGACCCTCACCATTGGTACCCATTCCGACTCTCACTCAACTTCTCCACTGCTATGCTTTTTCCTCCGTCGATGAAGAGGTCATCATCAGAACCTGACTTTAATTGGGATGGCTGGAGAGGAGGGGAGCCGCGCGAGAGAGAGAATAAGTCAGATACTGGAGTACATAATTAGAAATATTTGATTTCTGCAAAGGGGATGACTGAGAGACTGAGACAGGGTGGAATATAGTGCTTACTTCAACCCTCCTCACTTTGATTTGTAACTGGGATACAGAGATGGCAAACACAATTGATGCATCATTCTGTACGTGTATCCATCCTAAATTCATAACGTGATATATGCTGACTATTGTTTCAGCCATAACATTGTGCACCTGTACATGAAAGTCAGTAATGAGTGGCTGGAGGCACAGACTAATTCCCTGAGTATTCTGGTAACAGTTTTCCCATTTTATTTTACATTTTGATTTTTTCTGGATCCCGATCACCCTATATGTCTGTCGAAAATAAGATTAGGATGGTGATTAAGATGGCGAGGTTGATGGTAATGATGATTAATAAGTTATAAAGATGATGATGATAAATAGAGGGATAATAAAAGCGCGTAATATGAAATGAATGCGGAAGACAGAGCTAAAAAAAATAAAAAGGCCGCTATCTCCTTGAGAGCGATGACATCTTTTATTCTACATCCGCTTATAATCGTTTTAGGAAAAAACACTCATACTGAAGGGGTTATTGAAGCCTCCAACTCCAACTGTTAGATTTTTTTTAACACCGAAAGGCAGTGCGGGAAAACAAAAAGAATATAAAACACGTCACTGAAGTGGAAAGGTTTATCAATAATAACTTACACAGAACAGACTGGAAGTGACAACTGGAGGAAATTAGAATCCCAGAGCCCAACAGTTTTTTGTAAAGGTTGAGTTATGGAAACACTATATTCAGTTTAAGAGAGACCCCGAGTGGGAAAGGGGTAAAAAATGTATCTAGGTGCCCATTCACGACAATTATTGTAAAATTTTATGAACACCAAAATGATTTATTTATGTTTTTGTTTTTGTTTTTTTGCGAGGAAGAAGGAACGAAAGGCCATGAGCCCGCAGTAACAGTTCCCTCCAAGAGAAAAACAAAATACAATAGAGAGCCAAATTCAAGATCCGATCATTTTGAGATGCCTGGACACACTGCATTTGAAAGACTGGAGATCATAGGCAGCAGGAAATACAGACAGAGGGAGACAATTCCAGAGCTGACCTGTTGCATAAATGAAAGACTGAGAGTAACGGTTAACTCTTGCATTAGAGAGTTGGACAGAAAAGGGATGAGAGTTTGCTACCAGACGGGTGCTACGCGCCCGTCGTAGAGGTGGAGGAATGCAAGCAGACAGTTCAGAGGAGCAGTGACCATTAAAGTAGCGATAGAAAAGAGATAAAGATGCAACAGTGCGGCGAAGAGACAGAGGTTGAAGGGAGTCAGTAAGAGGAGGAGAGTTAATGAGACGAAAAGCCTTTGACTCCACCCTATTGAGAAGAGCTGTAAGTGGGGAGCCTCCCCACACATGAGAGTTGTACCCCTGTATAAAGTCAACATTTGTGTAGGGGTAAAGAAAGAGCGGAGTCGGCTTAGCACATCCAATCTCTTGGAAGCAGATTTTACAAGAGATGTAATATGATCTTTCCAAGATAAGTCCCGAGTAAATGAAACCCCAAGCATGTTCAAGGATGATGCAGGATTAAGCTGAATATTATTAAACATTAGTGGGTATACCTGTGGAAGATTTTGTCGGGTTGATAGGTGTAAGAACTAAGTCTTAGATGCATTAAAAACAACCATATTATTTTTACCCCAATCAGAGATATGAGCCAAGTCAGACATTAGGTGTGCCATAGCCTCACCCCTTGTTTGTTGAAGTAACTGTTGAGATGGGCGTTGCGGGAACCGAATGGAAAGGTGAAGGGTGGAGTCATCAGCGTATGAGTGGATAGAGTTAGATGTACAGCATAGAAGATCATTGATGAATAAAAGGAAGAGAGTTGGTGATAGGACAGAGCCCTGAGGAACACCACTGTTGATTGATCTAGGAGAAGAATGATGGCTGTCTACAACAGCAGCTATAGAACGACCAGAAAGGAAGCTAGCGATGAAGGCACAGATAGAAGGATAGAAACCGAAGGAGGGCAGTTTGGAAATTAAAGATTTATGCCAGACTCGATCTAAAGCCTTTGAGATGTCAAGTGCAATGGCAAAGCTTTCGCCAAAGTCCCGAAAGGAGGATGACCAGGAGTCTGAAAGGTAGGTGAGAAGATCGCCAGTGGAGCGTCCCTGACGAAACCCATACTGACGATCAGAAAGAAGGTTGTGATAGGAAAGATGCCTTAAAATTATTGACAACTACTACAAGGAGAGGTTAGAATGGGTCCATTTGTGCTGGAGAAAGACACCTTAGCGTAGTGGCTCACACATACGAAACCGTGCAGCAGTTTGACATACATCCCTCACCTCCTTCCTTACCCTCTGACAGGAGGATACTGGACCGCAGTAAGGCAACATTAGCCTGCAGTTCGCTGGGGTCCAGGGCCACAACAACAACAACAACAACAACGAGTCCACTAAACCTTTCACTGTGCTGTCGCTTTCACAATATATTCTTGCTGGTGTTAGATAATTCCACTGTGGGGACGCAAGATCTTACATAGTGGAGAGATTAAGCCTCTGATTTCTTGCTTCCTCTCACCTGACACCTCACCTAATATCTGTCTGTCTGTCTGTCTGTCTCTCTCTCTCTCTCTCTCTCTCTCTCCACACACACACACATAGACACGCAGACACACACACACACACACACACACACACACACACACACACACACACACACACACACACACACACACACACACACACACACACACACACCTCCTCCCCCTGGTTTAGTGATTTAGCACCTTTAGACCATGCCATATTATACATCTTCCTCCACCTCTCTCTCTCTCTCTCTCTCTCTCTCTCTCTCTCTCTCTCTCTCTAGGTTAGAAACTACTGAAGGTTGAAAGCGAGGGAAACGAAACGAAAAAAAAAAACACACACACACACACACTATGACTTAGTTTTCGAGATGATTACGGCCAGAGAGACGGAGATGAAGGGGGATAATGAATGCTAGCAAATGTAAAAGAAGGAGAACTAGAAGAAATAAATAAAGTAGGTGATGACAATGTGATGAGAGCTGAATAGATCACACAGACATTACTCTTTGTTCTAGGTGGTCCTGCCTTAACAAGAACCAAAGAGTTCTCTAAATGCAAAACTTCAAGACAAGAATAAGATGGAGAAGAGAGAGAGAGAGACAGAGAGACAGAGACAGACAGACAGACAGACAGACAGACAGACAGAGACAGAGAGAAATCGTGTTACAGGTAGGTTTGGAAGAAATAAAAAGACAGCGAGGGAGGAAGGAGGTAGGCAGAGAGGGAAAAGGAGGTAGTCAGAAATGGAAGAAGAGATGAGTAGATAGTAAGAGAGCCTTGATGATAGAGTGGAAGGGAATAAAGACACGCAGTGAGGGAGGCAGGAGAGAACGGCAGAGATGGAGGTGAGAGAGGCAGGCAGAGAGGTAGGAAGAGAGGGAGGAAGGAGACATAGAGAAGGAGAGAGAAAGGACGAAAAGAGACAGAGTGAGCTTGGAGGAAAGAGAAAAAATTTGGCACTGATGGAAGAAGGTAATTGAAGGCAGGAATGGAGGGAGGAAAAAAAAGGAGTAGAAGGTATGGAAGGAGACACGGATTGGCAATGCACTGTACACCAGGGCAGGTGCCACCGCCAATACGTTAAGGCGTCCCTGTCCAGCAACACTCAGCAAGTACAACCCTGGGCCGTCAGAGTTAATACACTGTCATGCCTTCACTGAATCATGTACGCGTCCCTTGAACTATTAATAGCCTTGTCATTTTCACCTTCTGCTTGGGTTCTTAACATTGACCTTTGACACAGGTCAGATATTTGTACAAACACACTTGTTACAATTCCATCATTCACTCAAGGTCTCCATGTAGGTATCATTGTAACTGCCTCATTGCGTTATAGAGAGGGATGCCTTCATGTGGTGGCACCAATATAACCGGTTGGCTCAACTGCTTGCTTGCACAAACGTCCCTCAACTACTTTTCTGTCCAACGAAATAAGGATGGTGGAATGCAGGAGAAGGGAAACAAGCCTGCAGTCCACCGAGTTCACACTACAGATGAGGTTGTCACAAAAAAAAAACAATCACAGCAACAACGTTCCGACATTCACCCAAGGTCTCCATATGCCACTGTTGCTGATTCATTTGTTGATTTATTACACGAAGAGTAATAGCGTTTACAGTGAGAAGCGATCCATCTGAAATTAACTGAACGAAAATGTAGATCAGAGTGAGGCTGGAGTCAAAAGAGGGAAGAAAAATTTTAACGTACTCAAGGCAACGTCCTTCTATAAGTTACTCTCTCTCTCTCTCTCTCTCTCTCTCTCTCTCTCTCTCTCACTATTGCTATATAAGTTCCGGCCCTTGACTCATTCGCCACCTTAGGTGACAGGGGATGACAGTACTGTTGGAGGAAAGGGTGGTGGTGTGGAGGAGAGAAGGGAAAGGAGGCAAGGGGAAGGAAATGAAGGGAAGCGAAGGGAAGGGAAGGAAAGGGTTCTGGTATGGAGGAAAGAAGATAAGGGAGGAAAACGAGAGGGTGGTGGTGTGGAGGAAAGATGGACAAGGAAGAGAAGTGGAGGTGGTGAAATAAGGATGGGAAGGAAAGGGAATGTAAGTGACACAGGGAAGGGATGGGCATTGGTGTAGAGGAGAAAACAGAAGGAAGGGTGATGGTGTGGTGAAAGAGGAAAAAGAAGAGTGATGGTGTGATGAAAAAGGAAAGGGAAGGGTGATGGTGTGGAGAAAAAGGAAAGGGAAGAGTGATGGTGTGGTGAAAAAGGAAAGAGAAGAGTGATGGTGTGGTGAAAAAGGAAAGGGAAGAGTGTTGGTGTGGTAAAAAGGAAAGAGAAGAGTGATGGTGTGGTGAAAAAGGAAAGGGAAGAGTGATGGTGTGGTGAAAAAGGAAAGAGAAGAGTGATGGTGCGAGGAAAAGGAAAGGGAAGAGAAAGATGGTGAAAAGGAGGGAAGGGTACTGGAGGAAATAAAGGGAAGTGAATGAAGAAAAAAGAACACGTAGCATCGAAAAGGAGAGGAACGAAAATAGGGGAAAAGTGGTGGAATGGAAGCAAGAGTCTGAGGTGAGTGTGGGAGAGGAGGGAGGGAAATGGTCAGGTGACATTACGGAAAAAAAAAAAAAAGTAACTAGAGAAGGATTGGTGGAAAAGAAGAGGAGAGTTGAAGATGAGGGGGCGGGAGGGTTGAGATTTACATGAATAGTGTTGTGGAAGGAAAGTAACAAAAATGAATGGCTAGAAAACTATGTAAAGGATGAGAAGGAAATGAGAGACTGAGGGAGGAAGGGAACGGAAGGACAGTATGATGGAGAAAAGAGAGGGGTCCAGGGGTTGTGTATGGGAGGAAAAGGAAGGAAAAGAGCGACAAGGATGCAGGAGAAGGGTGAAGAGAAAAATGTGGTAAACAGAAAGGGACAATTTAGTGCAGTCTGGGGTGGGAAAGAAAAGAGAAGGGATAGGGAGGGTGGGGAAGAGGAGGGAAGGAAAGGAGAGGGTAAGGGAGGAGTGTGGAAGAGGGAAAAGAAAGGAAGGGTAGTGTCGAAATACAGTGTAGGATGGAGGGGATGGGAAAGTTGGTATTGGGAAATTACAAGCAATGAGGTTTAGAAACGATTTAGTTATAGTTTTTCTGGCCAAAGTTTGTCTAAACCGATTATTTATAATTGTTTCTTCTAAATTAACTTGGTCAATATTACCACCTTCTTGCAGCTTCTTTCACGTTGCTCAGTGGCAAAAAAAGACGATGCTGTGGATAAGCAGCCTCTCTTTAGCCGTTCTCCGTCACAGGCATCATAATCTACGGTAAATCTGTTTCTGTAACTCAGCATTCAAGATGGAGAGATTAAAACATCAGGCCAAGTAAAAGTAAACAAGACAAAGGACATCATTTCTAGAGGCACCCACCCCAGTCATTTCGTAAGTGGAAAGAAATACCTACAGTATTTTACAAAGGTAGTAGTTGGTGGTGGCCATCATCCATTCACTTAATGAAGTACTGCCTACTTCTTCCTTCACCTTTACCTTTATTATTCTGTGTCTGTCGTTCTGTCTTCGTACTTCTCACATTTTTCCTCTTAGTTTTTATTCCACCTCTTTCTTTCACAGGTGACTGTACACTGAATGACAGGGATAATAGTTTCCTGTAAGTCAGGAAACCGTTTACAGCCATAAGTGTTCCCTAGGTGTCAACAAGGGAGTTGGCGGAGGATTAGTGGTCCTCCCCGTAAAACAACTTACTCAAAAAAATACGGTCACCCCTTATGGGATTATGGCTTCTGGCCATAGATAGAGATAACAGGCAAAGGGGCGACACTCGGGGTCCCACCCTCTTCAAACTTTGGTCTGAGTATACGTCTTCTATTGTGCAAAACTTTGTGTGTAGGTAAAAACTATGTCACTGTTCCCCGCGGGAACAGTCTGTCTCGTGGGAAGTGGCCATCAACGATCACACGTTATATAATACGTGGTCGGGGTGAATGTCAACCAGGACGAAAATTTTCTTGTTCCTAGCATTATGGCCGTGCAAAAAGGCTTAGACCAGAACCCCCGGGGACCTACCCCTCACCAATGAGGGGGTGGGGGGTGGAGGGATGCTCTTCGTAAACCTTAAAAAAAAAAAAAAAAGGCCGTATTTCTCTGGACCCCCGGGCGCCCCTACACCCCCTTCATGATGGGCGACCCTCAGAGGTCTCACCCTTCCCAAAACGGGGGCGGGGTGAACATCTGTCTCCAAAACTCCATGTCCTTCATTTTAAAACTTTGGCCCAGCATAAAGACTCTGGGCGGGATGCAGGGGCAACCCTTTAGTGCAGGGCGGCCCTCCATGAAGCGAGTGAATCTATGACTGTGCAAAAGTTGTTATTTCTAGGTGTATAGCTGGCCATGACCAACGGTTTGGATACAGGCACTAACGGGCTGTCGCCCCCACGAGGGGGTAATTTTATCATTGTGTATTTTTTTTTTTTTATTCCTAACAGGTCTCCTATAAGGCTTGGACACCATTCTTCAGGAAAGGACAGTAACTCAGTGAGTGCTTGAGCGAGCTGATTAATTAGTGCTGGAGAGACACAGTTAGAGGAAAGCAAATGATTTAGTACCCTTGTGAGTGCGACAAATAATTATAGTGAAGGTGAAAAGCAAGGGAAGTGAAGAGTGTTGTAGAAGTGAGAGGAGGGTGACCAGTGGCCGGGGGAGCTGTAGGAAGCACGAAGTGTCAACGAGAATTACGCTAATTTCACTATTTAATACTCATAGAACAGAGAAAAATATCAATATCAATAAAAAATTTTTAGTTCAACTTAGAGAAATAAAATCAGAATTAGAATGGCATGAGACTGATGCCTTCTTGTCAAAAAATAATTTGTCTCCGAATTATGTTATTTTGTCATAATAATATTGTTGAGCTGAACAAAGGCACATGGCAATGCATCGCATCACACCTGTTGTGAACACTACAGGTCAACACTGTTTGGTGTTTTTCCCAGTGGCTCATGTCAGGCTTTGTGAGGATGCGACAACAACAAACACTTGGCCTGGCAGATCACTGGGTGCACGTGTGGCAGCTGCTGGCACACACACACACACACACACACACACACACACACACACACACACACACACAGTGTGTACCGTGTATCATTTCCCTCGTGCTGACAAAAATGGAAAGCCAGCAGAGAATGATGGAAATTCGAAAAGGATATTTGAATGGATAAAATAGAAAAATAAAGTAGTGATGATGCTGCGTTTTGAAAGAGAGAGAGAGAGATAGAGAGAGAGAGAGAGAGAGAGAGAGAGAGAGAGAAAATCATTGTAATCCATAATCCACAATGATATCACAATTGTTTTACTGGTCTTCGGCAGTCAGTTATCATATCCATTAATCCTTCACGGTACAGTGGACGCATTATGGATTTTATTCCGGGTACTGACAGACGTCGTTAGTCAGCAGGGGTCAGGCACTGGTAGGTAAAGGTGGCCTTATACTTTACATCACTATATCCTATTTGATTGACCTGTGCAGCTGAGATGTATGGGGCGAGTAGGGTGTGTTTGATTCGCGACTGCTGATTGGCCGCCGATGATGTAAATCTACAGCTCGTCTTATTTTACCACATATATATTTATATTTTTGAATTGCCTGTAATATTATCAGCCAGTTTAAGTATAGAATAATTTTCGAAGCTAAAGAGGTAAAAATTAGCTTATAAACCTTACTGTTATAAAAAAAAAAAAAATTAAAGTTGATTATAAAGTTTTACAAAACAATGAGTGAAGTTTGAAGTAATTTTCCACCCACGGTTACACCCACCTCCGCATGTTGCTCTACATCCACCCACGGTGTACACGTACCACCGCATGTTTCACTATAATATCCACCCACGGCGTACACCTACGTCCGCATGTTGCACTACAACACATGCCTGCTTTTGCTTCAATGACATCACCGTCGGCCAACCAGCAGCCGTGAATCAAACACACCCTACTTGCCCCAAGCATCTCAGATGCACAGGTCAGTCAGACAGAGTATGGTAATAAGATAATAATATCTGAGTTCCTTTTGGAAATGTGTTTATGATTAAACCCAACATTTTTTATAAGCATCCACGAATAGCAGTTATTCGTTCTTATTACTCATCTACCTCAATATATGTTTCAAAACTGATCCATTCTCAAAATCTGTTTTATTTATTTATTTATTTATTTATTTTTTAATGTAAAACGAATGTCAGGTTTATGCATACCTTCGTGTACTTTCCAGCACAAGCTAATGTATTCCACTCACTCCCTGGGTTTTCCTGTCCCTGAATACAGTAATATGGCGGCTCACAAGGAAGCAGTATAATACACATGGAACCAACGGAAATAAAACAAAATCGATAAGTAAAGCTCCTTTACCTTACGTGAGAATTCTTGTTCCCGCAGCTTGTGTGTGTGTGTGTGTGTGTGTGTGTGTGTGTGTGTGTGTGTGTAACTGGGTAAGCATAGTACATGGTACAGTTATCTGTGCGTGCAACTTATACTTTCTTTCACGAGCAAGTCTGCGTTATTTTTTTTCAGTGTGAAAACAGTTCTGTCTTACTAACGTGACAAGGTTTTTCATCATTTACCAATCGTGTTTACCTAAGCACAAAAAGCGCTTGCTGGTAGCTGAGGTCATGACAATAACGTTAAGTAATGCCTACGTAATCTTCATAACCTAAATATTTATTAATTTCCATAACAGTACATCTGGAAGGCTACTGGTATAACCAATATACTTCTGAAAACACGGAGAAAACTGAGACTATCAACCTACTGTCCGACAAATGTAAATCTTATCTTTAAGTCACGGTCGCCTCAGATGATGGATCTCGATTAACGTCATGACTGTGATTTGACAGCATCGTATCTTACTTCACGTAATTCATATGATTTTATGCAGTCAAGTGAAAACCTCCTTAGGTAACGAGTTAAACTTTTCTAAACAGCATATACCTTAAGCAAAATTCTCCATTTCAATCATATGGCTGTCAACCTGTCTCCTTCCTACTCATTGTTATCACAGGTATTCTCTTTGTAGCCACTGTACTTTATCTAACCTTACCCCCAGTTTTATTCATACTTTGTACAGCTAGTCTTTGACCAAATTTGTTGTCGCAAACTGATATACAGTATATTAAACTTTTTTCTCTCGGTATGTAGGTTCCTTTCTATAATTAATATTCTAGTAGAAATAAATAATTCTAGTAGAAAGTAGAAAGATAGGTAAACATATATATATATATATATATATATATATATATATATATATATATATATATATATTTGTGGTCGGTGGGGGCACTCACCATCCACTCACTCGATGAACAGCTGCTCTCGGGTGTCTGCCCTTTCCTCTTCTCCATCCTTCTTTCCTTCCATCCTCTTCTGTCTTTCTTTCCTTCATTCTTTCCTCGTCCTTCTGCCTACGGGTGACTTTACACTCCCTCTCCTGTCTTTCTTTCCTTCATTCTTTCCTCTTCCTTCTGCCTGTGGGTGACTCTACACTGAGTGACAAGCCAAATGGTTTCCTGTACATCAGGAAACCATTTACTACGCTGGGTGGTAACCATATAACCAAATTATGGCGCCTGATGGTTTAGTGAGTAATTATTGCATTCCAATCGGATTGAGCCCGTGAAGGTTTATATCCAAGGGGTAGTTGGGGTTTATTGCTCACATAATGCCACTCAGGGATGAGTGAGGCTGGTCACTCTCATCTTAAATGTCAGGGCCAACTGCTTAGCCCCGGGCTCCTATGCTCCTCATGGGGCGACACAGGATTGGATGATAGTTTGATAGATAGATATATCTGTTTACCTATCTTTCTACTAGAATTATTTTCAGCTGTAAAGAAATCGTTAGGTGCTAGCCTAACAAGACACCCCGGTGAACCAATAAAAGAGAATGAGCTGCTGGAGACATTTTCTTCAAGTGTTGCAACTCTAAGGCTGAACAAAATCTGGGACTGACGTGATATAATTCCATTGGAGACAACAGCTTTGAAAGGGTTAATATTATTATTTTTACGCCCCTTAGTTTGTTACAAACTAAATACTTCTCGTTTGGGAAGTGTCTGTGACTTTCTGAAAATCGTCTTTGTGATGAAATCCCTTGCTATTGCAACCTTCAGCAAACTTGGTGGCGGTGCTGCAGCATTCCTTGTACGATTCGTTGGTTGCCGCAGCCTGGGTGGAAAGTGACGTGTGTCAAGCAGACAGACAAGGGAGGACTAGACACACAGTGGAGGGAGTTAGGAAGAGAATGAAGGAGAGCAGGATGATATATAGGCACAGGACAGGGAAGTTAGTGAGGGAGAGAGGAGGAAGAGAAGGGAGGGAGGAAGGGAGGAAGAAAGGGTGGAAGGAGAGAAAGGAGGAATATATACACACTGGAGGAGGAAGAGAAGTGAGGAATACAGACAATTAAGGGAGGGATATATATATATAGAATTAATGGCCGTAGGAAGAGCAGACCCCTTGCCCCCTATCCTGTTATCTTCCTACATTTTCCCCATTATCTTCTGAGACGTTTCTTGCCGCATGTCTCTGGTTGTGATAAAACGTCCCATACCTCAGCCTCCCTCACCCCTCCTCAAATCACCTCACAGACCACTCCATCAAATTAAAAAGTGGTATGTACGAGAACGATTGACGACTGAGTGTGATAGTGTTTTGGATTATGAGTATTTTAACAGGCAGACGTTAGCAGCAGCTTGCTTCATGTAGACACTGTATAGATCGCACCAAAAATACAGAGACGAGTACTACCAGTAATATACATACGAATACCGCCGACTAACATTTTGCAGCCAATATTGCATGCTGTAGTATTATTCTCTCTCTCTCTCTCTCTCTCTCTCTCTCTCTCTCTCTCTCTCACACACACACACACACACACACACACACACACACACACACACACACACACACACACACACACAAGTGAAACTAGCATAGAAAGCTTGTTATAAGGACTGTTGTGTCTGCGTTTGTTTGGGATGAGTCACACTACTGTCCCTCATGACTCAATGCTTGCCTTACTTTACGTAATAGTTATAATTGCAAGATTTACTATTACTTCATCACTAATATTCAGTGATCTTTAATCTATGTTATTAATAAAAATTGGCACATACCAAAGTTTCTATTCGTTATATATAAACAGCCAAACAAAATCACTTTTATATGGACAGTATTCTAGCCAGTTTAGGGTAAAAAGAACATGGAAAAGTGGAGTGGACGCGAGGGGTGATGGAAGGGTTGGAAGAAAAAAGGAGAAAAATGGTGAATGTGGGACGAGAGATTTAATTATGCCCGACCAAGGAAAAAACAACGATCCATACAAAACGAGAGAGAGAGAGAGAGAGAGAGAGAGAGAGAGAGAGAGAGAGAGAGAGAGAGACAGAGAGAGACAGAGACAGAGACAGAGACAGAGACAGACAGACAGACAGACAGACAGACAGACAGACACAGAGAGAAACAGCATGAACAAAATATAACACTTACCAGTATCCCCCTCCCCCCATAAAAAAGAATGGCTGACCCAAACCAGAGTCGCATCAGGGAAATAAAGAGAAGAGACAAAAACGTTAAATGGATGTAGTGCAGCGCTCACCTGTAACTGCTTCTGAAAATATAGCAAAGTTGGACTCCACAAAATATGCAAGGGTTATACAGTACAATGTGGAGTGAGTAAAGTGGCGGGGTTGAGTGTGGGACGAGAAGGAGGTGAACTGGGTAGGGGAGGAAAGGGTGGGGAAGAGAGGTGCGGGGATGATGGCATGGAGGAATATGAGGTAGGCAAGGTGATGATAATGAGGGGGAGAAGAAGGGATGAGAAGGGCTAGTGATAATGATACACTTGAATGGAAGGGGAAGAAAAATGGAAAGATAATTGTTACCAGAAAGCAATCAGAGAACGCACACCTCCGCCAATGCCATTGCAGGATCCAGATCCAGATCTGCCCCAGAATTCAATTAATTCTTTCCTGGCCTACGGCGCACCTTCCCAGAAAATTTCATTGAAATTCATTGAGAAGGTTTGGAGATATCGTGTGGACAAACAAACAAGAAATTCCTGGATCCGGATGATGATCCGGATCACCATCAAAATATAAAGGATTGTTCCTTGGGCCATACCCTAACCCTCCAGCTTTTTTTCAGCAAAATCTGTTCATAACTTTTTGGGTAATCCTGCTAACAGGCAAACAAACCAACGCCAGCAAAATCACAACCTCCTTGGCGGAGGTAATGAGGGGTAGCTGTGGGGGAAAAAGAAGTAGTAAAGTCTTCACTTTACTCGTTCTCTCTAGTCATGCTTCTCATCGTCGGCTTCTTTCCTTTCTTCTTTCTTTCCTTCCATAGTCATTAATTTCACATTCTTCCTTCTTGTTTTTCATCTTGTGTCAGCGATATATCTGTTCGTTTGTGTTCACTGTCATGTCATTTACTTTCCGCACTGTATAATTTTCCTTCCTGCATTTTTCGCCAACTATTGTAAACTGTTAAAAGTGCAGTCAGTATTTTTTTATCTGCTTTTGTTTTACCAGTATTGTTTAGGCTACTTTTTTTTTTTTCTATAGCCATAATAGTTACCCGTTATATTATATTCTTTACCTCGGACTCGTCTGCCTACAATCACGAGATGCATATTTTTTTGTTTTAGTTCGTATAGCTACTTTACTGTAGCTATCCCTGACAAGGAAAGTATGTTTTCACCCCTGTTTGCTTGTTTGTTAGATAGTTAACTTGTCAGTTGGCAGGATTACTCAAAAACTAAGAGAGATTTGGACCAAATTTGGTGGGTAGATAGCCCATGTCCCAGGGAACAATCGATTAACTTTTGGGATCCATCCGGATCATATTATAGATTCTGGATCCGGAAAACACATTTTGTGAAACCCTAACCAGTGATGAGAGAACCTAACCCATTATGATGAGTGGCCTGGAAATTACGTTGTCTTTGTCGGAGGCAGGAGATGGTCCCAGGGTAATGCAGGAGAAAAAAATAAAAAATAAACAATACGTTATCAGCGTGCCGTGGCTGGCCAGGGTAGGAAACATCCCTTGTCTCAGCAGATTCCTCTTCTATACAAATACCTGAATAATCCAGAATCTTACTATCAAGTTCCAGATACTAATAGATGAGTATCCGTCATTCACACTGTATTTATCACCACCCGTCACTACATATCTTACCCGCTGTTACTTCACTTTTTGCAAAGCACTTGCTTATTCTGATCTACAGAACAACTTCCCTTAGCAGAGTAAATGATCTGGTGAGGGGGAGACTGGATAAGGGAAGTGACACATAATCACGTCACTATTCAGTCCGGCTTCCCTCAGTCAAAGCTATACAGGAGAGAAAGTGACTCAGTGCAAGTGGCTGAGCATGTTTCCCTATTCTGACCTACCGCCTCTGAGAGAACGGGAAATGTCCTGGGATAGGAAGAAACATTATCCCATGCTGTGGTCTACAGGCTTGCAAAAGAGAGATGTAGGTGACATATAACAAGAGATCAAATGAGGCGAGTCGAACGAACATTTCCCTGTTCTGAAGTATTACCGAATATATAGTCTAGGAAATGACTGTACACTGGTCGAGGCCGATTTCATTTCTTTCTTTACTTAATGCATTTGGCTCAGGGCATAGGTTAGACATTATTTCGACCCGTTGGGAATGATGCAGCGCACCTTCACATATCATCACTTGGGTATTAGTATCAACCGTCCATACGTAAGGCATAGTAGGGATGACATATTCAGAAATGTTGTAATGGTATCAGCTGGGATCTTTTTGTTATATCTTTGGATCTTTTGGAAGATATATTAATACTACCCTATAATAACTCCAGTTCCAAGCCTAGGTGTATTTCGTGGCCCAGCCATTAATTGATCTCGTTTTTTCATTCAACATTCCACAACTACACCACTGGACCACTACCACCACTCATGGAAATGACTACCCCTTTTGTTATCCACAGTGCTAGATCAAATGAGCTGGTCCAGTCTACATAAGGATGAACCCGAGGTATGCCACACGGTTCAGTAGGCATGTACAATAACGTATCTTAACCCTTTATTACGGTGACGTTTGTTTTTACGTCATTCTTGCTGCCTTCAGACAGTATTATCAGCTCAATGAAAACCTGTTGTTGTGAATGAGTTGATTACGGCTGTATCTCACCACTCCAAACAGAAAGTCCTTCTTACCAACTTCAGTCCGATGGCGTCACTTTGATATTTTTTTTGCTGCCCGACGAAATTTCACAACTTTAGGTAGCGTCTCCAGTAGTAAAAAGGTTAATGAAACTATATTTATAGCCCTGAAGTTCAAAAAGCATGTTTTAAATTGAATAACGTTACTTTGAAATTGCAAGAATAGGAGGAAATTATGACACGGTGTGGCGAGAAAAATAATAAAGGGAGAAAGAGATGTTGTTGTGGAATGGAAAACACATTAGTCCGACCCACAACACGACAGACGCCCATAACTCTACCTGTGTGTAGAGCCACGCATAGGTCAGAGAGAGAGAGAGAGAGAGCGAGAGAGAGAGAGAGAGAGAGAGAGAGAGAGAGAGAGAGACATTGGACCAGTATGTGAATACAATAGATTCTATATTCTTGTGAAGGCATTCAGTCATATAGATCATGTGTGTGTGTGTGTGTGTGTGTGTGTGTGTGTGTGTGTGTGTGTGTGTGTGTGTGTGTGTGTGTGTGTGTGACACCACAGATTGACAGTGATGGCGTGCAGCTTGTGAGGGTATAAGCAGCTGCATCACTTTCGTCAGAATTATGAACATAAAATCCAATCACTCCACTCACCTTTGACCCCTGACTACTTCACCCTTCTGCCCCTCACCATTTCCTCAGCCTCGGCTTCACCTCCTACCTTCAACACCTCCTCATCTTCCCCTTCACCCCTCACCACCCCCTCAGCCACCTCTCTTACATTACCCCTCACCCATCACTCTCCAACTCATCCTCACCCCTCACTCTCACCCTCATCCTCACCCCCTCATCCTCATCCTCATCTTCACCCTCACCCCTTACCACTCCCTTTAGCCACCCCTCACCTCACACTCCTCACCGTCAAACTCACTGCCACCCCTTACCCTCACTCTTACTTTCACTTTTACCTTTAATCCTCACCCCACGTCCCTCACCCTCACCTTCATGCCTTACACCAAGTACACATTCTTTTTAGACTCCTGCACCATAAAAACACAGCAAGCCTTCGAATACTGAGGGACTAAGACCAAATGCCCACTAACGATTTACTGAGCGCAGTGTCATTCTATTTTACTACGTCTATCATAAACAGAATTCTTCCTCATCCAATATACACTCACATTCATATACTGGATATATAATTCTATCATCCAGTCCTTCCCTCTCTCCCAGAAGAAGCGTAGCCTAAGCGCCCGGGGCTAGGCTACTCATTGCCAACATTTTAATCGAAAGTGACAAGCACTGCTCACCCCGGATGGACATTAGGTCGTCACAATATGGTGGAGATCAATTGTGTTTGCATAGTTTCTTCTTCTTCGTGTTCTTCTTCGTCTCTTCACTTTTCGGTTTGCTGCTATATCATATTTCTTCACTAATTCTCCTCTAACTTGGTATAATTGTTTCAAGGGCAAAAACCCATAGAAACCTTCTTTTCAGTTTATATTTATCAAAGCCTAATTAACGGGATCTATGGCGTCTAAGGCCACACCATACCAGCACACAAATTGGGAAATCCGTTGTTCTTGTATGTTCATCAGTCATCACGGCAGTGTGCTGCAGAACCATGTCATTGTACTGTAGCTGTGTAAAGACCATCATACATTCTCTTGGGACTGTCGGTAAACTTTTAAGTAAACAAAAGAGCCCAGGCACCTCTCGGATGTAAACACTAATGTTCTCATCCAGTTGGAGCGCCTTAACCCACTAGACCACCAGGCGCCAATTGGCATTATGGGTACAATGAAACGTATTAAAGATTTCCTGGGGGGCAGGAAGTCATTTTTCTATCAGTCAGTGTAGAGTGACCCGAAGGCAAAACTACATTTGGTTAGTGGATGGTGGCCCCACCACCAACCTGCAGACTCCCAATTACCAGGTAATCGTCAGTGTCTCTTGCTGTAATGACAGTGTTGGCAGCTGCTGAGTTAGCCAGGCCTCTGTCTTCAAAGTTCACTTCACTGATCATTGTCGGAAGTCTCTCATCCATTACTTTTTCTTGAATTAGGTTCGTATTCTGGACAGATCTCGAGGTTTCGTCACACTTCCTTAATGCCATAATTTACCTATTACAGGACAACCTCCTTTTTTATATTATGCATATAGTGTACATCAATATTTAAAAGATATATATAACATACAAACGAAGGTTATGGTATAATATGGTAAATATATTCCTAATGAATATATCACACAGAAGAGAGACATTAATCCGACATAGCTACCAGTAAATCCTGACTGAGTCCTATCGTAATCACAGTGATGGTAATTACTGGGATATGTGGCCAGCTGTTTTCATTGTTCACCTTGACAACCGATCACCATCACAAGGCTTCCTGTGGCGTGTACCAGTTTACTGAATCAGCATGTCTTCATAGCAATTAACTTGTATCACAGATCGCCTTTGTTCATAATATTAATCAAATATTTACTTTAACATTTGGTTGTGAAGTGCTTGGCTGCTGTATGTGTGAAGGTAAACGTATATACAAGCAGTTCCAAACACACCTTAACCTTATGAAAGAATATAAATGTGACCACTGATTCAATAATACTGTCTGTATTTGAACGCTTTCAACCCCATAAATCCCGGCTGGCTCTTGTCTTAATTACAATGTTGGTGATTAGAGAGTCAAAGATGTCAGTGTCTCCCGGAAGCCGAGGCCAGAGTTACTGCAGCAATAAATTGCCACGACAGTCACTGCATTGGAAAATTAACTGCTGTGTCACTGGCGTTATGGACGAGCACAGTGTGTGTGTGTGTGTGTGTGTGTGTGTGTGTGTGTGTGTGTGTGTGTGTGTGTGTGTGTGTGTGTGTGTGTGTGTGTGTGTGTGTGTGAAATGAAATATTATTGGACTAGCTGTGCATCGCATCTTTAGAGTTTTCAATAAGCTGTTAAAAGAGGCTGTGTTCCTGCTAAGGAATACCTTTTGTAGACGGTGGCTTAGAGGGATGTAAGAAAGTGGGTTATAAGGGTGTAAGGGAGTGGGTTATACGGGTATAATAAAGTGGCTTACAGGGGTGTAAGATGGTGGCTTATAGGGTGTAAGATGGTGGCTTATAGGAGTAAAAGAGGGTTGCTTAGAAGGGTGTAAGAGAGTGGCTTAGAAGGATGTAAGAAGGTGGATTAGATGGCTATAAGGAGGAGGCTTTGAAGTGTAGAAGAGGGTGGTTTAAGGGAAATTTAAAAACTGAGGCTTGAAAAGTAGTAAGTACCCTCTTGTCAATAGGCCAGTATAAACACAGATAGTTTGTCAACATTGTTAATGGCAAATGTGTGTTTAGTTCCTTGTCATCCGGATCGTTGACCAGACAAAAGTTTTAAATAAATCTGAATTAAAAGGAGGATGGAGTCAAGTTACTAAGATCCTGTAAATCTTAGCCCCATATCTTTGCCTTACTTGCCTTCTCTTTGCCTTGCAACCGTGCCTACCTCCTGCCTCGCAGTGACCCCAGTCCCTGCCTGCCCTGCCTCCTTTACTGTTTTCCATCAGTGTTCTAGTCGGTATCTCTTTATTCCCCTGTCTTTTGCTTCCCATCTCATATCATCCGTTTCACCTTCTCTGTCTCCCTACATGCCTGCCTGAATCTTTCTACCCCCTGCTATTATCTCTCTCTCTTCCCTTTTTGTCTAACTGCCTTTCTGCCTACCGTCCTACCTACCTGCCTGGCTGCCTGTTTTTTTTTTTTTTTTCTGTTCCGTTTCACTACTTTTTCTCTGCCTCCCATTTTTCTTGTCTGCCTATTTACCTATTTTTCCGTCTGCCTGCCTAATTGCCTACTTGACTCCCTTCCTGTTTTCTTACCTGACTTCCTTTATCTCCTATCTGCGTTTCTCCTTCTACACCACGATCCATATTGGTAACTGACTTGCTTCTAACCTAACTTCGCTACCTCACACTATGCCTAAATCTCCACCCGCTTCCGTACTACATCATTTTCCCATCCCTCTCTTTAACACATTCTGAGCAGTGACCAGAGACAGCAGCTATGCGAGAGTAGGGGCCGTGTGCTTGCTGATTCTTTATTGTTATTGTTCTGGTTTTGCCTATGAGAAGCTTTGAAATAATACCTCCACTCTCATACTGGCATATCTACAAAGTCTATTTTCCACTGAGTGGCTTACTACGCCTTGCCTCTCCGTACACGATCATCCCAGTCCATCCCGCCCATTCGTCTCCACTCTACTACCACACTTTTTCTAGCCCCACTCCCACATACACACTTAAGAGAGATATGTGGTTTACACCTGATTGCCAGCGCCGCCCGTCGAACAATACCCATCTTCACAGGATGTACTCCTCCCAAACTGCCACACCACCCACAACTATCTTTGTTACAGTCATTCCCTTCTGATCTGAAGGAAGTCTCTTCGACATCATATACAGCTTGGAGAGGATGTGCGTGTGTGATGTAATGTCTGGTAGATTCACGTGGACTAACTGACCAGGGCTGGTTACTCCTCGTGTTTGAATACATCATGAAATTCTTGATTGTCTGGACTACAAAGAGATTGTTTGAGACACATATGTTAATAATTCTTGATGGTCTGGGACAACAAGACTGTGGATATACATTATGTGGATTGACATTCCTAGTGAGGAACTGTGTATGTCCCCAGCAGACACTACATCCTGTCCATTGTGTTGAGATATATACTAGTGCATATATAATGTCTACATCTTTGTTCCTTCCCGCCTAAAACTTTCAGCTAAATACGCTCATTTTTGCTCCCTTATCATTGAAATATACCTCACCGACCCAACTTCTGCACCCTTTTAAGATTTTATATCACTGTAATGTCGGCCAGTCGATCGAAAAAGTGTGCAGAATTGGACATTTTTTGATGATATAGCTGCGCGCGCGCACACACACACACACACACACACACACACACACACACACACACACACACACACACACACACACACACACACACACACACACACACACACACACACACACACACACACACACAAAGGCCACTTGCAGAATAACGGAATAAACAATACCTTTAACATAAGTGGAGCCAGTTTTATCATTTCTATTTGCTGCTGCTTGTAAACTGAGTCGCTGTTTTTACATATACAGGAGACACAAAAAAAAATGTATAACAGGCTCCCTACCAGCTTGTTCTTGGCGATTACAATCATGTCCATATTGTCTACAATATTATATACGAGTGTGTCACGTTGATATTGACAAATGTGCATAATAAAACATCACCGTTAACGTTTGCTACCCAAGTATAGCTTGAGATAGAATAAAAAAAGCAAGGGAAGATAAAATCATGATAGAGAAGACTAGTAATTAATACTGTGTTCAGTGAGTTGGACCACACACTCATTCACTATCCACAGTAGAAATATACTGTTAGACAAGAGGTGCCAGGGAATACCATAAAAACCTGAGAATACGATCCATTGTACCACAGCATTTACAGATCTTCTGGGGGAGGTGGCTGTTAGAGACCTGAGTACGATAAACTTGCGAGGCAGAAAAATAAGGAAAGTCCTTGCTGACACGGTATGTATTAGTCTGTGTACTGTACGTGAAAGAAGATACTGTTGTTATAGCCTTTGTGTGTGTGTGTGTGTGTGTGTGTGTGTGTGTGTGTGTGTGTGTGTGTGTGCGCGCGCGCAATAATAATTTTCGGTTTATCGCAGCCAGTGACTCAAAACACACAGGTCCTTAATCTAGTATCCTAAACTATGGTGATCAACAGGCTGACCCTGGCTGCTCTTGAAGAGCGCCGACACGCTACCAAGCCTCAGCGAGGCTAGGGCGTAGGCACAACGGGACAGACCGCCTAATCTATACTCTGCTGAGTTTCGAACCCTTGCCTGTCTACCACCACAGTACTCCATGAGCTGCACCTGACACGTGACACACCTCACCCACGCAAGACGCGCGGCCTGAGCTGGCCTTGAACTCTGGTCCCTTGGATTGGTGGTCAAGTGCTCTATCAATTGCGCCACCAAGTGTGTGTGTGTGTGTGTGTGTGTGTGTGTGTGTGTGTGTGTGTGTGTGTGTGTGTGTGTGTGTGTGTGTGTGTGTGTGTGTGTGTGTGTGTGTGTGTTCGCAGGGAAAGGGTGGTCAATTTTAAACGCTCGCCAGGTATAATCCTTCACTCCCAGTCTCTTTTGTTGTCACACACACACACACACACACACACACACACACACACACACAGTGAGAGAGAGAGAGAGAGAGAGAGAGAGAGAGAGAGAGAGAGAGAGAGAGAGAGAGAGAGAGAGAGAGAGAGAGAGAGGAAAAGAAGAGAAAAGCAAAAAAATAAACAGATAATAATTAACCAGTTTCATATAGCCTACACAAGCCACACACATCTTGTGGTGCTGTCCAGGTGGTTTGGTCCTAATCCAAACACAGTGTTACTAATGATACACTTTTAAGCAGAAGGTTGTTTTGTGTTTGTTTATTTGATAATTTACTTGTATGACTTGTAACCGATACAACATCTGGATGAAAAAACTGATCATATAATAAATGATGTGAACTAAGAAATTAGAAAATTTATTATACAAATAATGATGGAAATGAGGTACTCATATAGAAGGATGGTCAACTTAGGAAAAAAAATAACGCTTTCCAACCCATAGAAGACAAACTATGCCATTCTGTGTGTGTGTGTGTGTGTGTGTGTGTGAGTGTGTGTGTGTGTGTGTGTCAAAGCGCCGCCAATAGGATACTTAACTGAGCCATTTAATCAATTTAGTACGCTGTCAGTTTTTTGTCTTGACAAAGGTAGCCGACTTTATTTAATCTACGTAAATCTCAAGCCAACATTATGGTTGGAAATACTTTTTATCTGATTAGTACCAAAACCGTTAGTATATATTTTGCTGCCGCAAATACATTATTTGTCTTACTAGGACCTCCCGAAATGATAACAACAAGCTTCTTTAACCCTTGTCAGAGGATGTATGCCTCTCTCTCACTCTCTCTGGTAAATGTAGTTTTTTAATCACTGAGAAGATGGCTGTTGTTTAACAGTAGTTTAGTCACTATCAGCATTTATCAGTATAACCCTCGTCGTCATCACCGACTTTCATCAAATCCAAGTCAGATGTTTAAGGGTTTTTCTCCTACCCACTCTGAATGGAACTGCTGTCGTCATGACCATCACCATTATCACTGTTAAATATCCCACACCCCTGTGGGAAGTTTCCTTATGTTTTCAATATTATTATTAACTTACTTACCTTAACAGTGCAATATTTCAAAGGCTATTTGGCCTTGAGCATTCAAATTTGGTCAACTTAATCGCACAGCCGTCCTCTTCGTTTGCACAAATATGGTGGATCGTCAATCAGATCTCCAGATGTTATTCGGAACAGAAAAGTGAGTCAGCCACGCTATCTCCTGAACCCTTAAGCTAGGAAGCTGAAATTTTACTGGGTATGTGGCATGCAGGAGTGCACGGTCTCAGGGAAAGGATTGTCAAGTCTACGCCCATAGTCATGCAGAAAATGTTATAAGAAATATTAATATTAAGGATAAAACTGGCGCCGTAATTTCCACGAAACTGGAAGATCAGCTCTAGAGGTAGCAACGGCACCATCATGGGCATTGTTTTTTTTTTGTTTTTTTTCTATAACTTAGGCTATTCCAGAGTTTAAAAAGAAAAAAAAATATAATAAAACAATGGTTCATTACACTGGCTTCTCGTTATTTCCTTGTCATAAATATCTGCTTTTATGTTCTCCATTTTGCATTTAACCAGTCAACCTTTAGTGCGATGCTGCTGCCCTGCACTACCCTGCCCTTCACTGCCCTTTCCTGTTATGCCCTGCAATGCCTTACCTTTACCTTTATCATATCTTCCCATTTTTCTGCTCATTGACCCCTGGGGGTAGGTTTTTTTTTTTCAAGAATACTCCCCCAGTATCCCTGCTTGTCGTAAAAGACGACTAAAAGGGTTGGCGGAGGGTTAGTGCCCCTCCCCGGAAAACAACTAACTAAAAAAAACAAACAATAAGCCTCAGACAAGGACTGACCAAACTATGACGACCCAGGACCGGACAAAGGACATGGTTATCGGAACGTGGAATGTAAGGGGAGCGAATGATGAGGTGAAAGAGAGAGAGATTGTCCAGGTGCTTGAGGGTGCAAAAGTGGATGTATGTGGAATAACTGAAACAAAATGGAGAGGAGAAAGTGTGAGAGAATGGGAGTATGGATGGGGTATATGTGCAGGAGTAGGTGAGAATGAGAGGGCAAAGGAAGGAGTATGTATAGTTGTGAGTAAAAGATGGAAGAAGACCTAAGACAGTATGGATCAGTTGGGTCAAGGATTGTGTGAGTAAATTTGAAAGTTGGAATACAAATGTGGGCGATTGTGTGTGTGTATGCGCCAACGCAAGATCGTGCTAGAAGAGTGAGAGAAGAGTTCTGGACAAATGTAGAAGTGTGCATGGAAAAGTTTGGAAGGAATGAGAGAGTGTTTTTGATCGGTGATATGAATGGTAAAGTAGGGAATGTGAAGGTGGATGGAAAAGTTGGTGAATGGGGTGTGCCTGCTGAGATAGATGAGAATCGCAGTGCGTTAGTGGACATTTGTGCTGGGAGGGGGTTGGTGATAGCCAATACCCTCTTCAGGCATAAAATGATCCACAGGTATACATGGCGAGTGATGAGAAGGGTGGGTGGTGAACTGAATGAAAGGAAGGCAATGATTGATTATGTGTATGTGGATGAAAGGATGCGAAGATGTGTAATGGATGCAAGAGCTTATAGAGGTTGGGGGAGTGGACTTTCTGACCACTACTTGGTGGTGGCCAGAATTAGGATTCAAGTAAAATGGAGGAATAGAAGAAGGGAAAGATGAGAGGAAGGAGTAGTTGCAAGGAGAGTGGAAAGGTTACAAGAGGATGAGAAAAAGGCAGAGTATAAGAGAGAAGTGGAGGAACGATTGGGCAAATATGAATTGGAGCAGATGGGAGACGTGGAAGGTGTGTGTAGGATATTTACAGAAGAAATATGTGCAGCATGTGATGTGGTGTGTGGAAGGAAGAGAAGACGAAGAGGGGTGCAAGGAATAGCGTGGTGGACTGAAGAGGTGAGACAGGCTGTGGCACAAAAGAAGAAAGCATACAATGAATGGATGAGAAATAGGGGCGTGGAAGAAGTTGAGAGGCGGAAGAGAGAGTTATATGTAGAAAGAAAGAGAGAGGTGAAAAAATTAGTAAGTGAGAGTAAGAAGAGAGTGGATGAGGAATTTGGAAGGAATTTGAGTGTAAAGTGGAGGGACTGTAAGAAAATGTTCTGGAAAGAGGTGAAAAGAGTAATACAGGGTGGAAGTGAAGTTAGCAGGGGAGTGAAAGATAAAAATGGTAGATTACTAGTGGAGAAGGGAGAAAAAGTGAGCAGATGGAGAGAACACTTTAAGGAATTGTTGAACATAGAGGATGGAAGTAATGCGAGTATAAGTGGCTGGGGAATGGCTGGGAGAAGGAGGGAGGTGAGAAGACAGGAAGAAATCAGTAGGATAGAAGTTGTGGAAGCAATGAAGAAAGTTAAATCGGGGAAAGCCCCAGGAATTGATGGAGTGTGTGGTGAAATGCTGAAGCATGGGGGAGAGATAGTAGTAGAATGGATGTGGAAGATGTGCAGATTGGCCTGGGAGGAAGGTAGAGTCCTGGAGGATTGGAAGTCAGGTATAATTATTCCCTTGTACAAAGGAAAAGGGGAAAAGAAGTGTGTGGTAATCATAGGGGCATTTGTCTTCTTAGTATAATAGGAAAAGTGTATGGTGGGATACTTATTGACAGAGTTAGAGAAAGAACAGAGAAGTTAGTTGGAGAAGAACAGGGAGGCTTTAGGAAGGGAAGAGGTTGTGTAGATCAGATATTCATTCTTAGATCTTTAGTGGAAAAGTTTCTAGAGGAGGGAAAGAAGTTGTATGCGGCTTTCATGGATTTGGAGAAAGCATATGAAGGGTGGATAGACAAGGATTGTGGAAAGTGTTAAGAATATATAGAGTAGATGGAAAGTTGTTGAATGCTGTGAAGAGTATGTACGATGGTGCGAAGGCTGCAGTGCGTGTGGATGGTGAACTAAGTGAATTTTTCTCTTTGAAAGTTGGGTTGAAACAGGGATGTCGCATGTCTCCATGGTTGTTCAATCTGTACATGGATGGGGTAATAAAAGAGGTACAAGGTAGGGTAGTGGATGTTGGAGTGGCCCTGGTGAGAGAGGATAGTGTTTGGAAACTCCCTGTACTGTTGTTTACAGATGATACTGTGTTGTTGAGTGAAGACGAAGGGGACCTGCAAGGCTTGGTGGATGAGTTTGAGAGAGTGTGTAAGAAACGGAATCTAAAGGTGAATGTAGGGAAGAGTAAAGTGTTGGTCTTTGAGAGCGGTGAAGTCAGTGAATGTACAGCGAGGTTGGATGGTGAGGAATTGGAAAATGTGAGTACGTTTAAGTACTTGGGTAGTGTGATGAGTAAGGATGGAGGTTTGGAGGGTGAAGTGCTTGAAAGGGTACAGCAGGGAAGAAAGGTTGCTGGTTCTTTGAAAGCAGTGATAAGAAACAGGGAAGTGAGCATGGAAGTGAAAAAGTTACTACATGACAGTATTGTGATACCAACTCTAACGTATGGAAGTGAAGCTTGGACGTTGTTGGAAGGACACAAGTCAAGAGTGAGAGCAGTGGAAATGAGTTATTTCAGAGGACCCTGTGGAGTCACATGGAGAGACAGGCTGACGAATGAAGATATAAAGGAGCGTTCTGGTTTGGATGTGGATGTGATAGGAAGCGTTATGAGGAACACACTGAGGTGGTTTGGCCATGTGGGGAGAATGGAGGGTGAAAGTCTGACGAAGAGAGTGTATGTGAGTGAGGTAGAGGGGGGATGAGGGAGGGGGAGGCCGAGGATGAGATGGAGGGATGGGGTGGAGAGGTGTATGAGAGAGGGAGGTGTGAGTTGGGAGCAGGGCAGTGAAATGGTGGGGGACAGGGCGACTTGGAGGCGATTTATTTGTGGCCACCCCAAACGGGATTGAGGCGTCTGGCAATTGATAGATAGATAGTCTCTCTCTTTTCCTTTTTAATTTTTTCTCATTCCTTCTTGCCCTGTCCTACACTGTCCTGTCTTTCCGTGCCTTGCGTGCCTGGTCTGGGTATTATCGAGGCATTAGCAATAAGCTCTTGATGGCACTGGAAGGTATAAATCGCTAAGCCAGGCACAGCTTTCAGTCCGCTTCGTTATCTCTCTTCCCCCCCCACCGTCCAGATGTCGCTGCTCACATTTTTTCATCCCCCTTCCCCTTGTTCCTTGTTTATTCTCCTTAGTTTCTCCTTTCCCACCTCCTCTCTCTCCTACCTTATCTCACCTCTCCTTCACCCGCCGCTCTCCTCAAACCCTCTCTCCCCATCCTCACTTTCTCATCCCCCCACTCTCCCAGTCCCCCCTCCTTTTCTTCACCTTCCCCCCTCCTGTTCCTTTTTCATCCTTATCCCTCCTCTATTCCACAATCTCTGTCCCTTTCCTCCCAGCCCGTCTCTTACCCTCTACTCCATTGTCTCTTACTCTCTACTCCACTGTCTCTGCCCCATTTCTCGCAGCCGTCTCTCACCCTCTTCTCATTTTTCCCTTCCCCCTACTTTCACTAAGTTTTCCCCCACCTTTACCATACTACGCACGCAACTCCTTCAGCTTCTCCCCAGCCACACCCATTTCCCTCTACCCATCCCACTCATGTCTCTCCTCCACTCATACCCTGACATCTCCCCTTCCTCCCAACGCACAACCAGTTCCAGTCCCCCTTCTGTCATCTCACTGTCCCATTCTTACCCCTTCTCTCCCCTCTCTTTCCGTCCTCCTCTTCTTCTTCCTCCTCTCTTCCGGGGCTCCTCCTCCTCTCTTCCGGGGCTCCTCCTCCTCCTCCTCCTCCTCCTCCTCCTCCTTCTCCTCATCCTCTTCCACGTTCTCTTCTCTTGTTAGCTCTTCCTCTCCCACCTTTTCATCACTAATCTCACTCCATTCTGTTCATGCGTTACTTTGACATCAGAATTTTATCAGCCAATGTGGCTGAGTGGAAGAGGCCTATTCTGTGAGCCATTCGGCCCGGGATCAGGACCTGTGAGGTTTATCTTGGTATATCTTGACATTCCTTTATCAGTTATCAGGGCATCCCTTAGTTTTACTTTTTTTCTCTTTTGTTTTCCCTCATTGACAGGGGCACCGAGAGAACTGAAATGTGCCGGGGCAGGACTAGTTTGGGACCCCCACCCCTGCAGTAGGTAAAGGTAGAGGTTGAGGTGTACTCTATATGTATATGTAACATAATTTTTTTATTGCTTCAACAACTTAGAAATACATTCAAATGAACTGTTGACCAGAAATAGTTTCATCCACTAGAGTGATAAGACATGCACATGATACACATATGTGTAATTATTACAAAAAATACAAGAAAAGCAATAACCAAGCAACAAATTGATAATAATACAAGAAAAGCAATAACCAAGCACTAAACTGATAATAATGTAAGTAAAAACATAATACAGTACAGAAAGATCACATACAGAATACATATATGACTCATTTATTTTACATTGGTGCTTTCCTTGCTTTCCTCATGGCAGAATTATGAAGCACAACATCAAGATCAAGAGATCTTGCAAGTTGAGACTCAATACTGAGTCTAGCCATGTCCACAAGTCGTGATTGGGTCATTGTTGTTCGTAGAATTTTTTTTTATCAGCTTGAGTTTGCTGAATGAGCGCTCTGCAGAGGCGACAGTGGCAGGGATTGTTAGCAGAATGCGCAGGCTGACAGATACATTTGGGAAGAGCCCTTCTAGTATGTACTCTGTCAAGCAATTCAAAAGCTGCAATGGGCTTAGTTGGTTCTGTCCAAAGTTTGAGCGATGAACTGTTGGTAGGTGCCTCATGTCCTTCACGATAGCATGACTGATATCGGCAGGATACTGTACTTATCTGCCAGCGATTCTGATTTCAGACCCAGCTCCTCTGCTGATATTGTTAGATACTTCCAAAGGAAACTGAAATTTTCAGAAATATCTTGGCAGTTTTGAATCTAACAGTCAGTCCACCAATTACATTATCCAATAATACCGTACATAAAACACAGACTTTCTGAAACATGCTTCTTCAGGTGACTCATCTGCTTCATTTTATTCTAATAATTTGAATCTGCTGTGGCATCACCATCATCATGAAAACTTCTTTTGCGTTTATCTTCAGCTGCTTTACCTCGACCACGATACAGATTCACCTCGATGTCCAGATTTGAAGCAACTTGCTTTGCTTCATTCCACATAGCTTTCCAGTTATATCGGAGATATGTCAGTTCTACCAGCAAGATACCGTGTCGCATCTCTGGCTCGAATAACTTCATTACAGGAGTCAGTTGGAACTAGGACAGTCGAGCAGGGCAGTACTCCCGAGGTGGATGGAAAGCTGATGACAGGGAGTGCTGGAGCTCCCGTTTCATCAGCCCTCAGGACTAGTTCCTGACCATCCCCCTTTGCTGAACTTTTTCAGTGTCTCAGTTACACAGAGAGTAGGCCAGCATGCTCTCCAGTACAAATTTCTCTAACTATCTTCACCAAACTACATGCACAGTACACACTACACTTCCTATTCAAAATTTACCAAAATGGCGTCGTCTTATCAAGCCTCGGAGTCCCCAGGGGGGAGGACCATAAATGCCCCCACCATCTGCCCGTCTCCCTGTGACGACTCAAGGTGCCTGGAACCACGGTCTGACTCTCTTCTTCTTCATTTCTGCAACATTCGCTGCCATTCCTCTAACTTTCGCTCTGTTGAGCACCACCTCTCCTCCTCTAAACCTCACCTTCTTTTTCTAACGGAGACTCAGCTGTCTGAGGCAACTGACAGCAAACCCTTTTCTGTATCCTCCTACTTTCTCTATACTCATTTCAAAGCCAAAGGTGGCTGTTGTGTATATATACGCAACGACTTATCTTGCTCTCGTGTTCCTGAACTCGATTCTTCTGAATTCTCCACACTCTGGCTTCGGCTTTCCTGTCATTCTCTGACTAAATATATCTGTGCTGTTTACTTATCCCCTAATTCTACTGACTATCAAAAATTCTTCGACTATCTTACTTCTACGATGGAACACATTCTATCCATTTCTTCTTTCTCTGAAATCTCCATTCTTGGAGATTTCAATGTTCACCACCACCTTTGGCTCTCCTCTCCTTTCACGGATCCACCTGGTGAACAAGCCTACATCTTTTCTATCCTTAATGACCTAGAGCAGCTTGTACAGCACCCTACCCGTATCCCTGACCGCCTTGGAGAGAGCTCCAACATACTTGACCTCTTCCTCACAACTAATCCTTCTGCTTACTCTGTTAATCTTTTCTCTCCGTTGGGCTCCTCCGATCACAACCTTATTACCTTAACCTGTCCTATCACTCCGGTACGGCCTGTGGACCCTCCAGTGAAACGTCGTCTGTGGCATTTTGGAGCCGCGGACTGGGAGGCCCTCAGGCAGTAGGCCTACCTCTTTGATTTTCCCTGGAATGATTATTGCTTCCGTGGCCGGGAGCCATCTGAGTGTGCCTTGCGCATTATGGAGGTTATTCTCTCGGGCATGGAAGCATACATTCCTTTCTCATATCCTTTGACTAATGCAAGAAAGCCTTGGTTTAATCACGCTTGTTCTAATGCTGTCCGCAACAAGGAGAGGGCCTACAAAAGGTACCGGAGCCAACCCACCCCCGAATCACATCATCTTTACGTTTCTGCCCGGAATCGTGCTAAGTCTGTTCTTCGCTCTACCAAAAATAATTTCATCCATACTAAATGCTCTCAACTCTCCGACTCGAATTCTTCCCGCTCCTTCTGGCATCTTGCCAAAAATCTTTCTAACAACTTTACCTCATCATCCTTCCCTCCTCTTTTCTACTCTGATGGTTCTGTAGCTATTTCTTCTACTGATAAAGCAGATCTCTTCGCACAGACTTTCTCCTCCAATTCTACCTTAGACGATTCCGGTGCTGTTCCTCCATCACTTCCCCCCTCTGACTTCCTCATGGCTGACATTAAAATTTCTTCAGTTGATGTATTTTCTGCCATCACTGGCCTCAGTACTAACAAGGCATATGGGCCTGATGGGGTCCCTCCTGTTGTTCTCAAGAACTGTGCTTCTGTGCTTACACCCTGCCTAGGCAAACTCTTTCGCCTTTGTCTGTCAACTTGTACCTTTCCTTCTTGCTGGAAGTTTGCTCTCATTCAGCCAGTCCCAAAGAAGGGTGACCACTCCCAACCCTCCAACTATCGTCCAATTGCTTTAACGTCCTGTATTTCAAAAGTTTTCGAGTCAATTCTTAATAGAAAAATTTTAAGGCATCTTTCCTATCACAACCTTCTTTCCGATCGTCAGTATGGGTTCCGTCAGGGACGCTCCACTGGCGATCTTCTCACCTACCTTTCAGACTCCTGGTCATCCTCCTTTCGGGACTTTGGCGAAAGCTTTGCCATTGCACTTGACATCTCAAAGGCTTTCGATCGAGTCTGGCATAAATCTTTAATTTCCAAACTGCCCTCCTACGGTTTCTATCCTTCTATCTGTGCCTTCATCGCTAGCTTCCTTTCTGGTCGTTCTATAGCCGCTGTTGTAGACGGCCATCGTTCTTCTCCTAGATCTATCAACAGTGGTGTTCCTCAGGGCTCTGTCCTATCACCAACTCTCTTCCTTTTATTCATCAATGATCTTCTAAGCTGTACATCTAACCCTATCCACTCATACGCTGACGACTCCACCCTTCACCTTTCCATTCGGTTCCCGCAACGCCCATCTCAACAGTTACTTCAACAAGCAAGGGATGAGGCTGTGGCACACCTAATGTCTGATTTGGCTCGTATCTCTGACTGGGGTAAAAATAATATGGTTGTCTTTAATGCATCTAAGACTCAGTTCTTACACCTATCAACCCGACGAAATCTTCCACAGGTATACCCACTAATGTTTAATAATATTCAGCTTAATCCTGCATCATCCTTGAACATGCTTGGGGTTTCATTTACTCGGGACTTATCTTGGAAAGATCATATTACATCTCTTGTAAAATCTGCTTCCAAGAGATTGGGTGTGCTAAGCCGACTCCGCTCTTTCTTTACCCCTGCACAATTGTTGACTCTATACAGGGGTTTTATCCGCCCCTGTGTGGAGTACAACTCTCATGTGTGGGGAGGCTCCCCACTTACAGCTCTTCTCAATAGGGTGGAGTCAAAGGCTTTTCGTCTCATTAACTCTCCTCCTCTTACTGACTCCCTTCAACCTCTGTCTCTTCGCCGCACTGTTGCATCTTTATCTCTTTTCTATCGCTACTTTAATGATCACTGCTCCTCTGAACTGTCTGCTTGCATTCCTCCACCTCTACGACGTGTGCGTAGCACCCGTCTGGCAGCAAACTCTCATCCTTTTTCTGTCCAACTCTCTAATGCAAGAGTTAACCGTTACTCCCAGTCTTTCATTTATGCAACAGGTCAGCTCTGGAACTGTCTCCCTCTGTCTGTATTTCCTGCTGCCTATGATCTCCAGTCTTTCAAACGCAGTGTGTCCAGGCATCTCAAAATGATTGGATCTTGAATTTGGCTCTTTATTGTATTTTGTTTTTCTCTTGGAGGGAACTGTTACTGCGGGCTCATGGCCTTTGGTTCCTTCTTCCTCGCATAAAAAAAAAAAAAAAAAAAAAACTATCACACAAATGAAGGACGTCACATAAGACAAAGCTCCATTAATTTCTGTTCTTGTTTTGGTAGTTAGGTTCAGCTCCAAGAGGTCTTCCAGAGCTAATTTGATGCCAGACAGGTGGACTGCAAAAGGCTTCACACTTTAAACACGATCAGATCACCATTTGCCAGATATGCCATGAAGAGAGCAGCCAGTGCGATTCAGCAATATTTCCCATCGCTTTGGGCTAGAGCTAAACAAGTTGCGAATGGTTTGCATAGTTCTAAAGTATGTGATGGCTTCAGGGAAGCATTCCGCAGCATCATTTTCACACAAATTGTGTGTATGGCAACCACACGGTGAAAATATAGCTGCCAGACATTGTTCAAGTCTTTTTGCTTTTGCACCATTATATTCTCCGGCCATGTTTGCCCCATTGTCGTAGGCCTGTGCTCTACAATCAGAGAGTGGAATACCATGCTCTTGCAATGAATCAACAACCATCTGACCTATTTCATTTCCTCTTTTGTCACTGCAGTCTACAAATTTGAGGGATCTTTCCACAATATCAGACTGAGATTAATTCTGAATTACATACGCAGCAAGGTTGTTGTTTGCTGAACATGCGATGAATTTGGCGTGGCATCAACTATTACTGCAAAAGTACTTTGCAGTTTTTCTTGAAAAATGCCCTATTTTACAAGATTGGAACACTCTGGAATTAACTCATTTTGAGAATCAGCAAAAAAGTAATGTACTTGCAGGCGTTCTCCTTTTTCCTGTGACTCTCACTTGTAACAAATGTTCTTTTAAGTTTGGATCCCAGTGAGACAACAACTCTATTAGCCCCAGAAAATTTCCATTGCTTGTGTCACCAATACGCTGGGAACGACCCCGAAAAGCAAGCCCACATTCTCCCAGGAATAGTATAATATCAATGATTCTCTTCCTAATGTTGTAACATTTGACAGATTCTGTTTCAGTTGATGTCTCCAGGAGATTATCAACACCTCTGTCAGGTGACAGGCGTCTTTCTGCTTCATGCCAAGATAGATAGCATCCCCGATGGCTATTGCTTTTCTCATATTCTGGGATGCGATCATACAATTTTCGCCATTTTCCAGCAGCTGACCATCCTTCAGCTGATGACAATGCAGACTTGGATGCTGTGCTGATGTTGCAAGATACATTATTCCAAAATAATTTACATGGAAAACAGTACAATGCTTGTTTGACTCCAGACAAGCCAGTCTCGGACATGTTGCTCTCCGTTGACATTTCGAAATTTTAGGATGCTTTCTGGAAACACTTTGTTATTTATGTCTGTAGGAAATGTTATAGGATAGCCAGTGTGACCTCTTACAACATAATTTTCTATGTCTAATTGAGAAGGACACTCCATTGCGAGAAGTCCAATGTCACGTCCAGTGTTACTTCCCACACCTGTGTGTGCGCTTGATTACTTTCATAATAAAAAGTACCTCAAGAAATCATTGAAATTATAAATTCAAGAAATCATTTAAATTATAAAAAAATGAAGATCTATGTAAGTCACAATTTGAGAAAATAATATTATAAGAAGATAACACTTAAAAATTTGGACATTTGTGATCAAAAGCTAAAACAACCACTGTCTTCTGAGAAAACCCAGTTTGTTTACTAATAGCATGAGCCACATAAGATGCACGTGCTCTTAGCCTCATTATTAAAATGTAAGCAATGGCTATCTGCATAAGGTCCATACAACCCTACAGGCTACAATCATACCGGTAATGCATAAAAATAATGAAAAGTAGACTGTAAAAACACGAAAATGGCGTACCCAAAACATTCACTTCACGTTCATGGACACGAAGAGCTACAGGCCTATATACAACCTTTGTAACGGCTATCATATCTCCCTTAGGTCGTATGTATAGTCTACATTCAGTCTACCTGTCAACTCCGGCTTTTGGCTCAATTCGTCTCTATCATTAAAAATGTGTATACAATGGAGGTTTTGAATTTTTTTCCCAACATACTCATTGGCCCCCCCAAGACCCCATGGTCCCCGGGGCAAGGCACCGGCTGACCAGGTCGGTGGGCCTGCTCATTGATCAGCTACATATTTAGCTTATAAATATCAGAACATAATAAGAAGTGAGGATAAACTTCAGTAGGCAGGTTTGCCCATGTTAAACAGGTCGTGTCCTCATATTAAACATTATCATCACTGTCGTCGTCTCCATCATTATGAACATCATCGTCATCGTTATTATCATCATCATCACCATCATAGTCCTATTCCCTACTATTTATACTGATGTGGGTATCATCCAAAAATCTGAAAAGGCAAAAATCAAAACTACAGCTGTCATCAGAGTAACCAACAGAAAATGACACACTCTACTCTCCCATTATTCAAGCCTTCGGTATTCTCTGTTCCCTCCCACAGGCAGGACTGTTCAAACTCCACCTTCATGTATCACAGTATTTTACATCAACAAATCCACCTTTACCATACCTGCATGGGATATGGTGATCAAGTGACACAGCAGTGGATTGGCTGACCGACACATGCAGCATTGAGCCCAGGCTTGTAGAGGAAGAAGTTGAAAATTTTAATATCGTTAAAGGTCTTTCTTAAGCTAAAAAAGAAAACTTGGAGGTAATAAACATTAAAAAAAGGTTCAACAACTTATTGAGGGAGTTCGCTCACCCTCAGCAAGACCCACCCAAACGTCAAAAAAATCCCGATCATTCCAAACTTGATTTAAATTCTGCAGTCCTCTTATAACTTGTCATAGTATTTCTGTCTTACCAAGACTTTTGTTTCACATATCTATTTCAGTACCTTGTAATCTCTCAATTATTCAATGTCCTCTTCTTAACTTCGTTTGAAAATATATGCCTTCTACCCTGTTTAATAGACAATATCTTTCTTCAGATATATTTAGCTTCCAAAACCTTTCTTTGGTTTCCAGTATCTTCCAGTCTTCCAGTCTCTAAGTCTTACAACCATTCCCTTTTCTTATACCCCATCTTCATTGTCGCAATGGAGCTCTTCGCCAGAGTCAGTCAGTACTCGTGCTCTCTTTCAGTGTCGTAGTCACTCAATTTTCCAAGGCCTGTATCTTTCAGTGTCTCCGTCTATGTATTTTCCAGCTTTCCCGTCTCCAATTGTCCTTTCCCCTTGTCTTTACAACCCTTCCTGAAGCAATCACAATTCTCTCTCCAAATACAGTTGTCATACATAATCAATATATGTTAATATCTTCCAGCCTTCCAAACACTCATTCTTACACTCTCTCTCTCTCTCCCTCCCTCCCTCCCTCTCTCTCTCTCTCTCTCTCTCTCTCTCTCTCTCTCTCTCTCTCTCTCTCTCATTATCTATTTATTGGCCTAACCATCTATCTGTTTGTCTTTCTCTATATGTAGTGTACAATTTTGGAAGGAACTGTAATGAGTGTTATAGTAAGTGGTAGGCTGACTGGCAAACTGGAATATGTGGTCATTCTGATGAGAGGAATATACTGTATAGTAGAAAAGGAGAATGGAAGAAATGTCTACAGAACATGACGAACATGAGAACGGTAAAAAATACTGGGTCACTTGTGGGCTAAGACACTGATATTTCAAGAGAAGGAAACGTGAAAAGAATATTGGCTGGTAAGAGAATGGAAGAGTAAAACGATAATGGATAACCGTGCACGATACTGGATGACAGAGTGTGGAGGAGTATGACGATGAAAAAGTGCAAATAATAGAAGAGAGAATAAGGCATAATGTATAGGCTGAGAAATTGGAATGCTGGAAGATAAATTATGATAACTTGTATATGGTGGCAACTGGGATGAGGTGCTATATGCTGGATGACAAGGCGTCTAAACACTCTCTCTCTCTCTCTCTCTCTCTCTCTCTCTCTCTCTCTCCAGCCTGTCTTGGTTTTTTAGAAGGTGCATTTATTTTGTACTTCTGCATTGTTCTCCTTGTTTATTGGGTGTTTTCACTCCTGGCCATTTTCTGTGTGCGTGTCTGTCCATTTTCGCTCAACTACGTCCTACGTAACATAAGAGAGCAATAAGGTTTAGTAAGCAAAACAGATGCCTTGAGGAAAAAGTGCTGGGGAGCCTCTAATGCCCACTTGATTATTGGAATTTTGTATATATATTTTTTGGCATTCTCAGAAACCTTGGCCTGACACACACACACACACACACACACACACACACACGCGCGTCAGTAACAGCAGCCGGCACCCAGCCTCTTGTTTCAACGCCCTCACCATCATCTGCACTTGTCTCGTACCTGCACTGGTCTCTCTCACTCTCTACTCTTCATTTCAGCTCTACTGTTACTGTCTGCACCATCTGCACTCCTCTCGTACTATACCTGCACTGGTTTCTCCCTTACTTTTGTCTCACTTCTCCTCTCCTCTAACCTCAACGCTCCTCTCACCTCTCCCATCACTACTCCTTTTCCACTACCACTTCTCTCCTGTCTACACACATTTCTCCTTCTCCCTTCCTCCCCACCACTTCTCTCCTGTTACTACTTTTCTTCTATCTTTTCTTTCCAAGGACTGCTTTTCTCACACCATTTCGTATCTGTGCTTCTCTCCTATCACCCCTTCTTTCCTCTCTGCACACTCCTTTCCACTCACCCCTACACACCACAATCCTGCCGCCTCTGCTGTACTCACGACGTGTCCACAAACAGACAACAGTGTGGATCCAAGCAGAGATCACACCAAAGGTCAGGGTTCGGAGAGGCTCAGGAAAGATATACAGTGTTTCAAGGTCGTATTGATATCAGAGCATAACCTAGTTTTACGTAAACGAAAGCCCACCATAATGTAATTAGCAGTGACTTTATTTTACCATCACCTTAAGATTCATTTTGATTTAATCATAAAATGGTGTGCAGCTGTATGGGCAATGACTAGCTCATATACAAGCAATGCTAAACAGAGCGTAAACTATGTGAAGTTTATAATTATGTACGTTCTCACTGGTGCAGTGAGAGATGACGGACATGATAAAATAACTTCGTTTAACTTGTTGATTTATGGACGAAGAACTATATTCTAGGTGGCACTGTAGCTCGGAGCATCTCTTCCTTAACATTCTCTTGTATGTTACTTATATCGCTTAACTGTCTACACAATATCCATCAGTAACATGCAAGAGGATAGTGCAGTATACATCGCCAGGGAAGGAGCACATCATTCCATCTTTACATACTGAGTCATTTGTATGTTACTTATATCGCTTAACTGTCTACACAATATCCATCAGTAACATGCAAGAGGATAGTGCAGTATACATCGCCAGGGAAGGAGCACATCATTCCATCTTTACATACTGAGTCATTTGTATGTTACTTATATCGCTTAACTGTCTACACAATATCCATCAGTAACATGCAAGAGGACAGTGCAGTATACATCGCCAGGGAAGGAGCACATCATTCCATGTTTACATACTGAGTCATTTGTAAAGCTTGTAGGTCTAACCACTATGGTTATCCCCGAAGTTACCCTCTCTCTTGTTCCCTCTTTAATTTACCAACACATCATTTCATTCCTCATCAACTCTCCTTATTCTTCCCTCCTTCATTCCTTCCTTCCTTCTCTCTCTCTCTCTCTCTCTCTCTCTCTCTCTCTCTCTCTCTCTCTCTCTCTCCCTGTGTGTGTGTGTGTGTGTGTGTTATTCTGTTTTCTTTCCTTTCTCCTCGTCGTCGTCCTCCTCCTCATCATCATCGTCGTCATCATCTTAATTTTCATAGTGTTCATTTTCATATTCGTCTTTCCTTATTCTACTCCTCATATCATTCCTTTTTCTCTTTGTCCTACATTCTCTCCTCCTGGTTTCATTTTTTTTTTTTCTGTTACTCGTATTCCTCTGCCCCCTGCTCTTCCCTCTCTAAAAGATTACGTTTTCTGAATGCACCCTTTTTCCTTCATTCAACTGATTTTTTCCTCATCTCCTGCTTCCTCCTCCTATTTTCCTTTCAGCTTCACCACCCTCTTCCCTCTCTGTTCCGTCCATCTGGTCTTCTCTTTTCTCCTGTTTTCCTCTCGTTCACTTCCCCTTCCACCTCGTTGCACCCTCCTTCTCTTCTTCTCGCCCTTCCTGCTTTAACATCCTGTCTTTCCATGTCCTGCTTATTGTCTCCTCCTCCTACTGCTTCATCAGTGATTCTCAGGCAAAATGATACTTATATTTTCAATCCAGTGTGTTCTCATCCTTCCCTTTTGTTTTGTTTTGTTTTGTTTTTCCTCACCCCCTCGCCTTCTTGCTTATCTAACCTGCCCGTCTTCCCCCTCCTCCTTCTTTTCCTCCACCTCTTCCTTCTACTTCTACTCTGTCATCTTCTTCATCATCACATCTTCTTCTTCTTCCTCTTCGTCTTCTTCTTCTTCCTATTCCTCCTCCTCCTCCTCCTCCTCCTCCTCCTCCTCCTCCTCCTCCTCTACTCCTCCTCCTCCTCCTCATTTTTCTCTCGTCCTCCTTGTCCTCCTCATCTCATCCTTCTTCTTCTTTCAAAGTCTTGGTCACTTTAATACTTTTTAATGGAAGAAGGAAGGAATCAACGGCCAGGAGACGGCAAGATTGTTCCCTCCAAGAAAGACAAACACAATATAACACAGAGCCAAATTCAAGACCGTTCATTTCGAAATGCCTAGATACACTGCTGTTGAAAGACTGGATATCATACGAGTTGGCAGTAGGAACTACAGACAGAAGAAGACAGTTCCAGAGCTGACTTGTTGCATACATGAAGGATTGGGGGTAACGGTGAACTTTTCCATTATTGAGTTGGAGAGAAAAGGATGAGAGTTTGTTGCCAAACAGGTACTACACGGCCGCCGTAGCGGTGGAAGGATACTAGCAGACAGTTCAGAGGAGCAGTGACCATTGAAGTAGCGATAGAAAAAAGATAAATATGCAAATATGAGGCAAAGAGACAAAGGTTGAAGAGACCCAGTAAAAGGAGGAGAGTTAATGAGACGAAAAATCTTTGACTCCACCTTGTTGAGAAGAGCTGCATGTGGGGAACCTCCCCACAGATGAGAATTGTACTCTACACAGGGACGAGTAAAATTCGTGTATAAAGTCAACAACCGTGCAAGGGTAAAGAGGACATGGAGTCGGTTTAGCACACCTAATCTCTTGGAAGCAGATTTTATGAGAGTGGTAATATGCTCTTTCCAGAGTCGGTTTAGCACACCTAATTTCTTGGAAGCAGATTTTTATGGGAGTGGTTATATGCTCTTTCCAAGATAAATCCCGAGGGAATGAAACACCAGGTATGTTTAAAGATGATGCAGGACTGAATTAGATATTGTTATAGATTATAGGATACTGCTCCAGTAGATTTTATCAGATTGAATGATGTAAGAACTGAGTTTCTGATGCACTGAAAAGAACAAGATTACTTTTAACCCAATCAGAAATATGAGCCAAGTCAGACATTGGGTGTGCCATAGCCTCATCCCTGGTTTGTTGATGTAACTGCTGAGATGGACACTGAGGGATGCAAATGGAGAGGTGAAGGGTGTAAGAGTGGATAGATGTACAGCTGAGAAGGTGACTGATGAGCAAAGACGAAGAGAGTTAGTGATATGACAGAGTCCTGAGGAACACCACATTCGATAGCTCTACGAGAAGATCGGTGGTCGTCTACAACAGCAGCTATAGAACTACCAGAAAGGAAGCTAGAGATGAAGGCAAAGATAGAAGGATAGAAACTGTAAAAGGGCAGTTTGGAAATTAAAGATTTATGCCAGACTAAATCGAAAGCCTTTGAGGTGTCAAGTGCAGTTGCAAATGTTTCACCAAAGTCCCGAAAGGAGGATCACCAGGAGTCTGAAAAGTAGGTGAGAAGATCGCCAGTGGAGCTTCCCTGGAGGAATCCATACTGACGATCTGAAAGAAGGTCGTGATAGTAAAGATGTTTTATTAATATTTATATTGTTAAGACTAGATTAAAAATTACATTTGATATGCAGGTTGGAAAGACAATTGGGCGATAGGGGGGTGGGAATGGTAACCCTTCTTTGGGATAGGCTGAATGAGACAAAACTTGCAGCAAGAAGTAATTTACAAGTTGACAGAGAGAAGGGGAAGAGTTTGCCTAGGCAGGGTGTGAGCACAGAAGCACAGTTCTTGAGGACAACAGGAGGGACCCCCTCAAGCCCATATGCCTTGTTAGTATTAAGGCCAGTGATGGCAGAAAATACAACAATTGAATAAATTTTAATGTCAACCATGAGCAAGTTAGAAGGAGGAAGTGATGGAGGAATAACAGCGGAATCGTCTTAGGTGGAACTCATAGAAAAAAGTCTATGCAAGGAGATCTGCATTATCAGTAGAGAAATTAATAGCTACAGAGCCCAACACCCCCCAATCTCATATAGTTCTCTACCCCATCTTGTTTTATAAACAACTATCAGGGATACCCGGGGCTGCCGGGCCAAAAAGGCGAACGCTCTAATCCTATTTGTTCTAGTTCAATCTTTCTTTATACTCCAGAAAGACCATGTACCTCTTATGCTTTTAAAATTATTATAAAAAGTCTAGGAACTTTCTACTTCAGCTTTCGCAGACTGACGTACAGTATTTGTGGCACTTGTTTACTATTACAGGTGACCTCCAATGACCTAGGAGGTTAATTTCACATAGCCTACGTCCGAACTGGAGGTCATGTGAGTCTACATGCAGGGGTACCCGGTGTTGCCCAGACCAAAAAAAAAATAAGGCGAACACTCTACCAGTGACCTCAAATGACCCAGATCTTAATTTTGATCCCCCTCAAACCATCCTTGGGTCACCTTGATTCATAATATATGTGGATCTGGGGGTCTCTGGCCCTTGGTGTGGGAGTGATTGAAGGACAGACAAACAAACAAACAAACAACGCAGCTCTCTTACATATATAGATTCCAATTATATGTATTCTTTTAATATTAACAAATTTCTTATTTTTACCTTACAGTAAATTTTATCATATGATGTGTAAATTACTAGTAATTTTAGGGACCCCACTGTAAAGCTTGAGTGGGGAGAACAACTGCCCCCCGCTGCCTCCTCGCCCATCCTTTGTTCAAAAGAACAAGAAAATGACGCTCCTGCATGAAAGAGATTACCGATCAGCTATTGAGTGTTTAGAGAATTTCATACACAATGGAGTGTGTAGATAAACGCGACGTATACTGTTTTTTTTTTTTTTTTTTTTTTTTAATCGAGGCGAAAATGCACTGGACAGGTTGATGATAACTGGCTGAATGCATCTTATATCTGAGGGAGAGATTTGAGTTAGTAAGTTTCGGTTCACATTACCTGGTATTTAATGTGAAATACAACGATTTTATTCGGACATGTTGCATTCAGCCAATCATCACCAACCTGTCAAGTGCATCTACGTCTCGATTAAAAAAAAAAAAAAAAAAAAAAAAGCTGAGTATAGGTGGCCGCCGCAGTGGCTGAGGGCTGCAGGTAAGGAGTTCAGCGGAGCAGTGAGCGAAGACACGTGGCAGCAGTGAAAAGAGAGATACTGATATCACTTGGCGAAAGGAGGAGAATCGATGTGAAGAAAAGCCTCTGACTACATCCTGTTTCGATATGCTGTATGTGATGATGTGCACACACACACACACACACACACACACACACACACACACACACACACACACGAGAGCTGTAGTTCACACAAGAGCAAATAAACCTTTATGACTTGATAAACAGAGGAAAGAAGACTGACTTGACTGATGGAAATCAAAGAACATAAAAACTGTAAATCTAACTAGTAATTGAAAACACTACCCAGGTTCCCACCATCAGTGACGAAGAAAACTTATTCATCAGGAGTAACTCTTCGATGTGAGTAATAATTGAGGAAAGACAAATGTCACAGAAAGAACTGTGCAAATCATTCTGTTCATAAACACGGAGCTGGTATGGTACTGTGGAGATTCGTGGTACTGTCGTTTCAGGAGAAAAATAAGTCAGAAGTCTGTAGTACTTCATGCAAAACTAGTCCTAAAACGGTTACAAGAGAGCCATCCACAACATCCAAACTGCCCAGTTACTTGGCATATTGACAGTTATATTGACACACAAGGTGGTGAATGTCACAAGCCATAGTACGTTAATTTATATCAACTTTACCATCCCTTATGATCCGGTTGATTTAGCAACGAACCACCCATATGCTGTTTCTTCATACTGGGTATTATTATTATTATTTTTTAGTAATCCTACCCTGTGATTCACATTTGTTCGTACGTGCAACAGGTGGCGCTACACACCTCCATATATCACCACTCGGGTGCTAATAACCACCGCCCATACTATGTACATGTTTGGACTATCGCATCCAAGTTGGCTGTGATGATATTAGAAGTCGTTTTGTGAAGCGTCAGTTGGTCCTGTGGAGGATCATTCAATCCCTTTAGTACGATAACGCCTGTGTCCTTCAAAGCGTGTTAATTCCAGACGATTTTGTTCTCGTGCTGAAGAGGTAGATGCAGACTGTTAAGGAAAGTCAAGTCTTCCATCTGTTCTCTGTGTCTGCCCCGGTTCAGTGTGGCTTCCCTTCGGTCTGCCTATCCACCGCTCTTTCCCCCAACCACCACATCCCATGCAAGAATGAAGTAAGTAATAATGGTGATGCAAAATGCTGTGCTGCAGGAAGGTGAAGTGTGGAAAGTGTGGCCTGTGGAAGGGAAAAGAGAATATTGAAGGCCTGTGCGATGACAGAGTAGATTATGTTATTCTTGTTTGGAACTCTGATGACAGTTCTACCTACCTACCTACCTACCTACTGCCAGACGCCATAATCCCGTAAGGGGTGGCCATTTGACTCTGAGTTAGTTGTTTTACGGGGAGGGGCACTAACCCTCCACCAACCCACTTGTTGACACGTAGGGAACACGTATGGTTTGGTTATATGGTTACCACCCAGCGTTGTAAATGGTTTCTTGGCTTACTAAAGCATATTATTGTTCCGTATTTTTGAACAATGTCCATCCGAAATAAAGCAGTGGGGGATAGGATGATGATGATGAAGATGGCGACGACAATGACGATGATTATGATGCTGGCACGGCCTGTCCAGCATGGCAAACTGGCCTACTGCAACTATCCATATTTTCTTATGAACTGTCATTTCTTGGCTGAAAGTGTATATGGCAGACTAGATAAATCTTGTAAGAAAAGAGGCAAAAAGAAAGAATGGCGTGGAACCAAGAAAGTGTGTCACAATATACCAAGACAAACCTCCCAGGACCTGACTCCGGCACACACGCTGACAGAATAGGTTTCTTCCACTCCACCACACTGAATTATATATATATATATATATGTATATATATATATTTAACTTGGTAAGAATGTAGTGCATAAAAAAAAGTGGCATGGGATTACTGAGAGTAAAAGAGGGATGGGAAGAGACGAGGAGGAGGAGGAGGAGGAATAGGAGGAGGAATAAGAGCGAGAAGAGAAGGAGAGGAGGGGGGGGAGGGAAAGAGGGGGGGAAGTTTAGGAGGACGGTAAGAGAGGGGAGATAAGGGGAATGAATGGGGTAGGGTGTGACAGTGAAGTAAGATAGTAGAGGGTTGAGTGTTGGGATGGAGAAATATGAGGAGAGGAAGGTGGTGAGAGGAGGAAGAAAATAGAGTGGCAGGTAGAGGGAGTAGGGAGTGGTGAGGGAGAGGGGGAAAGGGGGTGGGTGAATGGTAGATGAGGGTGGAGGGGAGTGATGAAACTGTAAGGGCGAGAGAAAAGGGGATGAGAGGGTGGGAGGAAGGCGGGTTATAATGGGGAGAGAGGAAATACCGTGGTGGAGGTGAGGTGGGGATTCAACAGAAGGATGAAAGGAGGAGCGTGAAGAAAGGAAGAAGGGGATGGGGAGAGTGGGGGGCATGAGGAATGTGGGGGAGGGGGGATAGGGGGAAAATAGCAAGTGGGAGAATTAGGAGGTGGGGAAGTAGAAAATAAGGAAAATTCGGAGAGAAAATCGGAGGGGGGGGGGCAAAATAAAAGTAGCGGGATTGGAGAGGGAGGATGGGAGGAATGGAGAAGAGGATTGGAAGCTGTGACTGGCTTCCTGATTTATAACCTCAAGTGCCATTAAAAGATTATTGCCAGTGTTTAGATAATACACACACCAGACACGGCAGGGCAACAGAGAGAGAGAGAGAGAGAGAGAGAGAGAGAGAGAGAAGGAAGAATAAGAGGGAGGAGGAGAAAGAGGCAAGGAACAGGAAGAAGGGAAAGTATGGGTAAGGACAAGGCAAGGATAGGGTAAAGAAGGACGGGGCAGGGCATGGTGGTCATGGTAGGGTAGAACAGGACAGGGCAAAAAAGTGCAGGGCAGGGCCAAGTAGGGTACGGCAGGGCAGACCAGAACAGGGCAGGGCCAAACAGGGTAGGGCAGGGACGGGCAAAGCATGGTGGGCAGGGGAAGGTGGGGTGGACAAGGCAGGGTAAGACAGGGCATGGTAGTCAGAACAAGGCAGAACAGGGCCGGGCAGGGAAAAGTAGAGTAGGGAAGAATAGGTCAAGGCAGTGTGGTGCTGAGCAGGACTGGGTAGGGCAGGACGGAATACATGATCATCGAACCGTAAAGATTTAAAGGTATCTTTTTATCTATCTATATCACTTAATCATTCATTTATTCAGACTTATCCTACTGTAGTTCTAATCCAGGCCATCTCTCTCTCTCACTCTCTCTCTCTCTCTCTCTCTCTCTCTCTCTCTCTCTCAGGGTGCGTATGTGTTATCAGTTTCAGGGTGTCAGTCAGGACTCATGCCGTTCCAGTCCAACAGTTTCATTCTGACACTTCTCTGACAAACTGTCATCTGAAACTCTGGTTTGACTCCGGGTCTGAATCCCTGTAATATCATAGTTCGATTTTATCACTATTCCACCAAGCGTGTGTTTGATATAATTCTATCATTTTTTATTATGGTACAACCAATATAATATAACTTGCCCACTCCTGGCTTTTTATTATGGTACAACCAATATAATATAACCTGCCCACTCCTGGCTTTTTATTATGGTACAACCAATATAATATAACTTGCCTACTCCTGGCTTTTTATTATGGTACAACCAATATAATATAACTTGCCCACTCCTGGCTTTTTATTATGGTACAACCAATAGAATATAACCTGCCCACTCCTCATATTTTATTATGGTACAACCAATATAATACAACTTGCCCACTCCTATGTCAGGCACCTCCAATCACCGGTAACGACCCAATCAAGTGACTTCATCTCACACCCTCTCTGTCACCATGACAACCAATTAATGGCGGTGGCTGGGTTATAGCTGCGTAGTGTGGTGCGGTGTGGTGATTGGTGATGTGGTGTGGTGTAGTGTGGTGATTTGTGACGTGGTGGGGTGATGTGTGGTAGTTAATGGTGAGAGGTTGAGTGGCAATGGTGTGTAGTGGTAGGGTAGTATTGGAAGGTGGTGTGGTGTGGTGTGGTGTGGTGGTGGCAGGGCTCTCTCATTAATTTCTACATCCCTGGTACCCGGACTTGCACCTCCTTTACCTTTGTGTCTCACTTTTGCCTGTCTTGTCTAAGGTTAGTTCCTCTTTCTTTTTGTTTCTTTTCTATTTTATTTGGCCTGGTGCTGTGCTGGGATGTGAGCTGGCTTTCTTTTCTACCTGTAAACATTCCACTTGCACACAACATAATAGGAGCAACCACACGCACATCATACCACATAACTGTATACTACCACATATACACGACATAAGAGGAAAGGAATGGGACATTCTGCCCCATTCCTTTCCTATTATATGGCGTGCATGTGGTAATGTGTGGTAATGTGATGTGATATGGTGTTGTATGGTGAATGTGTGTGGTTTGGTGTGGTTTAATATAGTAGTAGTAGTAATAGTAATAGTATCTGCGGCGAAAGGGTTAAAGAAGGCCACAGGTAGTCCCTTCAGTTGAAAAAGTCAATGCTGAGGTGTATAAAATTGCCCGGTAGTAGCAAGACTAAAACAAAATATGTCATCTATCGGAAGGGTAAGATAACGCGTATTTATAGTTTATCCTTTCTAACAGAGGGAAACTGTATTCATATACATACATACATACATACATATATACATATATATATACCCTACAGAGAGAGAGAGAGAGAGAGAGAGGAGTTAATGCCGTTTTTGGAGTTGTTGCCCCAGTCTCACCTAAACGTAAACCTGGTGAACTGCTGGCTGAAATTTCCCTTTACTGCAGTACATCCTCCTTTCTGGGGACAGGGAGGGGGTTATGGACACTTGTACAGTATAGTGGGCAACGAATCCACCCGATTATACCGGTGCCACCACATGAAGGCGACCATCTGCAGCAACAACACTGGTCGTATAAATTATAGACACACTACCCATTTCTATCTTATTTTTGTTACCTTCATATTATTTTATGTTGTAAAAATTACAAACGAACTACTCCTTTATCAACGATGAGGCATTATTCAGGTTTACTGTTGCTTCCTTCAGATTATTACTGAACTTGTGAAGGATGTTTAGAGCTTAAGTGTACACTTAACTCCAAGAGTTTGTACAATCTTTTCCAAGATAAACTGAAACTGTCTGCAGACAGCATGCATAAGACAGCTTACTAGTTACGTCCACGGGATGCAAATTTTAAACAAACAAATAGATTAAGTTACTGGGTTATTATTTATTTTAAGAAAAAAAATGGTAAGAGTGCTGGCACTGGAGTGCCGGTATTTTTCCATTGAATATACAGTATATGATTTTTCGCGAAGACTTATCAATTGCTCTCTAATCGAATGTTTTCTCAGAAACCGAATAAATTCCCATGGAGTTAGCAAAAAAATAAAAAAATCATGGCCGTCTGGTGATTTGAACGTCCCAGTAGGAATGATGGCCTTGCCTTGGTTCGATCTCCGAGAGATGACTGTAGGTTTGTGGATGCTGTAGTGCCATCAAGGGCAGTAGGCTGATCATGTACCATTACAGGTACTGGACTAAGGTAACTTTACCTCGTATCGCTGTGCCTCAGTGGGGATAACATGGGATTGCCTCTTTACCGCTTTGCTTCCTCAGTGGATTTAAATGCAGCACCTTTAAAACACACATTTTCTTTAATACCGAGCATACAGCATAAACTTATCCAATCACCGGACGCACAGTTTTATATATGCAATAACATCAGGACACTGTTTGTCTAGCCATTATGAAACTCTTACATACTAGTCTAAAAAGTCTGCCGAGTTCAGATGATGATGTCACTGAATATCGAAATTGTTCATTGTTCAATAACCCACCCTGTCCCGACCACTTTTCCACCACTGATTCCCCCCAATCCAGACCATTTTTGGATTTTTTTTTTTTTTTTTGGCTCAAACCTCCGCTTTTGGTGAAAAACAACAAAAAATCATAGAGGAATCGCTCACCTGAGGTTTAAATTACTCGATACAGGTAGCAGTACCTCCTCACCTTACTGTGTTTTCTATTAGGCTGGCTCCAAAGAAAACGAGTTCTATGGATGGGTAACCATTCCACACCACTCATAAACGGTATTTATTTATTTAGTACGAATTTATATGTAGTACGAGAGTATATTGGTTTTCACACAGTAATATAGGCAATATAAGCATTGTTTCACTCATGAAACACATCAACATACCTGACCTTTTTTGGCAACATTACCTGATCGTCATTTCTCCCTGTTTCTTCCTCTAATGCTATGTAAAGTTTGTCCTCCACATTGTCATCGATTGGGGAATCACTCTGGCCCTGAATTTCGTACCGTGGCACATGTCTTTACTGGCCATGTCACTGGTAACAGGTGAATTGCCGAGACACTGGCATGTGGGGGGGGGGAGGTCATGCTGGGTAAGGCATTGTCTCTGCCTGGCATCTTGTAGAGGAAGGTGTCCCATGTATACATACCAAAAATCACTCGCGAAAATTGAAAATTGTTCAAATTAGGGACGTTGCAATTGATTTGCGTTTATGTACATCAACAGGATTGGCAGTGACGTGTGGACGTTCTTTCATGTCAACGGGATGCCGGGGGTTAATATATCACTACGAAATTAACAGATATCTATTTCCATATCCTTCACACCAAACACTTTTATTCAGTTTAGGAAAGACCTCTGTCAATAAGCTTTAAAAACAGCGTCCACAACTCCTGTAGTCAGAGGACGCATTGCCACTGAGGCTATCAAAAGCATTTATTTGGCGTAAAAGACACCTTCCCGTCTCAGGGGTCGGATGTCACTATTTTTTATCAGCTAGTACTCATATGACACCCACTGCAGGACCAAACCTTCTCCTAGCATTGTAAGTAATGGCCTGTTGATACCATTTTTCATGCTGGGAAAGTACAAATCAGAAAGGACATCTAATGTGTGTGTGTGTGTGTGTGTGTGTGTGTGTGTGTGTGTGTGTGTGTGTGTGTGTGTGTGTCATCATTCTGATTGGGCGTGATGTGATCACAACTGTGACGGTAAGGTATATGCAAGGACATACCACCAGCATTGTTGAATGCCCTTCCCAGCTGGATTTGACCCCACACAAACGTGATATCCACTGGGTTACAGAGGCTCCTGAGGATTAGTTACACAGAATTGAAAATATTCTGGCCATTAAAATATTCGTAAGTGTTATAAATAGGTGGTACTAAATAGGCATTTAATATACATCACATAAAGTATACTGCTGCAATTATGTATCTGACATTGAAAAATCATTCGTTACAGTATCATCTCCGTCATCATCATCAACAAGAAAACACCACCACCGCCACCACCACCACTAAAGGGAATCCAGTGTAAGTCTGTTCCTTGGACATTGGATTGTGCAGTCGGCCTTAAAAGTGACGGCAGAGTATCCAGAAGATTTTGGCCAGCGATAATGCACATACTCTTTCTTATATCTTTACATGGTGAAACTTGTTCTGTAAAATTGTTATAGAAGCAGGAAGTAATTTTTTTTTTTAATAACAAAACAGAGGAAGGAAAAACAAATGAATTTAAAAAAACAAATCCATACACCAGATTACTGGTGTCCTCTGTTCATAAAATATCTGTAACAGTTAGACTTGAACAGCTGTAGGTTGAAGTTTGGAGGGAAACAACTCTGGGGAAGCAAGTTCCAGAGAGATGCAGTTCGGGGAATGAAAGTAATCTGATACGCAGAAGTTCTGCAGTATGGCTGGGTGACATTCCAGTCATGAGCGCTACCAGATGCCCGTGTAGCACGAGGGAAGGCATGGAGAGGTGGCAACATGGACGCAACTTCGTCTGAGCATTTGCTATAGAAGTATCTGTAAAATAATGTGAGGCAACATTCCTTCTTACTTGTAGGGGAGGTAGTTTATTAGTAACAGCAGGGTTATTAATAATTCTAACAGTTCTGAATTTTGCCTAGTTGTTTTAATGCAACCTCTACACATCCATCCCACAAGGGTGAGCAGTATTCAAGCTGAGAGTGCACAGTGACTCTTATAAATTATAGCTAACTGCTCGTCAGTGAAGAAGTTACGGACTCTGCACAATAATCCAAGTTTCTTTGAGGCGGTTTTAGCAAGTGATCTGACATGAGAGGTTAAGTGTGACACCGAGAATTTCAATACTTTGGAAATGGGAATATTTGTAGCATTGAAGGTAATATACGATTCTGGCAATACCTATCTATTAATAGAGTGTGTATATTTAGTTTTACTAGCATTATAGAAGACAAGGTTATTTTGTCCCTATTCACTGATCGTGGACAAGTCTTGATTTAAAGAGATGGCTGTACTGAGTTGAGAGTTAGAGATATCAGACTTTGTAAATGGGTGTCTGAGTGTGAATGAACTATGAAGTGTTGAGTCATCTGCATATGAATGGATGGGATTGTGGGTGACAGATAAGAGATCATTAGTATGAACGAGGAACAGGGTTGGTGCCACAACTAATCCCTGCGGCACCCCGGCGTTAATTGAGTGGAAATTGGAATATACATCATCTACTTATACTCTTATTTTTCGGTTCCTGAGATATAAGGAAATCAAAGGAACAAAAGAGTTTAGTCCATAGCAAGGGAGTTTGGACAACAGGGAACGCTGCCACACTCTGTCAAAAGCTTTAGAAATATCCAGGGCTACTGCATGAGTTTCTCCATGTATGTCAACTGATTGAGGGATGGTATGAGTCAGGAGATTGAGTATGTCAATGGTGGATCTTTCTTGGCAAAAACTATATTGTCTGTCACTAATTAAGTCGTTGGATTCAAGATGTTTAACAATGTGCTTTTTAATTACAGTTTCAAACACCGTACCAAGAGAAGATGTGACAGCTATTAGTCTGTAATCAGAGGAGTCAGAGATACTTCCTTTCTTTGAAACTGGGTGGATTTGGCTTCTTTGCATGAATTAGGGAATAAAGAAGTACGTATGCATAGTCTGAATAATTTAGCAAGAACAGAGGCTAGTTCTGGGGAACACTTTTTCAAAATGTTAGAATACCGGTATATTTTACAATTGTAGGAAGCGGTTTGTTAGATACGATAGCAGGAAATCCTTAATGGAACTAACTGAAATATCAAAACCATCGCTGAGGGACAGTCAGGAATAGTTTGCGGAGTTCAAATCTAGTCTGGTAACAAGCAATAATATTTTAGTATCGTAAGACTGAAAAGAAAAAGAGCTTCAATAAACAGTTAAAACCAGTCATTATTATTCTAAAATAATTTCCGATACAATCTATCTATCTGTCTATTGCCAGACGCCCTAATCCCGTAAGAGGTGGCCACAAACAAATCGCCTCCATGTCGCCCTGTCCCCTGCCCTGCTCCCAGCTCACACCCGTCTCTCTCATTTACCTCTCCACTCCATCTCTCCAAGTCATCCTTGGCCTTCCCCTCCCTCTCCCCCCCTCCACCTCACTCACATACACTCTCCTCGTCAGTCTCTCGCTCTCCATCCTCTCAACATGGCCAACCACTTTAGTGTGTTTCTCCTAACGCTTCCTATCAAATCCACATCCACACCAACACTCCTTCACTTTCTCATTTGTCGGCTTGTCTCTCCATGTGACTCCACATGCACCTCTCAAATAACTCGTTTGAGAATAATTTTCATTAGGAAATACGACAGAATGCAGGAAGGCGGCGTAAGTTCCTAGGCTATTTCAAATGGTTCGATCAACAAGCACTGAAGGAAAACTTTTAGCAAAAAATGTACCGTACAGTTATTACACTGCATTTGGCTGGTTTTCCATTACGGCAAATCTCTGGAATATTTAACATAAGCCAGAGGATCATCAGAGCATGAAATGGAAAGACAGAACCTCGAAAATTTGCCAAAAGTCGGAGCTCCTTGGAGAATGCCAACTTGTGTCATAGCCTATTATCCTCAGTGCATTAACGACTGGCAACAGTAATAAAATGCAGAGGTACATAAACAAATCACTGATTTCTAAACTTCCAAATCAGCTTTTTCAGTTAAACAGGACAGCGGTTTATATAAAATGAAATATGTTACAGATGATAAGATATATATATAGCTAAAAGTATATGCTTTAGCATTGCACGAGTTTATAAACCCATGTTTTGGTCGCCATAATTGCTTAGTGTAAGAGAAAAGGGTAAAATCTGTCATACCTCCTTATACCTGAAAATAATTTTGCATCCATCTATATCTATAAAAGAGGCGCCTTGTTTGTTTGTTTGTTTGTCCTTCAATCACGCCCAAACCAAGGTCAGAGACCCCCAGACCCATATATATATATATATATATTCTGAATCAGGTTGATCCAAGAATGATTTTAGGGCGGTCAAAATTCAGATCTGGGTCATTTGAGGTCATTATAGTGTTCGCTTTTTTTTTGGGGGGGAGGGGGGGACAACGCCGGGTACCCCTTCAACCCAATTTCTAGCATGGAGACTCACATGGTCTCCAGTTCAGACATAGGCTATGTGAGGTTGGCCTCCGAGGTCATTTGAGGTCACCGGTAATAGTAAACAAGTGCGCACCAATATTGTGAGTTAGTCTGCGATTGCTGAAATAGAAAGTTCCTGGACCTCTTATAACCCGTCTTCAAAGGAATAAATGGTGCATGGTCTTTCTGAAGTAGAAAGAAAGATTGAACTAGAACAGATAGGATCAGAGTGTACAGCTTTTTGGCCCGGGTAACGCCGATCACCCCTGCTAGTTGGGGATAAAGTAGTTATTTATAATCATTATAAGCAAGGGAAAGACTAGGAATAAAAGGCAGAATGGTCTTGCTGCTTCAGCAGGTAGGGTATTATTACTAAGAATAATTTCGTTGTTGTGGCATCCATGTCGCTAACACCATAGCATTTGAAAACAGGGTAGTGTACAGTGCATACTGCAGTCACAAGAATTTTCCTTAACTGGTCTTCGAAACTGGAGCATCTGTATTTGAAATCCTGGGAAGAAAATGCATCAGGAACACTGAGTTATACTGCCTGCAGTGCGGGGAGTAATACATTACAATTAATTCCAATTGGGAAACGTACTTAAATGTTAACTTCTCATGTATTATTGGCTCATGATATTCATTTTACATGATTCTTAGTGTGATGGTACATTTGATATGACGTGATGAAGGCACATAATTTTTCCTTTATGTTCACGAAGATTTCATTGAACGTATGGCAGTGCAGAGTGACCACAGTAATCCATCACTTCTTGGAGCGACTGTACCAACCAGTCTAAGCGGACAGACGATGTTCACCAGTACATCTTGTTCTCTGTCCGTCCTTTCCACTCACTTCTCTGTCATTAGTTCATAAGTCTAAGTCAGAATGTAAATACCAGGTTTTGGTTATTGCGACAGTCAGACTGGTGGACACAGTCTGTTTCTCCTGGTTCCTGTTCACACATCAGTACAACTAAGTAACATGGACTGTTGCTGGACGTGTTCTGAGGGATTATTAAGAGTTAGGGAAGAACTGATTGTCTGTCTTAATGACCCTCGAGTAATTGATAGGCATTGAAAAATATTTTGTATACGTAGGTGATATAAAGCGAAGGGATCACACACCAAGCAGGGTAGATTCGGTTCATACCGTAACTGGTCTGCAGCCGAACAGAACATGTGGGCATTAACACGATGGTTGTTTTGGTGTCCAATGACTTTGTGCGCCTTTTATGGAGAATTCTCGCCCCCCCCCCTTTTTTTTTTTAGGTCCCTACAACAATTTACAGGTATTAATCCCAAATTAGAGAAATATGTTACGTGATACCAGGCCCAGGTACATGCATAATGAGTTTCAGACTATATCTCTTAAAAATAATGGCGTGTGGACGTGGTCACGAGCATTGGTAAGAAGAACAAGTAGGACCTATACTAGGATATAACGAAAAAAACCTTATGGGTTAAGTAATTACTACTGCATATAATGTTGGATATTCCCTATGGGCTGGGACCAAGAATTTGAAGGTTTGAAATGTGTGTGATCCATTGTGTGGTTAATGTTTATAGCACAGAGTTGATAGTTGTCGTCTATCTATCTATCTATCTATTGCCAGACGCCTCAATCCCGTTTGGGGTGGCCACAAACAAATCGCCTCCAAGTCGCCCTGTCCCCCGCCATTTCACTCCCCTGCTCCCAACTCACACCCCCCTCTCTCATATACCTCTCCACCCCATCTCTCCATCTCATCCTCGGCCTCCCCCTCCCTCTTTCCCCCTCCACCTCACTCACATACACTCTCTTCGTCAGTCTTTCACCCTCCATCCTCTCCACATGGCCAAACCACCTCAGTGTGTTCCTCATAACGCTTCCTATCACATCCACATCCACACCACAACGCTCCTTTATATCCTCATTCGTCAGCCTGTCTCTCCATGTGACTCCACAGGCTCCTCTTGAATAACTCATTTCCACGGCTCTCACTCTTGACTTGTGTCCTTCCAACAACGTCCAAGCTTCACTTCCGTACGTTAGAGTTGGTATCACAATACTGTCATGTAGTAACTTTTTCACTTCCATGCTCACTTCCCTGTTTCTTATCACTGCTTTCAAAGAACCAGCAATCTTTCTTCCCTGCTGTACCCTTTCAAGCACTTCACCCTCCAAACCTCCGTCATTACTCATCACACTACCCAAGTACTTAAACGTACTCACATTTTCCAATTCCCCACCATCCAACCTCGCTGTACATTCACTGACTTCACCTCTCTCAAAGACCATCACTTTACTCTTCCCTACATTCACCTTTAGATTCCGTTTCTTACATACTCTCTCGAACTCATCCACCAAGCCTTGCAGCTCCCCTTCGTCTTCACTCAACAACACAGTATCATCTGCAAACAACAGTACAGGGAGTTTCCAAACACTATCCTCTCTCACCAGGGCCACTCCAACATCCACTACCCTACCTTGTACCTCTTTTATTACCCCATCCATGTACAGATTGAACAACCATAGTTGTCGTACTTTTGCATTTCTCTATCCAATTTTTGGATCCCACTTGCTTCATGTTTAAGATGGAATTAGGCCGATGATGATGATGATGATGATGATGATGATGATGATGATGATGATGATGATGATGATGATGATGAGGAGGAGGAGGAGGAAGAGGGGGAACGTGTTATCGTGGGTTTGATCGCAGTTGTTGTAGGGAACAGTTGGTGCATGTAACACCGATTTCGTCGATTCCCGGAAAGAAAGTATCAGGAAAAAAAGTAACAGTAAAAAACGTAAAGGAAAGAGCTAATCTAACCTAACCTGACCTAATCTAACCTAACCTAACCTGAACTAATCTAACATGACCTAACCTAGGAAAAGTTGTTACTTTTTTACTGTTACTTTTTTTCCTGATACTTTCTTTCCGATTCCCGATTTCGTCATGTTCACTGCTCTCCCGTATGGCCTCAAACGTCGTTAATAACACTTCCATTAATACCGCAACACCAAGCGTGATATCTGCAGCGGACGGCAGAAGACAGTGGGTATTAGTGTCTGGGTGTCAGGTAACATGTGAAGGCTGCAAGGGAACAGTTTTCTGTTGTTGTGTCATGGGTGGACTACTGAACCTCAAGAAAGGCCTTCCTAGCATACTGTATGTCACGAGAAGATTACAAAACACACACACACACACACACACACACACACACACACACACACACTCACACGAGATGATGACTTAAAGGGTGAATTTTTGCATATATTCATTTGTCAGAGTTTATTAGTTTCAAATAGTGTAATCCAAAATGCATACACTTTTCCATTTGTTAGTGACAGGAGTGTTCGTAATATATACCCGGTATATATTTTTTCTATCTCTTTCCCTATAGCTGCATAAATAACCCCTCGTCGTCCCCACGTCCCTGGTTTTGGCAATGGTTGAACTAATGCCCAATATCTATTCTGACAGCACTCATTTCCGGCTCACATTGTCATCCCAGTATTACATTGTACCGAATCCGGGGGTCGGAAGCGCTTGCTAATCCTCTAACAGGCAGGGATAACAATATCCCCCCTTTTTCCCCTTCATTATTTGCTGCGAGATTGACGATCCATTTAAAGTGTTATATTGGTGCTCGTGTTGGTGATGATGGTGGTTCGATTCTGCATCGCTCTTTGTGATGTGTTAGTGTTGTAGGTTGTGACGCGGTATATTTCGTCTGCCTAACTTGATGTTCTTCGCCTTTTTTTTTTTTTTTTTTTTTTATTTAACATCAGTATGAGACAATAATACGGCTATACATAATTTCAGTAACACTTATTTGTGACAAGGATGATATTCTGGTGTTAACACGGGTGAGGCGGTGGCTGAATCGGTAGAGAGGCGGCCTGCAGTCCTAATGGTCCCAGGATCGAATCCCGGCTGGGACAGGGAACAGTTTAAGGATTTGACTTTCCTAAAAAGCAGACTTTCCTCATCTACCAGATGACCCGCCGACATGTCGTAAAAATACCCCCGCTAATACCAATACACCAATCCTATATGAGCCAGCCTTAGCATGTATTCAATATGGATGGTGGGTTTTAGCGCCGAAGTGGTGACATGTGGAGGTGTAGGAGGACTACTGGCCCTTGGGACAGGTCACTGCTCCCGAGAAATAGGCCCTGAAGCCTTTGCCCAGAGTTGGATACATTAAAAATAATATATATACATATTGTTACTGCACAGCATTAATACTGAAGAAATAGCCATGTTAAACCATGTTAAATATAATATAGAACCACAAACTCACCCACCACGTTACGGTGGTTCACACTGGGGGTTGGGGTCTAAAACAGGGATAATGTAACCTCTTGGAGTCCTGACACATCCTTTAATTTACTGTTGCTGCTACTACTAGATCACTTTACTGAACTTGGAATTAACGTCTCGTTTTGAGGGGGTTTGTTAACCCCTTCAATCCGGTGACATGTTGTGTTGATTACCCGCCCCTCCACCCCCCCAGGGGGTCAGGGACGGGTATTGTTTTCACTCGGTTTGTCTGTTTGTTTGTCTGTTTGTCTGTCAATCTCTTAACAACTTTGCGCGAATACTACTTGTGCAGTTTTGACTAAAATTCCAGGGATCATGGGCTATGACCTTCTGATCCCCTGATTAAATTCTGGGCCAAACTGGAACAAATCCCGGGCTGTAGGACCAAAAAATGTAAAAAAATAAAATAAAAAACGAGGAATGGGTAATAATCGTTTTTTCTCCATAACTCCTTTCAAATCCGTCATATCAACATAAAACCAAAACCTTAAGGTGCATCTTTCAAATCTGCATCCTATAACATGCCTCATTACATCAGGGGGGTCACCCCCCAGTTGCCGGTAGGGGGGTCAATGTCAGGTGGGTCGGGCCTAAAATTTCAAATGCGCCTAAAATCGTCAATTATCACCCGATTTACTACAAATTCGATATGTGACATCTTTGACTAGATATCCTGTTGTGTTTATACGTCAGCATTAAAATGACTGTCGGGGACGGGTTTGCTGTGCCTTGGCACCACATCTTGTTTAGTCTTACTCTCTTTTTTTTTCTATTAATGTGATTTCATTAATTTCAAAAGATAATCGACTAACCGGAAAAGTGTGACAAATCTTTCACCAATCTGTTCCGTGCTGTGAAGGTCTCAAAAAAGAAATAGAATCGTCTGGGAGATTTAACTCTTCTCGTTCGAAAGATCTCCCCTTTGCCGAATAAAAACACTCTGTTGAGAGCAAGGAAAAGCTTTTAAAAAGTCACCCCAAATGTCCCGTCTTTCTTTCCTTCTCCTTTTGTTTCTGTTCACCTAATGATAGATTTCTCAGTCTAGAGGAGTTACTGTTTTATTTAAGCCCTTCAGTGAGAGAGACATATCGTAAATTGATTCACATTACGTGGCAGCGACAACATTAAACTAAGAGGACATCGCCCACAATGACGAGGTAACCCACTGAACCGCAGAACGCCTTTATTATTTGTTGATATTTCCTGTTTATTTTATTTATGTTCGGACAGAGGGGTCCGATGCAGCTTTGACGAATCCCACTAAATACCAGAAAACTGTCTTTAGCTGAATATAATTATCTGGGGGGAGCAGAAACAATGCAGTAGAATGGTCGTTAGTCGAATGGAAAAATTTAGTTTCATCGCAACACTGTGTACGTCAGGAGTTTATGAGTGCTCAGACCACTGATCTAATACTTTCAGTCCCTTGACGTACTTTGTATTTTACTCCATCTACCACCAGACAAACTCACTGATATTCTTCATCTCATGTAATAAGGAGTTGATTAATGCTAAGATATGTTTAACACCTCCAGTTAAAAATGACTCGCCTCTGCTTAATAACATTCGTCGAGTGGCTAACTACTTAAAACTCAAATAGTTTCCTCGGACTGCAAAAACAGATGACTCATTATAAACTGTACAATGCAACAACACATCCGTTTAATCCTATTCAAAACACAGAAGCTCATTCCTCTTGTATTTACCGTACCAAATAGATCATTTTATGCAACACAGGAAGTAAAGGGGTTGAATAAAGCTGCATATAACCGTCTGGGAGTAGTAGGGAAAAAATATAAAAAAGGCGTCATAGTTGTGAATTCGGTGAGCCAGTTAACGCTGATGAAGTATATTAAAATCTTATTTTCTTCTATCAGACCACTTGACTCAACTGCGGAGAGAATTTTTGAAGCGGAGGAATTAAATATGGCCTCACGAACTCTTTTATTAATAGTGTTCCGTTCAGGTTGATTGAAATACCAAGAATGATGTTTCATAAAACTGAAAATAAATTCTTTCACACTCATCTCCCTTTTTTTTTTTTTTTTTTGCAGTTGTTGTTGTTGTGGTTGTGGTTGTGGTTTTTCTTTTCTTCTTCTTCTTCTTCTTAGTAGTAGTAGTAGTAGTAGTAGCAGTAGTAGTAGTAGTAGTAGTAGTAGTAGCAGTAGTAGTAGTAGTAGCAGTAGTAGTATCATTATTATTATTATTATTATTCTAGTTGTAACTATTATTATTACTACTATTTCTTCTCGTGTGGTTGATAAGCAACACATCATCTTTTCATCTTCTCCTCCCTCCGTATGTCAGATTAATCTGTCCATCTTTATGTTTCTTTCCTTCTGCATCATCAGTCACTCTGCTGCCTTTGTCTCCCTTTTATACCATCCTCTTCTTTGTTCTTTACTTCCTCTTCCTACAGGTATTTGGAACAATTATTCAGTTCTCTCCTCCTTCCAGTAAGGAGAGGGTGACGGACAAATAGGTTATATGTGAATTTTGTTCTGTTGTTGATGCTGGTGTCACCTTGACCACACCTGAACCTGAACCCAGAAGACTACAGTCTGAAAAATATTCTTCTCCTGCTGTTTACCATCCTCCTATTGAAAGGAGAGAGTTGAGGGACGATAACTGGGCAGTGGAGTCGTCGAGCTATGTGTCACCACGTGAAGGTGTCGCTTTCCAGCCCATCAGTCTGTTTTGAGAATATAATGAGCAATCAATACTGAAGGATAAAAAGAAAGACAATAATTGTAACAAGTGGTGTCAGGCACAACAATCCTCACCCGAAAGTAGTTATTTTATTTGCAACCGTTTTCAAGTTATAGCCCTCTGAAAATCCGTGATCTTGCGTTTGACTTTTCGGGGTCACTCAAGGTCAAAGGTCATGGTGCCAAATGAAAGCCTATATGAGACCTCCTATATCTTGATAATAGTAAATATCTATCTGCAACCAGTTTCGAGTTATAGCCCCCTGAATATCCGTGACCTTGAGTTTGACCTTTCAAGATCGCTCAAGGTCAAAGGTCTTGGTGCCAAGAGAAAGCCCATATGGGAGTTCCTGTATGCTGATGATAGTAAATATCTCTATCTTCAACCGGTTTCAAGATATAGCCCTCGGAAAATCTTGATTTTGACGTCTCAGAGTCATTCGATTACCTCCAAAATTTAATTACTTTCCTTGGGGACCAGTGTCCACATATCCTGGAAATTTCATGCAATTGCATTCAGCCGTTTTTCCGTAATGTTGCTAACAAACAAAGAAACGACCACAAACAATACCTCGCCGGACTGCATCCGGGCGAGGTAAAAATGCAGAAATTACTAAACTAAGAAAAACACTTCTCGGGCTTCTACTAAATGAAACATGTAAAGAGAAGATTAATGAAGAATGGAGAAAGAAACTGAAGAGATGTTAATAATTAGGATTTTATTTTATGAGGATATAAAAGAAAGAGCAGGAAGGCAAGTTTGAAAGGAAGACTTTAATAAGAACTGAAGCAAATATGAAAAAGGAAGTAGTATAGAAAAGAATTATATAAAGAATGGCCAGCACTGAGATGAAAAGCAAATAGGATATAATAATACAGACAGGAGGGAAAAAAAAGAGAGAAATGATAAAAAGTACAGTAGAGTACATCTGTACTGAAGAACACGAGAGACAGGAAGTGTAGCTTAAAGACAAAGATTAGTGATTGATAAGAATCACATCTGAAAGAAAAAAAAAAGTTGTTCAGAAATGAAAGGAGAGACGGTTGTGTGACATGGAGGGAGGGCAGCCCAATGGCAGAGGACAGGGTGACATGAAGGCCTAAATACGCAGCCATCCCTTAAAGCACATACGCACACCCGTAATTCTCTCTCTCTCTCTCTCTCTCTCTCTCTCTCTCTCTCTCTCTCTCTCTCTCTCTCTCTCACTCCAAGGGTTTATTATTCCTCAAACTCGTGCCATAAATTATAGTCACTTCCAACTCACTTCTGCATCTGTGTCATCTTCCATTGAACCAATTTCCACATTTACATAAACACTTGTCAACCCGTGGAAATATACCGGGAAAAAAAAGAAGATGGAGTAAAGAAGTCTAAATGTGTTCAGATGTATATGAATCTTTTGTTTTTATGGAAGGGGATATTCTGAAATCCACCTCTACCTCTTCCTCCTTCTCCTACTAATCATCATTATCATCATAATTTTTACCCCATGATCACGCTCGTCCTCAAAAATTCTGAAATTTAATGGACCTAATCCTAGTTATGATTATCACCATCCCTATTATAATGATCACCTTACTGTAGGTTATCATCCACCATCATCATCACCATCATCATAGCCTTATTTTCACTTCATAAAACAATATTAATTGAATTAAGAACCAATAAATGTGACCTAAAAATTCATTCATCATCATAATCCTCCTCCTCCTCTTCCCACTTCTAAAGTGGAATAGGTAGGTCTCAGAAACAGGTGAAATAACGCGTAGCATAGAACCAGTGAAATGGGCCACATATATGTTTCCTCTATAAACAGTCTGACATCCTTTCCTTTCTCCGGCCTTGTCTGGATGTCGTTGCAGTCGACTGTTTCCGTGGTTCCCAATGTCTGTTTCTACAATAACCCACAGCAATGGCCAGACAGACCCTTCCCTGTTGCTCTCATAATATGTCACCGCACAGACAGCAATACTGAACCACACACACACACACACACACACACACACACACACACACACACACACACACATTTTTCCAACCCCTCAAAGAAAAAAAGAAAAACGTTTCTTATGATTTCCAGGACAAATCTGAAATATTTTCACGGCCATAAGCAAAGGTGAAAGTTAACCCGCCCAGTCCCGGCCACTTTTCGACCACTGGTACCCCCCAATCCCGGGCAATTTTCGACCTTTTTTTTTTTTGCTTAAACTTTCGCTTTTGGTGAGAAACATCGAAAATTCATAGAGAAATCGCTCACCTGAGGTTTAAAATACTCATTACAGGTAGGAGAGCCTCCTTACCTTACTGGGTTTTCTATCAGGCTGGCACCAAAGAAAACGAGTTCTATGGGAGGATAACTATTTCACACCATTCATAAACGGTATTTATTTATTTACTGTTACGAATTTATATGTAGTACAAGAGTATATTGGTTTTCAAGCAGTAATATAGGCATTATAAGCATTGTTTCACTCACTAATACCTGACCTTTTTTTGCCACATTACCTGATCATCATTTCTAACTGTTTCTTTCTCTAATGCTATGTAAAGTTTGTCCTCCACATTGTCATTGATTGGGGAATCACTTTGGCCCTGAATTTCGTACCGTGGCATGACATGGCTATACTGGCCAGGTCACTGATAACAGGTGAATTGCTGAGAAAAGGGCATGCAAGGGGGGGGAGGAGGTCATGCTGGGTAAGGCATTGTCTCTGCCTGGCATCTTGTTGAGGCAGTTGTCCCGTGTATACGTACCAAAAATGACTCGCGAAAATTGAAAATTGTGGAAATTATGAACCTTGCAATTGCAGGACGTTGAAGTACGTCCTCGGGATTAGCTGTGACAAAACGTGAGGACGTGGAAGTACGTCCTCGGGACGGCGCGGGTTAATAATTTATTCAGAGGAGGACACAGCTCCTAACCTCCAGTCCCTGCCCTGCAAGAAAATATTTTTTTTTAATAAATGAAAGAAATATTGCATGTGTATAGTAACAGGCTCAGTTAGGTTCTTGGCACCACAGAAACAGCGCACGAAAGGTCGGGAAGGGAGTGTAGTTTTCATCCTCTGCCACGCAGGATAATACCTGCAGTTTGAAGACAAAGGAATGAATTTTTTATGTGTCCATTTACAAGCCGAAGTAAGTCATTGGCTTAGGAATTATGTGTGTATTTGCGAAGAGGAGACGTAGACTCGGACCTCGACAGTCTCTCAAAAACCTCGTTAACAGACTAACCCAGGTAACACTTACCAACATTGCTATCAATCATTACACGAAAAAGAGTAAATAATTACTGTATAGCACTTACTGCTACCCTACTTTAGGGCGCGTTACCGTCGAGTGAGAAAACGCATTCCCTTACATATGATGGCGTTTTGCAGTTGTATTCCGCTCCAAAACGTGGCAATAAAGCCAGCCCCGACTGATGTACACCCCACTCACCCTCACAAACACGGCCATTTCCTATCAAACTTACGGTATAGCTCCCACAACAACGAAATAAGCCTCGAGCGTCGAAATTTCGACCACTTATATCTCTACCCACAGTCAGGAATCTCTGCTTGGTCGCTATTTTTGTTTTACGCTTGTTTCTTATATCATACTTTCCTTTTTTTTATAGTACCCTTATGAACGTTTAGTTTACAGCCATGAGCTTTTCTGAAAGAACCTGTCTGTATATTGTTTTATGTGGCTGGCCGAGTTGAACCGAATGAATCTAGGTTAGTTAGATTTGCACTGCAACAAAACTGATCTGATATTATTCAGCTATACTGACATGGATGTAACGAATCCGTCAGGACCTAAAATAATATTTATGAATCCGCATGGACCTGGCTGGTTCTTATTGGACTTATCTGAGTGTTGAATGGCCGTGAATGAATCTGAAGTGGGTCGAACTGAGCCAGATTGGATGTTGATGTTGTTACTGCTGTTGTTGTAGCCCCATTCTCCTCTGAACATGTATCTGTGGTCTGCAGGCTAAAGGTGCCCTTCTTCTGTAGTCCACCATCTTTTTTCGCAGGATAACGAGGAAGGGAACGTTTGTATGACAGGACCGAAGTAATCTGGATATACTGGTGCCACCACGTGAAGGCTTCCTTCTCTAACACCATGCCCCCTTGGGGAGGGAGAGAAAGAATACTTCCCCAGTATCCACGCTTGTGCTGTCTTCTTCGCTTCTCTTCTGCCCTACCTCTCTTCTTAATATCTCCCTGTTGCTTCCGGCCTTTATTTTCCCAATACTTCTGTCAGGTTATACACACACACACACACACACACACACACACACACACACACACGTCATCGTGCTCCAGGGACTTAGTTAACAGCTGTACAAAGGACGATGGTTGGATCATGTTTTCTTTCCCATTGCAATTAATTTGTCTACTTACTGACCAGTTCCCTTGGCGTGAGACGGTACGATAAACCTTCATCCATGACATTTCCCACAACACACACGCCTCAGGGCAAGGGTTTTGGCTCTGCTCTTATTTTCTGTGGATTGAAATTAAGAACTGGTTAATGTTGTTGTTGTTGTTGATGATGTTGATGATGATGATGATGATGATGATGTGTCGGCAAGGACGACGTCGAATTCAGTACCCCAGCCCCTCCCTTCCCTCACTGCGCAGTAGTCCAGGAGTTACTGAAAGTATGAACTACAATTGTACCATGAAATAGCACTAATATATTTCTTTTTTGTATTTAGTACATCCTCACTCTTCTATACTCGTAGAAAGTGAGAACTTATTCCCATTGGTGTGTGTGTGTGTGTGTGTGTGTGTGTGTGTGTGTGTGTGTGTGTGTGTGTGTGTGTGTGTGTGTGTGTGTGTGTGTGTGTGTGTGTGAACAAAATAACGTTGTCAGTTTGGATCAGATTTCAACCAAACTTGGTCATAGTGTTCCGTGTTCTCCCAGGGGTTTGCCTGCTGTTTCTGGGAACAACAGGTCAGTGGTCAAAGTCACAGGACATGATCAACTAAATTAGTTTATATTAGATCTAAATCGAAGTTGTTAGAATGATTGAAAGAAAAAAACTGAATGAAGTAATTCGACGTTGAGAAAAATCAGTCAAAGGTTAAGGGCATGACTGAGATTGCTTCACTGTAATTTAGCTTCCATTTGGACCAGATTCTGTGCATGGCTTACAGTCAGGCACGGACGAAAAAATTAAACTTTCAGAACAGGGTCGAAGTAAAGATCTTAAGGCGCCATTTGTTTAAACAGTTTTTATCCAGTTTGGGTCAAAATTGGGTTAGCGGCTGACGGCCGGGAATAGATTAAATATTTTGGATTTGGCAACAATTCCTCGAACGTCAAATTTACGGAAATGTCAAAGGGTCGAACTCTAGGTTAACTGTAGAGAGGCAATTGCACTCTTTGTTCCTTCTTTTATGGGTATTTATGTGTTTACTATTTTATGGTATTATCTTCTTGGAAATGAACGGGTACAAACAGTCAGCTCCATGTGTTAATAAAGTCCTCAGACTTTTATTACTTTTTTAGCATTCACTCTTCTCTTTGGAACTCGTTTCTCCAAAATATTCTCCCTCCAAATTCAACCTGCAAAAGTTCAAGTCCAACTGTTACAGATTTTTAAGAATGGAGGACACTTGTAATCTGGTGTTTCAATTATTTTCTTTTCTTTAATTTCTTTTTCCTTCCTATGCTCACCTGTTAAAAACATTTCCAGTTGGTCATAATGAAGGAATGATGATGACAATAATAATGATAATGATAAGAAGTAGGGGAAGGATTTATTTGTCCTTTTTTTGAGTGTGTGGCGAAAAACGGGAACAAATCCGCCTCCATCGCCGACCCACACAAGACACATGGCTCAGGATAAAAGTTATGGTTACTCTTCAGTTCTTATGTGGGAATTGCATCTGGAGGGATGATAATAGTTTTTTGATTATGTGAAAGCGGCAAATATAACAACAACACATACATCCCTCTCTAATGACAATCAAGGACTACAAGAAGTCTTACAATGAATATCAGGAACGGTGTTTTTTTTTTAATATATAGTTTACTGCCAAACTACACTGCTTATTTCCCTAAGGCATGAAAGAGTTACAAATCACCCACACAAGACACATGCCTCAGGGAAAAGCTATGGAACTGCTTCTAGAATTCATCATGGATCCAACCACCACAGATTTAGCCGCAGGGGCGAGAAAGACAACGCTGAGAGAATGCTACTGTGGCCTAGGTGGAACCAAGATCACGTGTGTGTGTGTGTGTGTGTGTGTGTGTGTGTGTGTGTGTGTGTGTGTGTGTGTGTGTTGTAACTTTTATCTTTTTTAATGATAATATTGTAAACGTAAATAATTCATTAACTATTGTTTTTTGCCATGATTGTTGACTTTTAGACGGTTGGTCTTTTCATTTATTTTGTCTGCTCAGATATGGTTGCTCTCCCTCTCCCTTTGTCTTTTTGCTCCCTGCCTCTTTGCCTTCATCTCCTCTATCCCATCTTTTTGTATTTCCTTTGATGTCTATGCTCTCCTCCCTCACCCCTGCTTCTCTTAGCTCTCCAGTTCTTTAGTCCAAACACATATTACCTTCGTCGCGAAACGCCAGATACGAGAGTAAGACAATATTATCTTGTTATTGTTGTTGATGTGGAAGAAACTTTGTAACAGACATTCACCCCACATTCCCTTCAGTTCTGTGATGTAATTTTCATTTCATTAATTCATATTCAACTCTGTACTGGCTTTTGTAACTGAGTAGTCTAGATGTAGCCTAGCTTTCATTTACTTACGGATTACGTGAGGCCTCCCCGGACTTGAATAAAATCGCCTGGAGGTAGCAAGGATAAATCAGTACATGTAATAAAAACGAAGTCGGTTATATAATTAATTCCACAACTCCATTTGTCACAAGGTATACTCTTATAATATCGCTCCACCCTCCACTCCCCACCTGCCAGCTCGTTGCACTCATATCCTTGTCCCGCACGCTTATTTCTTTATCCCTGTGATTCTTGGACTAAGTTCTGAGGTAAACCTTCACTGCATAAAAGGCACGAATTCTACAACACTCATTTTTGCGAGGTATACATTACTATCCCAGTCTCACCGCCTCCAACAATCCATCCCATGACACCCATTCTTTTACTCACCACGTCCAAATAAATCACCTCACCCCATTGACAGTTTCATGGCGCCGCAGTTCAAACAGGCAACGAACGCAAATGTTTATATTCTTGTTTTGTTAGTGTGCCAGACGACGATATACAGTTTAGAAGAGCGTACGAGTTGTGTTGAGAGAGAGAGAGAGAGAGAGAGAGAGAGAGAGAGAGAGAGAGAGAGTTATGATGCACTGTTGGGTTAGGTAAGATAAAGGTTGTATAGGTTGCTTGGTGTAGGACTGATATGATGCTGTAAGGCTAGGTTAGGTTAGACAAAGTTTTTTGTTAAGTTGTCTTTGATTAGAATACGTGTAGTATAGTTATCTTGAAATAAATTTGCTTACGTTGTCTGTGTGTGGTTATGGAATACGTACGGATTGTTTTAGGTTAGGCTACATTGTGCTGGATTGCATAAACTTTGTATTGACTGAGTTGTTTTGGTTAAGTTAGACTAGATTTAGTTTGACATAACAGGGATTAAGTCTGTTAAATGCTTGGTATGGTAAGACTAATTTAGGTCAGGTGAGTTAGGTTAATTGATTAGATTTAATTAGGATGGAAATAATTAGGCTGTTTGATTATACTTAATTTAAAGATGCCAGTTATTGTTAGGGTAGGTTAGGTTACGATAAGTTTACTGGTTAAGTTAGGCATAGTTTTGGTTGAGCCTTGTAAAGTAAGGTCTGGCTAAGCTGCACTTTGTCATCTGAGTATCATATAGATAAACAAAATCCTGCCAACGACATAGGTATAATAGTGTGTTCCATCTCTGAAGCGGCACAAGGAACACACGAAGCCATTTTGCAGGAAAATTAATTTTATTGTTGCTTTGATGGGAAAAAATGATTAATTGTTTCAGCAATAGTTTTGAATGACACAAATGACCTAAAAACGGAATTATGATTCCCCTCCCGCCTCTCTCTCTCTCTCTCTCTCTCTCCACCATAATGATATGCATAGAATCAAGTGTATATGACTGATGTGGGGAAAATACATGGATAAGAGCAGCTGGATCCTGTTCCAGAGAGAGTGAGAGAGAGAGAAAGAGAGAGAGAGAGAGAGAGAGAGAGAGAGAGAGATTTCTAATAAGTACATTATCATAACGCAATAGGTGTTTTTATCTGTTTGTGTGTTTGTTTGTCTGCGTTATATGTATAGATACCTGAAAGTTACACAAGTACGATGCCATGGTGTACCAAGTTGATCAGTTGTGACAGATGGAGTTTCAGATTTAGAAAGAGAGGAGTGCTAAAAGAAATGCTCCGAGGAAAGAGTAAATAAACGAGTGGGAGTCCAGCTGCTGGGTAAGAAATGGGATGGACTGTATTTAAACTTGACCATACATCCTCGTACATGAGAAAATGTGGATGAACACGAGAGAAAAGTACCTGAACTGAATTTAAGGTTGTGAGTATATGTGCAGTGACACTGGTGAGGTGGTCAGACAGGTGGTGAAAGATAATGGATACTGTTACAGGCTGCGTGAAGAAAAAGAAAAAAAAAAGTACTATGAAATCTAAGGATGAGTAGACATCTAGCCTAATTCAAATGCAAAGACATGCACGGATGCAGACGTAAAATGTTTAGCCAGATGCTGTTAAAAATTGCCTGAAGAAAGGAGGAGGTAATAGTACATGCAGTCAGAAGGGTAACTGTTCAGAAAGTCTTAATTAAGCGTCAGTACGATGAAGGATGGAAGAGTACAATGTTACGCAGTATTCCACAGACGACCTAATAATATATTTGCTGTTAAAAAGCTCACAAATAAAAATGGAGAAATAGAGTATGCAAACTGAAGTAGAAAACGTTGTATAAGTAAAAAAAATCTGTGCATAAACACTTGTATACAGAAGGGAGAGAAGAGTATATTGTGAGACAGTTTTACACTGATGACGCGTGGCACCAGATGGCAGGGATGGTGGGGTCACTGTCCCAGTACTAGCTGACTTACTCCCTCTAGGATATGTGTGTCACTCATACCATCTTTAGACCCGACACACACACACACACACACACACACACACACACAGAGGGAGAGAGAATGTTTTCTTCTTGGTCATCAGCTAGCCTAACTGCTTGTGCACTTTCTTTTTTTTAAGTTTACTTGTTCGGGGTCGCACCATACGATTTTGTAACTCGAAGAAGACGCATCTATACGAAGGGATTATAAACAGTTATCATTAAATATTCATTAACTACAGGTTTTTAGACGTCCCATAAATTCTTTTATCTCACTTCAGGGAGTCTCATGCAATGGGTAGGTGGTGTCGGCGTTCACCAGTCCAGCACCGCTGAGTTCAGTCCTACCCGCTGGCAAATATTATTATAATAACTGCAATAGTATGTCTTTAAGTGTGTGTTCGCTCTTGCACTCTATGGAAGCTCTCTTTGCCATATACAGGCCACTACAGCACAAGTACCAGCATCCACTTCTCAGTCCACATTCCAAAGGCCTTCCACACGTACACCCATGTTTGAAACATCATGTGAGGGCGGGTCACTTATCCAATGCCAACGATGATCCTCGGCCCAGTGGTATCCATGTCCTTCTATAAATGTAACAACACAGCCTGAACCTGCATAATAAAGCAACCCGCCCATACTTGGCGTCCATAAGACTGTTGGATCAGGAGGGGATGTTCTTAGCCATGATGAACTGCTATCACTCGCGAGGAGCTTTTTGGGGGGTGAGTGGGTGGGTGGTATTTCTATCTGTTTTTGCTCTAACGCTGTGAAGCTTTTACCTTCATACATTGAGATCGTTTGGGCGTGTGGAGAGGATGGACGATGACAATTGGATGCGGAAATTGACAAGTGTGAACGTCGGGGAAAGGGTTGCGAGAGGTGGAAATAAAAAGCCTTGGACGAGGTAATAGGCTGTGACTTCAGGGATACGGGATTGAATAGGGAGGCTACAAAGACTGATCGCGCGGAGAGCCGCCATTAGATGACCAAGGCCGACGCTAGCTAGCATGTTGGGGCCATTATAAACAATACGATACGAACAATACGATTAGTGTCTAGGAAAATACTTGTTGATTATATACACAGGTCATGTTCGAATATGTATGTCGTAGCTTAAATATCAACGTCACTTTAATGATATGAACCATGCCTGATACGAGTGGCTGTTCCTCGTGTTGAAAGCATAATATATTGAGAGTAATACAAATCACAGAGAATAAGCAATCAAAAGAAATTAGCAAACAGCCACATGTCGATATATCCTTCAACCATAGGTCATCCGCCAGCGTCTCAAAACACCACAAACCCTGGATTCCTTTCCCAGACACACCAAACAAGATGTCGGTACCATCTCTTGTCTTCGTCCTAATGTTCATCCTCGTCCTTGTCGTTGTTATCGTCCTCATCCAAGTTTTAACTATGTCTCTGGCCTCATCCTGAGTCTAAAGTTGTCCTTGTTCCCCAGTTCATCACCATCAGGTAGGGATCTCCCTACGCCCACGTTGATTCACGAGAGAGAGAGAGAGAGAGAGAGAGAGAGAGAGAGAGAGAGAGAGAGAGAGAGAGAGAGAGAGAGAGAACCCCAGTCATTTTTCTAATCATTCTCATTACCTGGCTAATTGAATAACAGCAGAGTGATCAGAAGGTGCTGGGGGGAGGGGTGGCTAAAAAATAAATAAATAAATAAATAAGTTCCGGTAATAATTTTTCTTTTCAACTGTTGCAATTATTTCCGCCACCCACCTATCCCATGACGCCTCTGCCAAGCCTTCAAGTAACCATACTAATGACGTGTCCAGCGCTTTGTTACAGAGTGAGAACACATTGATCGTATATTAATATTATAATAACGATGTGAAAGAGGGAGGGTGGTCAGGTGGTAGGAGAATCTGTATGACGTTCGTAAAGACGCGAGTTCGATCCCAGGCTGAGGCAGGGCAGAGGTTAGTGAATTTCATCTAAACAAATTTTGGTGATCTTCCACGAAGCCCACAGACATGTTATAAAAACACCCCTGCCAGTACTAGTACACCAGCTCTGTAGGAGACAGGCCTAGCAGTTATATCACTATGAACGGTGATTATTAGCGCCAACTTTTTGACATGCATAGCCGCGTGACACGTAGCAGTTCCCCTGGACTTCAGAAAACGGGCTGTCAAGTCTATGCCCATAGTCGGACACATTAAAAAACGATTTAGTAACAAGAGTTTATGTTGATAGATTTTTTTTTTTTAATAAAGTATTGACTAAGTTAATGAACTGCCCTTAGCTGAATTGTTCTAACCTGATATACTCGTAAATCTTAAACCCTTTCAGCTCAGTTGATGGCCAAGTGTACAGTGGTCAGACTGGAGAATCGATCTGACCAGCAACTAAATCAAGTCATATCGAACATCATACAACCCAGACTTAGTTATGTTGTGGGAGTGGTTCAATTCCTTCTGGCATAAGTACTGTAGATTTACTATAGTAACCAAGGAGACTCATTCCGATGGTATAGAAAAGGGTCATCGAATTCATGAAACAGCAAGTTAACAAGTTATGCTTGTGGCTCAGTTCCGTCAGGTGAAAACATAAACACTATGGTATTCACCCATGCTTCAGGAGTGATTTTCACAAAGGTAACAGCATTTATATTTATATTCTTCAATCTATAGCAGTATTTTTGTTTTTTACAAAGGTGCCAGAACAAAATGTGTTAGGAACTTTAGTGGATTTGGTTTGACATTCATTTGATTATTGGTGGTGTTTTACTTCTACGTCTTCTTTTAAGGTATTAAAATGTCATCATCATCATCAGCTAAAGCAGAAGCAGCAGCAGCATCGTTGCCATCGTCACTATCATAATGATCATCACCTTCATCATCCTCACCAGCACAATATTCTTAATCATCACCAACATTATCGCCACCACCATCACCACCACCATCGTCATTATCTCATTTGTGTGGAACCCAGATCACACCAGTTACCACCTCCATACACTGACGCTGTACCACAACAACCACTAAATGGAAGGGACATCCATCGATTCACTATTCCTGCCGTCATTTATGTGGCCAATGACTGCTTTTAAAGGTGCTAGCACAGCATCAGAGTTTTGCTGCGTGGTGTGTAGGGAGCAGGGAAATGAAGGATGAAGTAAGATATATAGGTATTTTAGTTATGCATAATTTTCATATAATCTATACAACCATCTCTATTCTGTATTCATTCATGTGTCTTGGGCATCAAGACATCAAACAGACATTTTTACATGAACTGGTATTGATATACAAAGAACAGTCATAAAAGATATGGCATTATAAAGAGTATGAAGAGAATTACGTCGGAAGATATGTCCTATGATGAAGAATATTTCTTACGCCAAAAATCAGGCGTTCTGATATATATATATATATATATATATATATATATATATATATATATATATATATATATATATATATATATATATATATGTATATATATATATATATATATATATATATATATATATATATATATATATATATATATATATATATATATATATATATATATATATATATATATATATATATATATATATATATATATATATATATATATATATATATATTAGTTTTATGCGAGGAAGAAGGAACCAATGGCTGAGCCAGCAAAGCGTTCCTTCCAAGAAAAAAGCAAAAACAATACAAAAGAGAGCCAAATTCAAGTTCCATTCATTTCGAGATGCCTTGACACACCGCATTTGAAAGACTGGAGAACATAGGAAGTAGGAAATATAGACAAAGGGAGACAGTTCCAGAGTTGACCTGTTGCATAAATGAAGGACTGGGAGTAACGGTCAGCTCATGCATTAGAAAGTTGGACAGAAAAGGGATAAGAGTTTGTTGCTAGACGGGTGCTACGCGCCTTTCGTAGAGGTGGAGGGATGCAAGCAGACAGTGACCACTGAAGTAGCGATAGAAAAGAGATAAAGAGGCAACGGTGCGGCGAAGAGTCAGAGGTTGAAGGGAGCCAATAAGAGGAGGAGAATTGATGAGACGAATAGCCTTTGACTTCACCTTTTTGAGAAAAGCTGTATGTGGGGAGCCACCCCACACATGAGAGTTGTACTCTAAACAGGGGCGAATAAAACCAGTGTATAAAGTCAACAACTGTGCGGGAGTAAAGGCACGGAGTCGGCTGAACACACATAATCTCTTGGGAGCAGATATGTAGAGTAAATGTTGCATGATATGGGGCTGAACGTCATATAGTCTGGAACAGAATTTATATTATCATGTGTTTAATGTTCTGTGCTTAAAAGTGCTTGATTAGTTTACTTAGGGGCAGAGCGGCTGTGTTGGCCTGCAAATAGAAGCAGGAAATATCACACAGCATACTGCAGCAGCATCCTGCCTGCTCTCTGTACATTCCTTTGGGTCCTGAGAATCATTTAAATACCATGTATGTAATGACCACTTTTTATTAAGATGTTACCACCACGAGACAATTTTATTCAGCTTAGGAGAGCATTCCAACAATGAAGGGGTTAATGACGTTACAGGTGCATCTGTCACCATCATTTGAATAAAAGTCTCTTAAACCTTAAAGAATAAGAAAAAACAAACCTGTCTGGAGATAGAGTAAAGCATAAAACGACGAGGAATCATGAAATATCTCACTTCATACTCGACTGTTCCCTTTCCGCCTTTCTTACGTGTATTCCCTTGTGCCCTTCGAACAAGGAGTTAATCGCTTGAATAATGTCTTATCACATTCTTGCTGCCACCAGATGATTTTATACAGCTCAGAGGAGATTTTTGTAACTGGAAGGTTTAGATGTAACCTTCATTAATCCATTCAGTACCAGTTTTTCTTTTCTTCTTCTTCTTCTTTTTTTATCCGAGTAGTGTTTTTTGTGAGAAGCAAATGATAAGAAAAGGTGTCATGAAGTAAGTGGAATAATGTGCTGTGGGAGGCAGTAAATCTCTCGCAGCATAATGGACTATTCTCCTGGTGTCTGGCTTGTGTATATTCCCTCTTGCACTGGCAACAACAACTTAATGAGTTGCAGGGTCGTATTACAAGTGGTTTTGGGGATTTCGCAGCACCTCTTCCTTAGCCATTTATATAGCACATTACGCCTCAATATCCTCTGCTGTGTAATTATACAAACTGTGTTGATATTAGAGTGATATAGAACACGAGAGAATGTTTAGGAGTAGCAGGCAGCATAAACTGCCAACGCAGCAGTACTAGGAAGCTTGCTATGGCACTCAGCCTTCGTCCCTCAGATTAACATGAAACTAAAATGCGTCACTTCCATCAGAGTCTCATCTACAGCAACAACCAACCCCATACTACTCCCTCCTTTCAGCACGTAGGGGTCCGAGGCTCGGCTACGGAAGACCAAGACTTTTAATCCTCACTCCAAGGGAAGGTTAACAGTGGCGAGTAAAATCTCCAGCCATTATTCAGACAAAAAAAAAAAAAAAAAAAGTCTAGCCTATGGTTTAGCTCCTTCGATACAGAGACGTATTTTTCTTTTGAATTATAATACCAGTAAACAATTTTTAACGATTGTATTTAATTCTAACGTTCTATCAGTTACTGAAGACAATATCTAACCCGTCCAGCTCAAAAAGTTTACATTGAATCAGCCATATGATAACAGGAAGAATAATCTAAAAGCAAAGTCAGCTGATTCAGTGTATTGTCTTTTACAATTCTGATTTTTGACAGATTTTGCATTTGTTCTCTATTTTTTACTTGCTTTATATTTCTTTCCCTCTCTGCCTTTATTTTTTTTTTGCAATATTCTTTTTTTTTTTCTTCTTTTTATTCATGTTTACTTTCTTCATTATATTACACCATCACAGATCTAGGAGACGACATTAACTAAGCTTATCATCATTATAGGAACCTACTGCATAACACCACCATCACCACAACCATCACTTCCTTCATCATTACCATCATTTTCAACGCAACTATCATTGTACTCATTATATGTAACCTACAACACCATCACCATCATCATATCTATAACCATCACAGTAGCCTAGTACATACCACCACCACCACCACCACCACCACCATCATGCTCCACGCAATTATCGTTTTATTCGGCATTTGTAACCTACAGCATCATCGCCATCATCATATCCAGCAAGAGCACTGTACCTGTCTATCTATCTATTGCCAGACGCCTCAATCCCGTTCGGGGTGGCCACAAACAAATCGCCTCCACGTCGCCCTGTCCCCGGCCATTTCACTGCTCTGCTTCCAACTCACACACCCCTCTCTCGTATACCTCTCCACCCCATCCCTCCATCTCATCCTCGGCCTCTCCCTCCCTCTTCCCCCCTCCACCTCACTCACATACACTCTCTTCGTCAGTCTTTCACCCTCCATCCTCTCCACATGGCCAAACCACCTCAGTGTGTTCCTCATAACGCTTCCTATCACATCCACATCCACACCACAACGCTCCTTTATATGCTTATTCGTCAGCCTGTCTTTCCATGTGACTCCACAGGCTCCTCTTAAATAACACATTTCCACTGCCCTCACTCTTGACTTGTGTCCTTTCAACAACGTCCAAGCTTCACTTCCATACGTCAGAGTTGGTATCACAATACTGTTATGTAGTAACTTTTTCACTTCCATGCTCACTTCCCTGTTTCTTATCACTGCTTTCAAAGAACCAGCAACCTTTCTTCCCTGCTGTACCCTTTCAAGCACTTCACCCTCCAAACCTCCATCTTTACTCATCACACTACCCAAGTACTTAAACGTACTCACATTTTCCAATTCCTCACCATCCAACCTCGCTGTACATTCACTGACTTCACCTCTCTCAAAGAGCATCACTTTACTCTTCCCTACAGTCACCTTTAGATTCCGTTTCATACACACTCTCCCAAACTCATCCACCAAGCCTTGCAGCACCCCTTCGTCTTCACTCATCAACACAGTATCATCTGCAAAATTCAGTACAGGGAGTTTCCAAACACTATCCTCTCTCACCAGGGCCACTCCAACATCGACTACCCTACCTTGTATACACCTCTTTTATTACCTGATCCATGTATAGATTGAACAACCATGGAGACATGACACATCCCTGTTTCAACCCAACCTCCAAAGAGAAAAATACACTTAGTTCACCATCCACATGCACTGCAGCCTTAGCACCATCATACATACTCTTCACAGCATTCAACAACTTCCCATCTACTCCATATATTCTTAATACTTTCCACAATCCTTGTATATCCACCCTGTCGTATGCTTTCTCCAAATCCATGAAAGCCGCATACAACTTCTTTCCCTTCTCTAGAAACTCTTACACTAAAGATCTAAGAATGAATATCTGATCTACACAACCTCTTCCCTTTCTAAAGCCTCCCTGTTCTTCTCCAACTAATTCCTCTGTTCTTTCTCTAACTCTGTCAATAAGTATCCTACCATACACTTTTCCTATTATACTAAGAAAACAAATGCCCCTGTGATTACCACACACTTCTTTTTCCCTTTTTCCTTTGTACAAGGGAATAATTATACCTGACGTCCAATCCTCCGGGACTCTACCTTCCTCCCAGGCCAATCTGCACATCTTCCACATCCATTCTACTAGTATCTCTCCCCCATGTTTCAGCATTTCACACCACACTCCATCAATTCCTGGGGCTTTTCCCAATTTAACTTTCTTCATTGCTTCCACAACTTCTATCCTACTGATTTCTTCCTGTCTTCTCACCTCCCTCCTTCTCCCAGCCATTCCCCAGCCACTTATATTCGCATTACTTCCATCCTTTATGTTCAACAATTCCTTAAAGTGTTCTCTCCATCTACTCACTTTTTCTCTCTTCTCCACTAGTAATCTACCATTTTTATATTTCACTCCCCTGCTAACCTCACTTCCACCCTGTCTTACCCTTATCACCTCTTTCCAGAACATTTTCTTACAGTCCCTTCACTTTACACTCAAATTCCTTCCAAATTCCTCATCCACTCTCTTCTTACTCTCTCTTACTACTCTTTTCACCTCTCTCTTTCTTTCTACATATAACTCTCCCTTCCGCCTCTCAACTTCTTCCACCCCCCCTATTTCTCATCCATTCATTGTATGCTTTCTTCTTTTGTGCCACAGCCTGTCTCACCTCTTCATTCCACCACACTGTTCCTTGCATCCCCCTCTGTCTTCTCTTCATCCCACACACCACATCACATGCTTCACATATTTCTTCTGTGAATATCCTGCACACACCTTCCACGTCCCCCATCTGCTCCAATTCACATTTGGCCAATCGTTCCTCCACTTCTCTATTATATTCTGCCTTTTTCTCATCCTCTTCTAACCTTTCCACTTTCATTGCAAATACTCCTTCTTCCCGTTCTTCCCTTCTTCTATATCTCCATCTTAATTGGATCTTGATTCTGGCTGCCACCAAGTAGTGGTCAGAAAGTCCACTCCCCCAACCTCTATAAGCTCTTGCATCCATTACACATCTTCGCATCCTTTCATCTACACACACATAATCAATCATTGCCTTCCTTTCATTCAGTTCACCACCCACCCTTCTCATCACTCGCCATGTATACCTGTGGATCATTTTATGCCTGAAGAGGGTATTGGCTATCACCAACCCCCTCCCAGCACAAATGTCCACTAACGCACTGCCATTCTCATCTACCTCAGCAGGCACACCCCACTCACCAACTGTTCCATCCACCTTCACATTCCCTACTTTACCATTCATATCATCGTTAAAAAACACTCCCTCATTCCTTCCAAACTTTTCCATACACACTTCCACATTTGTCCAGAACTCTTCTCTCACTCTGCTAGCATGATCTTGCGTTGGCGCATACACGCACAGAATCACTCACATTTGTATTCCAACTTTCAATCTTACACACACAATCCCTGACCCAACTAATCCATAATCTCTCATGTTCTTCTTCCATCTTTTACTCACAACTATACACACTCCTTCTTTTGCCCTCTCATTCTCACCAACTCCTGCACATATACCCCATCCACACTCCCATTCTCTCACACTCTCACCTACCATTTAGTTTCAGTTACTCCACATACATCAACTTTCGCACCTTCAAGCACCTGGACAATCTCTCTCTCTTTCACCTCATCATTCGCACCTCTTATATTCCATGTTGCAATTACCATGTCCTTTATCCGGTCCTTGGCCATCATCTTTTTGTCAGTCCTTGTCCGAGGCTTCTTGTTCGTCTTTATAGTTACCGGTAGTTGTTTTCCGGGGAGGGGCACTAGCCCTCCGCCATAATCACTAGCCTATATGTTAATATTTTCCAATCTTCCAAACTCTCTCTCTCTCTCTCTCTCTCTCTCTCTCTCTCTCTCTCTCTCTCTCTCTCTCTCTCTCTCTCTCTCTCTCTCTCTCTCTGTGCAAAACACACATCTACCCCAACCAGAAAAGTTTATTGTCGAAGTCACAGGCAAAAATTGCATCCCAAATTGGGTCACTTAGCCTCAGCACTGCGTGAGATACTGGTCGTGGAGGAAAGCACGCAAACAAATCCATAAAGAGAACGAGTGAAGGCAGGTGAGATTATCCCTAGGGATAGATTGAGATTAAACTTGAGAGAGAGAGAGAGAGAGAGAGGGAGAGAGAGGGGGGGGGGAGAGAGAGAATGGAGGTTAGTGGTTTGTATTTGTGTATCATGAACACAGTATACATATTATGCATGCTGATGCAATATGTATGAGTGCATAATTGTCCTGTGTTACAGGTACACTGTTGATGAGTGTAACTGTTGGCTGTGACATATTGTTGTGATGTTGCTTTAAGTGTTTGCGAGCATATAGTCAGAGACTCAGCTGTTGGTTGTGACAGATTGTTGATATGTCGATGTATGCGTTTATGAGTGCACAGTGAGGGACTTAGATATGTTACCACTTTCATCTCAAGATTATTTTTCAGATTTCAAAACATTGCCAGTCTTATAACTCTCAACCCGTGGATGACTTTTAAGAGTTTACTCCTGTTTTTTTAAAATTCTTGTATTTAATTTAGTATAATCCCAGCCCATATCCCACACAAGACATGAGGCGAAGCAGGGTTCAGAAACAGAGAAAGCGCACACAGGGGAACTATCAAAAACCTTCCTCAGTCATTCATTCACCACCTAAACCTTCCATATCTTGAATCCATCGCATATGCAATACCGTCTGTACATTTTTTATTGTATTTAAAACCCTGGAACACATACCCTAAAAAAAATTACATTAGCACATACTGGGGTCCGTACGGACCCCAACTTTTGGAAAAAAAAAAATCTAATTGCATTTTATTCAGTCTGAAGGCACCATGGGCAAGGACAAACTTAATCCTGTTTCTTGAATATCAAATATATGTAAAAATAGAAAATGAAATATCGGACTGGTAACTCTAAAAAATTCATGAAAATTAAGAGGCCTGTTTATGTTCAACAATTCCTTAAAGTGTTCTCTCCATCTACTCACTTTTTCTCTCTTCTCCACTAGTAATCTACCATTTTTATATTTCACTCCCCTGCTAACCTCACTTCCACCCTGTCTTACCCTTATCACCTCTTTCCAGAACATTTTCTTACAGTCCCTTCACTTTACACTCAAATTCCTTCCAAATTCCTCATCCACTCTCTTCTTACTCTCTCTTACTACTCTTTTCACCTCTCTCTTTCTTTCTACATATAACTCTCCCTTCCGCCTCTCAACTTCTTCCACCCCCCCTATTTCTCATCCATTCATTGTATGCTTTCTTCTTTTGTGCCACAGCCTGTCTCACCTCTTCATTCCACCACACTGTTCCTTGCATCCCCCTCTGTCTTCTCTTCATCCCACACACCACATCACATGCTTCACATATTTCTTCTGTGAATATCCTGCACACACCTTCCACGTCCCCCATCTGCTCCAATTCACATTTGGCCAATCGTTCCTCCACTTCTCTATTATATTCTGCCTTTTTCTCATCCTCTTCTAACCTTTCCACTTTCATTGCAAATACTCCTTCTTCCCGTTCTTCCCTTCTTCTATATCTCCATCTTAATTGGATCTTGATTCTGGCTGCCACCAAGTAGTGGTCAGAAAGTCCACTCCCCAACCTCTATAAGCTCTTGCATCCATTACACATCTTCGCATCCTTTCATCTACACACACATAATCAATCATTGCCTTCCTTTCATTCAGTTCACCACCCACCCTTCTCATCACTCGCCATGTATACCTGTGGATCATTTTATGCCTGAAGAGGGTATTGGCTATCACCAACCCCCTCCCAGCACAAATGTCCACTAACGCACTGCCATTCTCATCTACCTCAGCAGGCACACCCCACTCACCAACTATTCCATCCACCTTCACATTCCCTACTTTACCATTCATATCATCGTTAAAAAACACTCCCTCATTCCTTCCAAACTTTTCCATACACACTTCCACATTTGTCCAGAACTCTTCTCTCACTCTGCTAGCATGATCTTGCATTGGCGCATACACGCACAGAATCACTCACATTTGTATTCCAACTTTCAATCTTACACACACAATCCCTGACCCAACTAATCCATAATCTCTTATGTTCTTCTTCCATCTTTTACTCACAACTATACACACTCCTTCTTTTGCCCTCTCATTCTCACCAACTCCTGCACATATACCCCATCCACACTCCCATTCTCTCACACTCTCACCTACCATTTAGTTTCAGTTACTCCACATACATCAACTTTCGCACCTTCAAGCACCTGGACAATCTCTCTCTCTTTCACCTCATCATTCGCACCTCTTATATTCCATGTTGCAATTACCATGTCCTTTGTCCGGTCCTTGGTCATCATCTTTTTGTCAGTCCTTGTCCGAGGCTTCTTGTTCGTCTTTATAGTTACCGGTAGTTGTTTTCCGGGGAGGGGCACTAGCCCTCCGCCATAATCACTAGCCTATATGTTAATATTTTCCAATCTTCCAAACTCTCTCTCTCTCTCTCCCTCTCTCTCTCTCTCTCTCTCTCTCTCTCTCTCTCTCTGTGCAAAACACACATCTACCCCAACCAGAAAAGTTTATTGTCGAAGTCACAGGCAAAAATTGCATCCCAAATTGGGTCACTTAGCCTCAGCACTGCGTGAGATACTGGTCGTGGAGGAAAGCACGCAAACAAATCCATAAAGAGAACGAGTGAAGGCAGGTGAGATTATCCCTAGGGATAGATTGAGATTAAACTTGAGAGAGAGAGAGAGAGAGAGAGAGAGAGAGAGAGAGAGAGGGGGGTTGGGGGAGAGAGAGAATGGAGGTTAGTGGTTTGTATTTGTGTATCATGAACACAGTATACATATTATGCATGCTGATGCAATATGTATGAGTGCATAATTGTCCTGTGTTACAGGTACACTGTTGATGAGTGTAACTGTTGGCTGTGACATATTGTTGTGATGTTGCTTTAAGTGTTTGCGAGCATATAGTCAGAGACTCAGCTGTTGGTTGTGACAGATTGTTGATATGTCGATGTATGCGTTTATGAGTGCACAGTGAGGGACTTAGATATGTTACCACTTTCATCTCAAGATTATTTTTCAGATTTCAAAACATTGCCAGTCTTATAACTCTCAACCCGTGGATGACTTTTAAGAGTTTACTCCTGTTTTTTTAAAATTCTTGTATTTAATTTAGTATAATCCCAGCCCATATCCCACACAAGACATGAGGCGAAGCAGGGTTCAGAAACAGAGAAAGCGCACACAGGGGAACTATCAAAAACCTTCCTCAGTCATTCATTCACCACCTAAACCTTCCATATCTTGAATCCATCGCATATGCAATACCGTCTGTACATTTTTTATTGTATTTAAAACCCTGGAACACATACCCTAAAAAAAATTACATTAGCACATACTGGGGTCCTTACGGACCCCAACTTTTGGAAAAAAAAAAAATCTAATTGCATTTTATTCAGTCTGAAGGCACCATGGGCAAGGACAAACTTAATCCTGTTTCTTGAATATCAAATATATGTAAAAATAGAAAATGAAATATCGGACTGGTAACTCTAAAAAATTCATGAAAATTAAGAGGCCTGTTTATGTTCAACAATTCCTTAAAGTGTTCTCTCCATCTACTCACTTTTTCTCTCTTCTCCACTAGTAATCTACCATTTTTATATTTCACTCCCCTGCTAACCTCACTTCCACCCTGTCTTACCCTTATCACCTCTTTCCAGAACATTTTCTTACAGTCCCTTCACTTTACACTCAAATTCCTTCCAAATTCCTCATCCATTCTCTTCTTACTCTCTCTTACTACTCTTTTCACCTCTCTCTTTCTTTCTATATATAACTCTCCCTTCCGCCTCTCAACTTCTTCCACCCCCCCTATTTCTCATCCATTCATTGTATGCTTTCTTCTTTTGTGCCACAGCCTGTCTCACCTCTTCATTCCACCACACTGTTCCTTGCATCCCCCTCTGTCTTCTCTTCATCCCACACACCACATCACATGCTTCACATATTTCTTCTGTGAATATCCTGCACACACCTTCCACGTCCCCCATCTGCTCCAATTCACATTTGGCCAATCGTTCCTCCACTTCTCTATTATATTCTGCCTTTTTCTCATCCTCTTCTAACCTTTCCACTTTCATTGCAAATACTCCTTCTTCCCGTTCTTCCCTTCTTCTATATCTCCATCTTAATTGGATCTTGATTCTGGCTACCACCAAGTAGTGGTCAGAAAGTCCACTCCCCCAACCTCTATAAGCTCTTGCATCCATGACACATCTTCGCATCCTTTCATCTACACACACATAATCAATCATTGCCTTCCTTTCATTCAGTTCACCACCCACCCTTCTCATCACTCGCCATGTATACCTGTGGATCATTTTATGCCTGAAGAGGGTATTGGCTATCACCAACCCCCTCCCAGCACAAATGTCCACTAACGCACTGCCATTCTCATCTACCTCAGCAGGCACACCCCACTCACCAACTATTCCATCCACCTTCACATTCCCTACTTTACCATTCATATCATCGTTAAAAAACACTCCCTCATTCCTTCCAAACTTTTCCATACACACTTCCACATTTGTCCAGAACTCTTCTCTCACTCTGCTAGCATGATCTTGCGTTGGCGCATACACGCACAGAATCACTCACATTTGTATTCCAACTTTCAATCTTACACACACAATCCCTGACCCAACTAATCCATAATCTCTTATGTTCTTCTTCCATCTTTTACTCACAACTATACACACTCCTTCTTTTGCCCTCTCATTCTCACCAACTCCTGCACATATACCCCATCCACACTCCCATTCTCTCACACTCTCACCTACCATTTAGTTTCAGTTACTCCACATACATCAACTTTCGCACCTTCAAGCACCTGGACAATCTCTCTCTCTTTCACCTCATCATTCGCACCTCTTATATTCCATGTTGCAATTACCATGTCCTTTGTCCGGTCCTTGGTCATCATCTTTTTGTCAGTCCTTGTCCGAGGCTTCTTGTTCGTCTTTATAGTTACCGGTAGTTGTTTTCCGGGGAGGGGCACTAGCCCTCCGCCATAATCACTAGCCTATATGTTAATATTTTCCAATCTTCCAAACTCTCTCTCTCTCTCTCTCTCTCTCTCTCTCTCTCTCTCTCTCTCTCTCTCTCTCTCTCTCTCTCTCTGTGCAAAACACACATCTACCCCAACCAGAAAAGTTTATTGTCGAAGTCACAGGCAAAAATTGCATCCCAAATTGGGTCACTTAGCCTCAGCACTGCGTGAGATACTGGTCGTGGAGGAAAGCACGCAAACAAATCCATAAAGAGAACGAGTGAAGGCAGGTGAGATTATCCCTAGGGATAGATTGAGATTAAACTTGAGAGAGAGAGAGAGAGAGAGAGAGAGAGAGAGAGAGAGAGAGAGAGAGAGAGAGAGAGGGGGGTTGGGGGAGAGAGAGAATGGAGGTTAGTGGTTTGTATTTGTGTATCATGAACACAGTATACATATTATGCATGCTGATGCAATATGTATGAGTGCATAATTGTCCTGTGTTACAGGTACACTGTTGATGAGTGTAACTGTTGGCTGTGACCTATTGTTGTGATGTTGCTTTAAGTGTTTGCGAGCATATAGTCAGAGACTCAGCTGTTGGTTGTGACAGATTGTTGATATGTCGATGTATGCGTTTATGAGTGCACAGTGAGGGACTTAGATATGTTACCACTTTCATCTCAAGATTATTTTTCAGATTTCAAAACATTGCCAGTCTTATAACTCTCAACCCGTGGATGACTTTTAAGAGTTTACTCCTGTTTTTTTAAAATTCTTGTATTTAATTTAGTATAATCCCAGCCCATATCCCACACAAGACATGAGGCGAAGCAGGGTTCAGAAACAGAGAAAGCGCACACAGGGGAACTATCAAAAACCTTCCTCAGTCATTCATTCACCACCTAAACCTTCCATATCTTGAATCCATCGCATATGCAATACCGTCTGTACATTTTTTATTGTATTTAAAACCCTGGAACACATACCCTAAAAAAAATTACATTAACACATACGGGAGTCCGTACGGACCCCAACTTTTGGAAAAAAAAAAAATCTAATTGCATTTTATTCAGTCTGAAGGCACCATGGGCAAGGACAAACTTAATCCTGTTTCTTGAATATCAAATATATGTAAAAATAGAAAATGAAATATCGGACTGGTAACTCTAAAAAATTCATGAAAATTAAGAGGCCTGTTTATGTTCAACAATTCCTTAAAGTGTTCTCTCCATCTACTCACTTTTTCTCTCTTCTCCACTAGTAATCTACCATTTTTATATTTCACTCCCCTGCTAACCTCACTTCCACCCTGTCTTACCCTTATCACCTCTTTCCAGAACATTTTCTTACAGTCCCTTCACTTTACACTCAAATTCCTTCCAAATTCCTCATCCACTCTCTTCTTACTCTCTCTTACTACTCTTTTCACCTCTCTCTTTCTTTCTACATATAACTCTCCCTTCCGCCTCTCAACTTCTTCCACCCCCCTATTTCTCATCCATTCATTGTATGCTTTCTTCTTTTGTGCCACAGCCTGTCTCACCTCTTCATTCCACCACACTGTTCCTTGCATCCCCCTCTGTCTTCTCTTCATCCCACACACCACATCACATGCTTCACATATTTCTTCTGTGAATATCCTGCACACACCTTCCACGTCCCCCATCTGCTCCAATTCACATTTGGCCAATTGTTCCTCCACTTCTCTATTATATTCTGCCTTTTTCTCATCCTCTTCTAACCTTTCCACTTTCATTGCAAATACTCCTTCTTCCCGTTCTTCCCTTCTTCTATATCTCCATCTTAATTGGATCTTGATTCTGGCTGCCACCAAGTAGTGGTCAGAAAGTCCACTCCCCCAACCTCTATAAGCTCTTGCAACCATTACACATCTTTGCATCCTTTCATCTACACACACATAATCAATCATTGCCTTCCTTTCATTCAGTTCACCACCCACCCTTCTCATCACTCGCCATGTATACCTGTGGATCATTTTATGCCTGAAGAGGGTATTGGCTATCACCAACCCCCTCCCAGCACAAATGTCCACTAACGCACTGCCATTCTCATCTACCTCAGCAGGCACACCCCACTCACCAACTATTCCATCCACCTTCACATTCCCTACTTTACCATTCATATCATCGTTAAAAAACACTCCTCATTCCTTCCAAACTTTTCCATACACACTTCCACATTTGTCCAGAACTCTTCTCTCACTCTGCTAGCATGATCTTGCGTTGGCGCATACACGCACAGAATCACTCACATTTGTATTCCAACTTTCAATCTTACACACACAATCCCTGACCCAACTAATCCATAATCTCTTATGTTCTTCTTCCATCTTTTACTCACAACTATACACACTCCTTCTTTTGCCCTCTCATTCTCACCAACTCCTGCACATATACCCCATCCACACTCCCATTCTCTCACACTCTCACCTACCATTTAGTTTCAGTTACTCCACATACATCAACTTTCGCACCTTCAAGCACCTGGACAATCTCTCTCTCTTTCACCTCATCATTCGCACCTCTTATATTCCATGTTGCAATTACCATGTCCTTTGTCCGGTCCTTGGTCATCATCTTTTTGTCAGTCCTTGTCCGAGGCTTCTTGTTCGTCTTTATAGTTACCGGTAGTTGTTTTCCGGGGAGGGGCACTAGCCCTCCGCCATAATCACTAGCCTATATGTTAATATTTTCCAATCTTCCAAACTCTCTCTCTCTCTCTCCCTCTCTCTCTCTCTCTCTCTCTCTCTCTCTCTCTCTGTGCAAAACACACATCTACCCCAACCAGAAAAGTTTATTGTCGAAGTCACAGGCAAAAATTGCATCCCAAATTGGGTCACTTAGCCTCAGCACTGCGTGAGATACTGGTCGTGGAGGAAAGCACGCAAACAAATCCATAAAGAGAACGAGTGAAGGCAGGTGAGATTATCCCTAGGGATAGATTGAGATTAAACTTGAGAGAGAGAGAGAGAGAGAGAGAGAGGGGGGGGGAGAGAGAGAATGGAGGTTAGTGGTTTGTATTTGTGTATCATGAACACAGTATACATATTATGCATGCTGATGCAATATGTATGAGTGCATAATTGTCCTGTGTTACAGGTACACTGTTGATGAGTGTAACTGTTGGCTGTGACCTATTGTTGTGATGTTGCTTTAAGTGTTTGCGAGCATATAGTCAGAGACTCAGCTGTTGGTTGTGACAGATTGTTGATATGTCGATGTATGCGTTTATGAGTGCACAGTGAGGGACTTAGATATGTTACCACTTTCATCTCAAGATTATTTTTCAGATTTCAAAACATTGCCAGTCTTATAACTCTCAACCCGTGGATGACTTTTAAGAGTTTACTCCTGTTTTTTTAAAATTCTTGTATTTAATTTAGTATAATCCCAGCCCATATCCCACACAAGACATGAGGCGAAGCAGGGTTCAGAAACAGAGAAAGCGCACACAGGGGAACTATCAAAAACCTTCCTCAGTCATTCATTCACCACCTAAACCTTCCATATCTTGAATCCATCGCATATGCAATACCGTCTGTACATTTTTTATTGTATTTAAAACCCTGGAACACATACCCTAAAAAAAATTACATTAACACATACGGGAGTCCGTACGGACCCCAACTTTTGGAAAAAAAAAAAATCTAATTGCATTTTATTCAGTCTGAAGGCACCATGGGCAAGGACAAACTTAATCCTGTTTCTTGAATATCAAATATATGTAAAAATAGAAAATGAAATATCGGACTGGTAACTCTAAAAAATTCATGAAAATTAAGAGGCCTGTTTATGTTCAACAATTCCTTAAAGTGTTCTCTCCATCTACTCACTTTTTCTCTCTTCTCCACTAGTAATCTACCATTTTTATATTTCACTCCCCTGCTAACCTCACTTCCACCCTGTCTTACCCTTATCACCTCTTTCCAGAACATTTTCTTACAGTCCCTTCACTTTACACTCAAATTCCTTCCAAATTCCTCATCCACTCTCTTCTTACTCTCTCTTACTACTCTTTTCACCTCTCTCTTTCTTTCTACATATAACTCTCCCTTCCGCCTCTCAACTTCTTCCACCCCCCTATTTCTCATCCATTCATTGTATGCTTTCTTCTTTTGTGCCACAGCCTGTCTCACCTCTTCATTCCACCACACTGTTCCTTGCATCCCCCTCTGTCTTCTCTTCATCCCACACACCACATCACATGCTTCACATATTTCTTCTGTGAATATCCTGCACACACCTTCCACGTCCCCCATCTGCTCCAATTCACATTTGGCCAATTGTTCCTCCACTTCTCTATTATATTCTGCCTTTTTCTCATCCTCTTCTAACCTTTCCACTTTCATTGCAAATACTCCTTCTTCCCGTTCTTCCCTTCTTCTATATCTCCATCTTAATTGGATCTTGATTCTGGCTGCCACCAAGTAGTGGTCAGAAAGTCCACTCCCCCAACCTCTATAAGCTCTTGCAACCATTACACATCTTTGCATCCTTTCATCTACACACACATAATCAATCATTGCCTTCCTTTCATTCAGTTCACCACCCACCCTTCTCATCACTCGCCATGTATACCTGTGGATCATTTTATGCCTGAAGAGGGTATTGGCTATCACCAACCCCCTCCCAGCACAAATGTCCACTAACGCACTGCCATTCTCATCTACCTCAGCAGGCACACCCCACTCACCAACTATTCCATCCACCTTCACATTCCCTACTTTACCATTCATATCATCGTTAAAAAACACTCCCTCATTCCTTCCAAACTTTTCCATACACACTTCCACATTTGTCCAGAACTCTTCTCTCACTCTGCTAGCATGATCTTGCGTTGGCGCATACACGCACAGAATCACTCACATTTGTATTCCAACTTTCAATCTTACACACACAATCCCTGACCCAACTAATCCATAATCTCTTATGTTCTTCTTCCATCTTTTACTCACAACTATACACACTCCTTCTTTTGCCCTCTCATTCTCACCAACTCCTGCACATATACCCCATCCACACTCCCATTCTCTCACACTCTCACCTACCATTTAGTTTCAGTTACTCCACATACATCAACTTTCGCACCTTCAAGCACCTGGACAATCTCTCTCTCTTTCACCTCATCATTCGCACCTCTTATATTCCATGTTGCAATTACCATGTCCTTTGTCCGGTCCTTGGTCATCATCTTTTTGTCAGTCCTTGTCCGAGGCTTCTTGTTCGTCTTTATAGTTACCGGTAGTTGTTTTCCGGGGAGGGGCACTAGCCCTCCGCCATAATCACTAGCCTATATGTTAATATTTTCCAATCTTCCAAACTCTCTCTCTCTCTCTCCCTCTCTCTCTCTCTCTCTCTCTCTCTCTCTCTCTGTGCAAAACACACATCTACCCCAACCAGAAAAGTTTATTGTCGAAGTCACAGGCAAAAATTGCATCCCAAATTGGGTCACTTAGCCTCAGCACTGCGTGAGATACTGGTCGTGGAGGAAAGCACGCAAACAAATCCATAAAGAGAACGAGTGAAGGCAGGTGAGATTATCCCTAGGGATAGATTGAGATTAAACTTGAGAGAGAGAGAGAGAGAGAGAGAGAGAGAATGGAGGTTAGTGGTTTGTATTTCTGTATCATGAACACAGTATACATATTATGCATGCTGATGCAATATGTATGAGTGCATAATTGTCCTGTGTTACAGGTACACTGTTGATGAGTGTAACTGTTGGCTGTGACATATTGTTGTGATGTTGCTTTAAGTGTTTGCGAGCATATAGTCAGAGACTCAGCTGTTGGTTGTGACAGATTGTTGATATGTCGATGTATGCGTTTATGAGTGCACAGTGAGGGACTTAGATATGTTACCACTTTCATCTCAAGATTATTTTTCAGATTTCAAAACATTGCCAGTCTTATAACTCTCAACCCGTGGATGACTTTTAAGAGTTTACTCCTGTTTTTTAAAATTCTTGTATTTAATTTAGTATAATCCCAGCCCATATCCCACACAAGACATGAGGCGAAGCAGGGTTCAGAAACAGAGAAAGCGCACACAGGGGAACTATCAAAAACCTTCCTCAGTCATTCATTCACCACCTAAACCTTCCATATCTTGAATCCATCGCATATGCAATACCGTCTGTACATTTTTTATTGTATTTAAAACCCTGGAACACATACCCTAAAAAAAATTACATTAACACATACGGGAGTCCGTACGGACCCCAACTTTTGGAAAAAAAAAAAATCTAATTGCATTTTATTCAGTCTGAAGGCACCATGGGCAAGGACAAACTTAATCCTGTTTCTTGAATATCAAATATATGTAAAAATAGAAAATGAAATATCGGACTGGTAACTCTAAAAAATTCATGAAAATTAAGAGGCCTGTTTATGTTCAACAATTCCTTAAAGTGTTCTCTCCATCTACTCACTTTTTCTCTCTTCTCCACTAGTAATCTACCATTTTTATATTTCACTCCCCTGCTAACCTCACTTCCACCCTGTCTTACCCTTATCACCTCTTTCCAGAACATTTTCTTACAGTCCCTTCACTTTACACTCAAATTCCTTCCAAATTCCTCATCCACTCTCTTCTTACTCTCTCTTACTACTCTTTTCACCTCTCTCTTTCTTTCTACATATAACTCTCCCTTCCGCCTCTCAACTTCTTCCACCCCCCTATTTCTCATCCATTCATTGTATGCTTTCTTCTTTTGTGCCACAGCCTGTCTCACCTCTTCATTCCACCACACTGTTCCTTGCATCCCCCTCTGTCTTCTCTTCATCCCACACACCACATCACATGCTTCACATATTTCTTCTGTGAATATCCTGCACACACCTTCCACGTCCCCCATCTGCTCCAATTCACATTTGGCCAATTGTTCCTCCACTTCTCTATTATATTCTGCCTTTTTCTCATCCTCTTCTAACCTTTCCACTTTCATTGCAAATACTCCTTCTTCCCGTTCTTCCCTTCTTCTATATCTCCATCTTAATTGGATCTTGATTCTGGCTGCCACCAAGTAGTGGTCAGAAAGTCCACTCCCCAACCTCTATAAGCTCTTGCAACCATTACACATCTTTGCATCCTTTCATCTACACACACATAATCAATCATTGCCTTCCTTTCATTCAGTTCACCACCCACCCTTCTCATCACTCGCCATGTATACCTGTGGATCATTTTATGCCTGAAGAGGGTATTGGCTATCACCAACCCCCTCCCAGCACAAATGTCCACTAACGCACTGCCATTCTCATCTACCTCAGCAGGCACACCCCACTCACCAACTATTCCATCCACCTTCACATTCCCTACTTTACCATTCATATCATCGTTAAAAAACACTCCCTCATTCCTTCCAAACTTTTCCATACACACTTCCACATTTGTCCAGAACTCTTCTCTCACTCTGCTAGCATGATCTTGCGTTGGCGCATACACGCACAGAATCACTCACATTTGTATTCCAACTTTCAATCTTACACACACAATCCCTGACCCAACTAATCCATAATCTCTTATGTTCTTCTTCCATCTTTTACTCACAACTATACACACTCCTTCTTTTGCCCTCTCATTCTCACCAACTCCTGCACATATACCCCATCCACACTCCCATTCTCTCACACTCTCACCTACCATTTAGTTTCAGTTACTCCACATACATCAACTTTCGCACCTTCAAGCACCTGGACAATCTCTCTCTCTTTCACCTCATCATTCGCACCTCTTATATTCCATGTTGCAATTACCATGTCCTTTGTCCGGTCCTTGGTCATCATCTTTTTGTCAGTCCTTGTCCGAGGCTTCTTGTTCGTCTTTATAGTTACCGGTAGTTGTTTTCCGGGGAGGGGCACTAGCCCTCCGCCATAATCACTAGCCTATATGTTAATATTTTCCAATCTTCCAAACTCTCTCTCTCTCTCTCCCTCTCTCTCTCTCTCTCTCTCTCTCTCTCTCTCTCTCTCTCTCTCTCTCTCTCTCTGTGCAAAACACACATCTACCCCAACCAGAAAAGTTTATTGTCGAAGTCACAGGCAAAAATTGCATCCCAAATTGGGTCACTTAGCCTCAGCACTGCGTGAGATACTGGTCGTGGAGGAAAGCACGCAAACAAATCCATAAAGAGAACGAGTGAAGGCAGGTGAGATTATCCCTAGGGATAGATTGAGATTAAACTTGAGAGAGAGAGAGAGAGAGAGGGGGGGGGAGAGAGAGAATGGAGGTTAGTGGTTTGTATTTGTGTATCATGAACACAGTATACATATTATGCATGCTGATGCAATATGTATGAGTGCATAATTGTCCTGTGTTACAGGTACACTGTTGATGAGTGTAACTGTTGGCTGTGACCTATTGTTGTGATGTTGCTTTAAGTGTTTGCGAGCATATAGTCAGAGACTCAGCTGTTGGTTGTGACAGATTGTTGATATGTCGATGTATGCGTTTATGAGTGCACAGTGAGGGACTTAGATATGTTACCACTTTCATCTCAAGATTATTTTTCAGATTTCAAAACATTGCCAGTCTTATAACTCTCAACCCGTGGATGACTTTTAAGAGTTTACTCCTGTTTTTTTAAAATTCTTGTATTTAATTTAGTATAATCCCAGCCCATATCCCACACAAGACATGAGGCGAAGCAGGGTTCAGAAACAGAGAAAGCGCACACAGGGGAACTATCAAAAACCTTCCTCAGTCATTCATTCACCACCTAAACCTTCCATATCTTGAATCCATCGCATATGCAATACCGTCTGTACATTTTTTATTGTATTTAAAACCCTGGAACACATACCCTAAAAAAAATTACATTAACACATACGGGAGTCCGTACGGACCCCAACTTTTGGAAAAAAAAATCTAATTGCATTTTATTCAGTCTGAAGGCACCATGGGCAAGGACAAACTTAATCCTGTTTCTTGAATATCAAATATATGTAAAAATAGAAAATGAAATATCGGACTGGTAACTCTAAAAAATTCATGAAAATTAAGAGGCCTGTTTATGTTCAACAATTCCTTAAAGTGTTCTCTCCATCTACTCACTTTTTCTCTCTTCTCCACTAGTAATCTACCATTTTTATATTTCACTCCCCTGCTAACCTCACTTCCACCCTGTCTTACCCTTATCACCTCTTTCCAGAACATTTTCTTACAGTCCCTTCACTTTACACTCAAATTCCTTCCAAATTCCTCATCCACTCTCTTCTTACTCTCTCTTACTACTCTTTTCACCTCTCTCTTTCTTTCTACATATAACTCTCCCTTCCGCCTCTCAACTTCTTCCACCCCTATTTCTCATCCATTCATTGTATGCTTTCTTCTTTTGTGCCACAGCCTGTCTCACCTCTTCATTCCACCACACTGTTCCTTGCATCCCCCTCTGTCTTCTCTTCATCCCACACACCACATCACATGCTTCACATATTTCTTCTGTGAATATCCTGCACACACCTTCCACGTCCCCCATCTGCTCCAATTCACATTTGGCCAATTGTTCCTCCACTTCTCTATTATATTCTGCCTTTTTCTCATCCTCTTCTAACCTTTCCACTTTCATTGCAAATACTCCTTCTTCCCGTTCTTCCCTTCTTCTATATCTCCATCTTAATTGGATCTTGATTCTGGCTGCCACCAAGTAGTGGTCAGAAAGTCCACTCCCCAACCTCTATAAGCTCTTGCAACCATTACACATCTTTGCATCCTTTCATCTACACACACATAATCAATCATTGCCTTCCTTTCATTCAGTTCACCACCCACCCTTCTCATCACTCGCCATGTATACCTGTGGATCATTTTATGCCTGAAGAGGGTATTGGCTATCACCAACCCCCTCCCAGCACAAATGTCCACTAACGCACTGCCATTCTCATCTACCTCAGCAGGCACACCCCACTCACCAACTATTCCATCCACCTTCACATTCCCTACTTTACCATTCATATCATCGTTAAAAAACACTCCCTCATTCCTTCCAAACTTTTCCATACACACTTCCACATTTGTCCAGAACTCTTCTCTCACTCTGCTAGCATGATCTTGCGTTGGCGCATACACGCACAGAATCACTCACATTTGTATTCCAACTTTCAATCTTACACACACAATCCCTGACCCAACTAATCCATAATCTCTTATGTTCTTCTTCCATCTTTTACTCACAACTATACACACTCCTTCTTTTGCCCTCTCATTCTCACCAACTCCTGCACATATACCCCATCCACACTCCCATTCTCTCACACTCTCACCTACCATTTAGTTTCAGTTACTCCACATACATCAACTTTCGCACCTTCAAGCACCTGGACAATCTCTCTCTCTTTCACCTCATCATTCGCACCTCTTATATTCCATGTTGCAATTACCATGTCCTTTGTCCGGTCCTTGGTCATCATCTTTTTGTCAGTCCTTGTCCGAGGCTTCTTGTTCGTCTTTATAGTTACCGGTAGTTGTTTTCCGGGGAGGGGCACTAGCCCTCCGCCATAATCACTAGCCTATATGTTAATATTTTCCAATCTTCCAAACTCTCTCTCTCTCTCTCTCTCTCTCTCTCTCTCTCTCTCTCTCTCTCTCTCTCTCTCTCTCTCTCTCTCTCTCTCTCTCTCTCTCTCTCTCTCTCTCTCTGTGCAAAACACACATCTACCCCAACCAGAAAAGTTTATTGTCGAAGTCACAGGCAAAAATTGCATCCCAAATTGGGTCACTTAGCCTCAGCACTGCGTGAGATACTGGTCGTGGAGGAAAGCACGCAAACAAATCCATAAAGAGAACGAGTGAAGGCAGGTGAGATTATCCCTAGGGATAGATTGAGATTAAACTTGAGAGAGAGAGAGAGAGAGAGAGAGGAGAGAGAGAATGGAGGTTAGTGGTTTGTATTTGTGTATCATGAACACAGTATACATATTATGCATGCTGATGCAATATGTATGAGTGCATAATTGTCCTGTGTTACAGGTACACTGTTGATGAGTGTAACTGTTGGCTGTGACATATTGTTGTGATGTTGCTTTAAGTGTTTGCGAGCATATAGTCAGAGACTCAGCTGTTGGTTGTGACAGATTGTTGATATGTCGATGTATGCGTTTATGAGTGCACAGTGAGGGACTTAGATATGTTACCACTTTCATCTCAAGATTATTTTTCAGATTTCAAAACATTGCCAGTCTTATAACTCTCAACCCGTGGATGACTTTTAAGAGTTTACTCCTGTTTTTTTAAAATTCTTGTATTTAATTTAGTATAATCCCAGCCCATATCCCACACAAGACATGAGGCGAAGCAGGGTTCAGAAACAGAGAAAGCGCACACAGGGGAACTATCAAAAACCTTCCTCAGTCATTCATTCACCACCTAAACCTTCCATATCTTGAATCCATCGCATATGCAATACCGTCTGTACATTTTTTATTGTATTTAAAACCCTGGAACACATACCCTAAAAAAAATTACATTAACACATACGGGGGTCCGTACGGACCCCAACTTTTGGAAAAAAAAAAAATCTAATTGCATTTTATTCAGTCTGAAGGCACCATGGGCAAGGACAAACTTAATCCTGTTTCTTGAATATCAAATATATGTAAAAATAGAAAATGAAATATCGGACTGGTAACTCTAAAAAATTCATGAAAATTAAGAGACCTGTAGACATTATATTTTGTACCATGTACTCCTATGCAGACATTCCCATGTCCTGTGCTCCAAGTACAGCCTGTGAGTATGGGATGCAGCTCCTGTACCCCTATCGTTCTGGCACCACTGCTAGACGTTAGGCATGCTGTCAAATAAAGTGGATAATTTTTTAGTGAAAAAAAATTACTTCTTTGTATATTTTCAAAATGTATATTAGTAAAGTTGTATTTCATAGAAAGTTATTACTTACGTTTGAGGAATGGAGTCAAGGCACAGAGGGAGGATGTGGCGGCCGCAGAGTGCCTCCTTACAGGCAAAGTACTCATAGAGGCTTTTTCTCTCATCCTTCCTTTGGACACTTCCCGCACCGTACCCTGCGAGATCTGATATTGGACAACACTGCCTGCTCCATCTATTTAGTAGGACCTTGGGCACGAATGGGGATGTTGCAGACAGATATGCAGGATTGCAGGCTATGTGACAGGAAGGGGGAGGTTAGCCGCTCAGCTGCCCATGGCCGGACCAGCTCCAGTGCCAACTCGCGCATATATTCTCTTCGTTGAGTGAGCTTGCCGCCCCCTTTCTTCATATTGGCACAGTGCACAATCCACGAGTTGATCACTGCTGCATTGATCATTCCGTAGAATTGTATTACGGATACATTGTATTACGGAACATTGTATTACGGAAACATTCGTGGGGTCAAAACGGGCACCAATCGCTTCTACACTGGACACGGAAGGAGCTAGAACGACACCCTCCCTACCTCACTGAACACGCAGCAAACACAGAAGCTAGCAGGCAACACAGCCAACTGGCACCACTGAGGCGCCAGTGTTACCAATGAGAAGTTTTAGTGGGGTCTGCACCGATCCCCGCTTGTGTTCTAGGGTATATAGATTTACTTCACTGACTACCAAGTACAATCACTGGGGCTAAACCCTTGCCATGTTCTTCTCCTTACACACTTCGTCCAACTATTATGATCTCATGTAAGTGCAAAAATGAAACTAGCAGAAATTCCGCTGATAGAGAAGTGCTTTCCTAGAATGCCTATTCCTGTAACTGTGATGAGGTGTTAGGTGAGTACGAGTAATTACTGAAAGAGAGAACGGCAGGGTGGGACCACTGCTAGCTACTGAATAACAGGAAAGAGAGGACACTGGAAATATCTGCAGCAAATGAAGAAAAATGTATGTTCCTGTCGTAGATTGAAGCTTGTGACTGTAATAAAGTGGGATGGCTAGCAAACTGTACTCTTTCTCACGCAGTAAAAATCGTGATAACAATGAAAAGAAAAATGTGCACTACGTAACATAAAACGGATTTCTGCAAGACTACTTGGGAAATATGGAGTCTATAAGAGTATGAAAAAGGTCAGTGAGATAGAAGGAACATAATCAAAGAGGACAAATGATGCCTGCAACAAAAATGTTCGTAGAGAAATTTTCTGCAAGAAACGAAACAGTAAAGGGAAAGAGGAAACAAATTATAGCAAATGTTGTTGTTGGTTCTGTTGTTTTGCTTAACCCCTGTGTTTCTGGTCGAAGAGTCCCGGACATCACAGGAAAGAACTGCTGTAATGGGACCGCCATACACGTACAGCACAGTGCATACAGTACACCGGAAAGTGAACCAGCGCACCCCTGTGGTAGACACTGCCTTGCCAGGGTCGAACCAGGGTCCCTCCTCACTGACAGGTGCAGGGAAATATCAGGAGGTTTGGATCCTGGACAGACGCCGCAGCTGCTTCGGTCCATACAGTGTACACAGCACAACCACATGTAGGCGCCACGTCAGCACCACATCCAATGTAATGAACGGTCTTGCGGTAGGATTAAACTTTATGTAGATGGAAAGTAAATGGAAGGTTCGGAATATGATTAATATTAAAAATATTGACCACAGGAAACATAAACGGATTTCGAGAAAATATATGAATCTTTCGTTTGTAAGTTTATTTTAATTATAAAATAAAAAGAAGCTTAGAAGCCATGGCTATAATAATTTTCTAAAATGCGCACATAAAAAGTACTTGAGAGAAGACTTGTAAAGCAGAAGCAGCGCAATAATGAAATATTACTGAACTTTTAGATACAACAGTTACTGACGAAAAGATGCAAAAAGAATAAGGTGTTCAAAGGAAGTGACATGAGTGTAAATGTGGAAGTAAAGCAACATTGTTATAACTGACACAGGAGGAAAGACAAGTGGGAAAAGGGAGGTTGATGAAGGGGGGGGGGGAGTGAAGTGAAGGAAGGATGCTGACGAAGAGAAAAATACTATGAGACTGAGTGAGATAAAAACTACCTTTACAATTTCTTCCCTCCACCTTCCCCTGAACGCCATCAAGTTCCCATTATTCTCCCCCTCTCACCCAGCTTCACCATCACCACCACCCCTTCCTCTCTCCATTTACTGCCATTACCACCACTCCTTCCTCTCTATCTTTACTACCATCACCACCACCCCTTTCCCTCACCCTTTACTCTCATCACCACCACCCCTTCCTCTCTATCTTTACTACCATCACCACCACCCCTTTCCCTCACCCTTTACTCTCATCACCACCACCCCTTCCTCTCTCCATTTACTGCCATTACCACCACTCCTTCCTCTCTATCTTTACTACCATCACCACCACCCCTTTCCCTCACCCTTTACTCTCATCACCACCACCCCTTCCTCTCTCCATTTACTGCCATTACCACCACTCCTTCCTCTCTACCTTTACTACCATCACCACCACCCCTTTCCCTCACCCTTTACTCTCATCACCACCACCCCTTCCTCTCTCCCTTTACTGCCATCACCACCACTCCTTCCTCTCTATCTTTACTACCATCACCACCACCCCTTCCTCTCACCCTTTACTGCCATCACCACCACCCCTTCCTCTCTCCCTTTACTGCCATCACCACCACTCCTTCCTCTCTATCTTTACTACCATCACCACCACCCCTTCCTCTCTCCATTTACTGCCATCACCACCACCCCTTCCTCTCTCCCTTTACTGCCATCACCACCACTCCTTCCTCTCTATCTTTACTACCATCACCACCACCCCTTCCTCTCACCCTTTACTACCATCACCACCACCTCTTCCTCTCACCCTTTACTGCCATCACCACCACCCCTTCCTCTCTCCCTTTACTCTCATCACCACCACCCCTTCCTCTCTATCTTTACTACCATCACCACCACCCCTTTCCCTCATTCTTTATTACCATAACTTCCACCCTTTCCCCTCCTACCACCACATATTGCCCTCTCGTTCTCCCTCCTTACCATCTTACCTACACCTATCTTCTCCCTTTCCTCTCCACACCCAACTCACCTCCTCCCCACCCACTCAACCCCGCCACTCTACTCACATCACATTTCACAACCCTCTCGTATTTTATAGACTCTCGTGTCACTACAATTTCCAAACCAGTTTTAGGTCAGCGCTGGACATCATCCTGTAGCATTTATGTCTGTACTTCTGTTTATTTCTCTGATGTGGCTTTGGTTTGTGTCAGCCATTCGCTTGTCCTTTTGGTACTCTGAATTCTGAATATTGATGAGAGTTATAATTTTTCTTCATTCTTTTATTTCTGTAGACATGTGTAGCTCCTTGTTTTCTTTGTTCCATGTTGCTGAATATTTATTTAACTTTTTTTTTTCATTCACATTATTATCGGTCAGTTATATTCAGGTTAGGGAAACGACTGAACAATGGAGGTAAGAACTTATCCTTTACCAACGTCCTTTGTGAAAGAGGTCACTAATAAAAAATAAAAATACATACACACACACACACACACACACACACACACACACACACACACACACACACACACACACACACATGTAGTATTAGGATTTGAAAATAAAATACTGAGAAGGATTCTTGGGGTAAAGTGGCAAGACAGAGTTACAAATGCAAGAGTAAGGGATATTACGAGAGTGGAACCAGTTAATGAATATGTGAGACCGTCTCGCTGGAAGGAGCTGGGGCACGTATACAGAAAAGAAGGTTGTTTAATACAGGATGTGCCAGAGTGGACTGCTAGAGGAAGAAGAGGTAGAGGTAGGCCGAGGGAAACCTGGTTGAGGACAATGAAAAGAGAAGCAGAAGAGGAGTGTTGGTGGGTCCTGAAGGAGATGGCAAATGACAAATATTAATGGAGAGAGTTCATCGAGACCCTATGCATCCAGCAGGGTGCCACAGGATATATATATATATATATATATATATATATATATATATATATATATATATATATATATATATATATATATATATATATTGTGTATAGATAGATAGATAGATAATGCGGAGATTGCGAAAATAAAAGGAATAAGTCGTCCTTGAAATGCTGGAAATTTTTGTATTATTTTTGTCCTCTATAATCTAATAATTGGCACAGGTTACTCTCTTTTAGTTTTCTCATTTGTGTTTGGTACGGGTCGTTGTTCTTTTTTTATTTTGTCTTTATTTCATTTCGTGTCCCACAATCACCTCCTCTCTCATTCTTTCTTCCATTCCTTCCTGGCTTCCCTCGCTTCCACTCTGCTTTTCTGTGTTCTTTTTCTTCTAAACTGAGTAAAATCCTGTGCCCGTAGTTGAAACAAAGTGTTTATACGACCACGTCCGCGTCCTTTCTGGAGTCTCGGTCGTGTAACAATTTACAGTTACAGTTGTGAATCATCATCAGTGACTATACTGTAAGTGATGAAGTAACAGTGTAACTCGTCAATATGAACATAGTGTACAAGAGGCTAGACTTTATTAGGTCATAAAGGACAGTTGTGTGACACCCCACCAACTGTCGATACAGTATGTGTTAGCACCTGTTGTCTGTGTTTCCTTTACGTGTGTGTGTGTGTGTGTGTGTGTGTGTGTGTGTGTGTAATACAGTTTTTGTTCTAAAGAAATAATAAAGAAGTATAATTTGTGCCGCAGTAAGTGGGGAGTGTTGTTTAATCAACACCACATGAACCAACCCAGTTATGAATTACTGTTGACCGGTAGTTGCTTTAAAATCAACTTTAGCTGTGACGGGTTTTACCCATGATTTTCTTAATAGTCTTGTGTACCATTAAATACAAATAATGATTAAGGGCTGAGGGGATACATGAAGTTCGTATCAACCTCTTCAGCTCGAAAAGTCTCTCCTGAGCCAAATAATACTGTTTGGAGGCAGCCAGGATAAGACAGTGAAGCGTCCTGTGGTTCATTCAGTGGAACTTGGTGGAAGTTTTGGTTCTTTGGAAGCCTATGTTCCGCAGCTCAGTGGCGCAGTAAAACACTACTTCGGCTCTTCATCCCTTCCGTTGCATTTTTCCTGACTAATACTGTACCATATTAATGGTGTAGTGTTAATATCTTCTTGAATAGTTCAGCATTCAAGAGGAACAGACGGCAATTTAAAGCCAATTAAAAGGAACACAGTACAGTCGTACAGGCGTCACAGCAAAGTCTCACACATATACACGGTGTTTACAGTACAGTGCAACTCATTCACTCAGCTGTCATACATACCTACAGCTGTGTGAACATTTCCTACTTATTCACTGTTATTTCCTGCCTTCATTTGTGACACCGAGGCTATTGTTATCGAGTTCATTTCCATGTACAGCCGACAGCAGAAGTTCGTCCCTCTTAGCGTGCGTGATACGAGCCTGTTGATCTGGTAACACTGTATGAGATAGAGTTGACAGGTACGCTTTAAATGGCTAATATTAAAGAAATGTGTTCGGAGATAAGAACACATTCTCTAATGATAATATTAATTTGCAGCAGGTGGGATAATAAAGTTATTGTGAAATGTTTGACATTGGTGTATGAAGATTCTTCGTTACGGACACAGACGCATAGGATTATTTGGACTGGACTGATGTTGCCAGCAAGTATTATATGAAATATTATAGAACGATTGCAGTCTTAAAGGTGAGGTTGCAAGAAAACACTAATTACGATGTCAGTTACACACTAAACAAACACAGAAACTGCCAGTTCGTGTTTCGCCAGTATGCGATTTTGTTTTATAAGTCACTTCCCTTTCCGACCTCTCTCCCCACCCGTCTCTCCTCTTCCAAGTCATGCTCTGCCATCATCCACGTTTTATCGTTAATGTTGAAAATCGTATGTCTGTAGGTAAACTGTGGGAAATAATATAAAAGTGTCAATGAGCTTCTTTTCCTCCATCGCTTGAAGTGTTACCAATGACTTGAATATAAATGTTAGTAACATGAATAAATAGGCTAGTCACTGTGGTGGTTAGGAGACATTTCTCGTCATCATTTATGTAACACTTACCTAACTATCGTTCTTACAGTGCCCAAAATACACTCCCTCTCCACCCCCTCGCCGTCTCCTCCCCTCCCCCTTCCACTGTTTCCATCACTTCTCCCCCCTCCCTCCGCCCCCATTTCCAGTAACCTTTGTTTCTAGCCTGCAACACTCCGAATCCCTCCCCACCGTGTTATTGTATTGACCCTGCCCAACTTCTCTCGCTTGTCAGTTCAAATGTCTTTTTCTCTCCCTTTTTCATTTTTGTCTCGGGAATCGAACAACATAACGATGTTTGGGTCATGTTTTTGTATAGTATCCTTTAATAATGTGTAATATTATAATGACCGTGACAATGGCGGTCAAGAGGCATTAACTGTTCAAAGGACAGCAGTCAGTGCCTCAGTTTAATGATCATTTTATTTCTCCTCCTCTAGCCATTAATATCTTGCTTACACTTATTTTATAAATCCCAACATACATAAAATATGAAGCACAAACGTCCTTCTTTTCACCAAAGAAAGTATAAAATGAAAAATAATCACTGCGTATGTTGTATGACTGAAGTGGTTTGGACATGTGGAGAGAATGGAGAATGAAAGACTGACTAAGAGGGTGTATGTAGGTGAGGTGGAGGGAGGGAGAGGGAGGGGTAGACCGAGGATGAGGTGGAGGGATGGAGTTGAGAGGAATATATGGGGGAGGGGGGGTTGAGTTGGGGGGAGGGGAGTCAAATGGTGGGTGACAGAGCGACTTGGAGGCGTTTTGTCTGCGACAACCCTTTCGGGATTTGGGCGTCGGGCTATAGATAGATAGATAGATAGATGTTGTATGATCTACACGCATCCACAAAAAATATTTTCTTAAAAGTACTGTCAGTATTCTTGGTGATAATTTGTAGATCTTCAGTTACGATTAAATACAGTATAGCAAAATAGATGATAGTCACAAAAGCTGTATCCTCATACATTTGGCTACCATAATCATCGTAATATACGATGAAGGGGGATTATACCCCTCTGGATGAGTAGGTTAAACCCTTATCGGAATATGCTTGTCATGAGCCCGGACAGCAGGCAGATGTAAGTGGAAGTATGAGATTGTCGCGGTGTAAGGGTTAATTATGGTAAAGGTTCGCTTCCTATCCATCCGAGTCCTTGTCACTCCTGTATCGATAATATCGGCAGTTGCAGAACAGATGTTCAGGGCGCTGACGGACAGCCATGCCGTTACCTTTTGTTCTAACCATGCAATGCAGCTGTGGGAATGGAATGATAGGGATAATCTTGCTGACTGCATTCTCTGACCTTGTAAGATCATGCGTTGAGGGAGTTCAGATCAAATTATGTCGATGGCATATTGTTTTAAATTACATATAAGTAGACGTATCTCATAGGTCTCACTTTAGTGCGGAACACAATGTGTGGAGGGGGAGGGGATTATGGAAGCAGGAATACTTTGGGTGAGGGAAGGGATTACATATATTACAAGCTGGGACACAGATAAATATGTTATAACGTGAAGGGAGGAGTGAGGGATACAGAAAGCGGGAAGGAGGCGAGGAGGGAAGGAATCCACAAGGGGGGGATGGTATTGAACACTGATAGTTACGATGGACATATTGTTATGTAAGTAATTTGGTTACTTGTGTGTAATACAGTTGGCAATATAACATGCACGAGTATTGTGTTTATAATGTCATTACAATTAAGACTCAAAGTCCTGTAAATGGTAATAACTGTATTCAAATTATGAAGAACCGATCTAGTTAGGGAGGTAAACAGAAGCAGAGTCAGTTAAATGAAATCGTTGGGAAGGGTTGGGGGTGTTGAGGGAGAGAAACAAGGGGTACTGGTAGAGGGGGGGAAGGGAGGGGGGAGAAGTGATGGAGACAGTGGAAGGGGGAGGGGAGGAGACGGCGAGGGGTGGAGAGGGAGTGTATTTGGAGCACTGTATTAACGATGGTTATATAAATGTTATATAATGTGACGAGTAATGTCTCCTAACCACCACAGTGACGATTTATTCATGTTACTAACATTTATGTTCAAGTCATGGATAACATTTCAAGCGATGGAGGAGGAAATGAAGCTCATTTGACACTTTTATATTGTTTCCCACAGTTTATCTACAGACATACGGTATTCAGCATTAACGATAAAACGTGGATGATGGCAGAGCATGACTAGGAAGAGAAGAGACGGGTGGGGAGAGAGGTCGGAAAAGGAAGTGATTTAACTTGTAAAACTAAACCGCATACTGGCGAAACACGAACTGGCAGTTTCTGTGTTTGTTTAGTGTGTAACTGACATCGTAATTAGTGTTTTCTTGCAACCTCACCTTTAGGACTGCAATCGTTCTATAATATTTCATATAATACTTGCTGGCAACATCAGTCCAGTCCAAATAATCCTATGCGTCTGTGTCCGTAACGAAGAATCTTCATACACCAGTGTCAAACATTTCACAATAACTTTATTATCCCACCTGCTGCAAATTAATATTATCATTAGGGAATGTGTTCTTATCTCCGAACACATTTCTTTAATATTAGCCATTTAAAGCGTACCTGTCAACTCTATCTCATACAGTGTTACCAGATCAACAGGCTCGTATCACGCACGCTAAGAGGGACGAACTTCTGCTGTCGGCTGTACATGCAATCTATCTGTCTATTTCTATATCTGCTTATCTGCATTTCTGTCTCTATCTATCTTCCTACCTATCTATCTACCTCACAATACCTGCCTCATTATTATCAAAAGTAGCACATATATTGTGAGTCAATCTGGCAAGAAGGGATTGGCTTTTGATGCAGACTTATTAAAGATGATTAGAACCAAGTGTGATTGTGTGATCTGATGTGGACTAAACGTGGCACATACACTGTGTGTGTGTGGATGGGACGAAGTGAATCCATTTAACTGCAGACGGTTAATGATCACAGTCATGAAAGAAGTTCGTCGCTGTGCACTGGCAGCACTTTTGACCAAACTGTTTGTAATGAAGCTTCCTTGTATCATTTGTCATTTTATTCACACCTACTGTAGCTATATGACTTTTTCACTTCCCTAGAGGTCCCTTACTCCTATTTCATTCATCCTACAACCATCTCGATTTCCCTTATATATCAGTTTCTTTCATATTCTTTCATGCAGAGGACTGACCCTTTCATAATATTATAATATTTATTGCCCTATGACTCTCCAAGCATAATTTTTATCAACATTTCATTTGTGTTCTTCTCTCCCCTCTATCTCCCTCACTTCTTTCTCATATTCGCTTACCTACGTCTTTTTTCTCGCCTCTTCCTCTCCCTTCCTACCCACAGTTTCTCCCACCACCATCCTCCTCTGCCACGCACCGCCTCTCTCCATTTCTTTCCCCTGGCAAACTTTTTCCATTCACTTTGACTGTATTCAATTGCTCTCTCTCTCTCTCTCTCTCTCTCTCTCTCTGCGTGTTACATGAGGCAGCCAAACATGTTCCCCTCGTAACTAAGAACCATTTATGCCTCATGGACCCTGTTTAGTGTCACCAGGTCATCCCATCCCAAACGCTCGTCAGCCTGTGTGCAAGGTGTAATTAGATCAATTATGTAGTTAGCAGGTGATGGCAAGAAGCGAGATGAGGAATAATAGAAAGAAGAGACATGGCAGAGGAAGGGAGAAGAATTAGGAATGGAGCAAGAGAGGAAGAGGAAGTAAAGGGTGGAGAGTACAAAGAAGTGGAGGAAAAGACAAGTGAGAGAGAAGGGTGCCATTAGATTTAGACTGCAGTTATTTTTCACTGTCACATAAAGACCATAAAGGGATGCATGCATCTGAGATAGCTTCAGTTTCGCGCTGAGATGGAGTGTCTCAGAGAGAGAGAGAGAGAGGGGGGGGGAATCGGAACCAGTTAACTGAATACCTGATTGCATGTAAATGATAACTTATATGCAAATGGAGTGTCGTCATTGCAATGCAGGAAGCAATAGAAATGTTTTATCATTATTAAAATGAGTAATTGAAAGGGGAACTAAAGCTGAGGGAGTGAGTTAGCCCTCTGACAGTGGTAGTTTTCTTTTGTGTGTGTGTGTGTGTGTGTGTGTGTGTGTGTGTGTGTGTGTGTGTGCGTAAAGAATAAAAGCGTCCGTTGTAAGCAGAATATGATACGATGTTCTCAAATCCTCATCCAGAACATTGTTCAAGATAGTTTCTGTAGTGTGTTTCTTTGCTGGTTTCATTTAACATGTTAAGTTAAATAATGAGGCGTAGTAGGATCCAGAAACAAAGGAGCAGAAAGGACATGATCAGTAAAACTATCAAACGGCTTGTTCATGACATGAGCCACACAGTCACCTATACTTCATTTAACCCTTGGAGATCTTGATTCCACCTCTCAAGGAAAACTGTCAACGCATCATTTGTTTTGAATTTCAGCCACAGAGTCATTCCATTTATTGCCAAGATAAAACACAGGTGTCAGATCCTTCGCAAGTGCATCTCTGTACACAATTCTTTCTTGCATATTAATCCCGTATCAGTTGCAAATACAAAAAACAAATAAAACCGAATCTGCACAGAAATGCTGTCCCGAATTGCTTACTCATGTAACTGTGATGATGCGATAAGTGGATTATTACTAAATGGATTAGAGGCAGGAGGGGTACAGTGCTGGCTGCTGCATAACGGGAAACGAAAGGACGCAGGTAGAAAGAATTACGGCAGATAAACGAAAGTGTAGCTGTGGCAGTAGTCTACGCAGTTTGCTTTTAGAACAGAGTAACTGGGATGGTAAACATACTGTACACCTTAATTATGCAGCACAAAGTACGGATACAGAAAGAAAAAGCACTTAAGATAAAGCTGATGTTTCCAAGACTGACTGGGAAATATAAAGCCTTTGACTTTAGGAAAGATTAAATGGGAGGGAAGAGAAGTAGCAAAGAAAAACTTTGTGGAACAGAAGTATGGAAGGAGTGGAGGCGGTGGAAATAAATTACAGCAAGTGTAGAGAAAGTCAGTTGCAGAGATGTGAAGCTTTGTGTACAGGGAAAGTAAATGATATGTTGGGGATAAAATGAAACAGTAAATATTTTGGTTACAGTAAAAGTACTCATAATTTCATTATCTGGAAAAAAAAAATGCATTCCATGATTGTAGAACAAAGTAAGTTGAGAGCAAAGAATATAATGGAGTTGGAAAAATCATGGCAATTTAAAAAAAAAAAGACGAAACGAAATCGCTAGGAGAAAACTGGTACAATAAGTCGCTCAGAAATACCGACTGTACCTTTGGATGTAACAACAGAGGCGGAAAAAATGCAGGAGGAAAGCTGTCAGGTGTTGGATGGAAGTGACATGGCAGTGAATAGAAATGGACGGCAAAATTGTTGTGACTCAAGAGAAACACACGTAGGAAAAACAATGTAAGACTGATGGGGTAGAAGGAATGAGGAAGGGATGGGGGAATGCTGATCAAGAGAAGAATAAATATGAGGTTAAGTGAGATGAATAATATTATTACCTCATTGTCCCTTCTGCCTCTCCTGTCAAGACCATCAGCTCCCAGTGTTCTCCCCTTGACACTCCCATATATTATCACCACCACCCCTTCCTCTCCCTTCCTCGTCCCCTTACTACCATTGTTACCATATTTTCTCCCGTGTCTCCCTCTCTTTCCTTTCCATCAAACCTGCACCTCCCATCCTCTCCCTTTCCTCTCACTATCCACCTCACCTCCCCATCTTCCTCCTCCTCCCCCCCACTCATTTAACCCCGCCACTCTACTTGCCGCACATTTCACAACTCTCTTGTATTATATACACTCTCGTATCACTATATTTTCCAGAACAGTTATAGGTGTGCGCTGTATTACATCCCTGTGTCATTTTTGCCTGTACAGTATTTCGCTTTATTTCCGTGATGCTATGTTGGTTTGGGTCAGTCATTCACCTGTCCTTTTGGTAATCTAAATTTGAATATCGGTGGGAGTTTTAGTTTTTCTTCGTTCTTTTCTGTCTGTAGTTTGGTTTAGTTCGTTATAATCTTATTCGGTATTTATTTACGTTCTTGAATAGGAACGTTTTGGTAAGGAGAACTTCAGAACAATGGAGGATATATTACCACATCTTTCATTAACGCCTTCAGTAAAAGAGGTCTCTCCTAATCTGAAAAGAAGTACGTGGATGTTAAGAGAATAGCGTAAGTCTTCATTGTAATGTAAAAAAAAATCACATTCTTTTTTTCCTCTAAAGTCTAAACTGAGAAACTGGTTAAACTTTATTTTTTCCCTTGCTTTTGGTTTGGTTCGTTTACCTTCCTTTTTCGGTCTTTATTTCATCTCGTGTCCCACATTCATCTTCTCTCTCAATTTTTCCCTCGAACTCATCACGGCTTCCCTCTCCTCCATTCTATTTTTCATTTGTTTCCACCGTAAAGTAAATTAAATCAAGTGATCGTAGTCAAAACCAAATATTTATGTGATCATGTCCATGTCCCGAGTTTAAACTCAGACTTGTGACAATTTACAGTTAGGCCTACAACTATGTTTATATATCACCGACTGTACGTGATGAAGTCCTGTTAAGTCCGGGCTAGAAAATGCGATTTTTTAGTGATCCTTGCACTTGGACATTTTTTTTTTTTTTTTTTTGTTAACTGGTTTTATACAATTTCAACCTGCTAATTTCAAATGTGATGAGTGCCAGACGATAAAAGTTGAGCGTTTTTGTAGACATCTCTTTAAAGCAGGTATATAAAATCATGGTAAAAGGCATTGGCTATCTCCTTTTATACCTATCTAGAGCAAGAACTCTGCCAAGACTGACAAATTTGTATGGAGTTCTGTAAAATTTACTTAATTTTACACTTCATTATGACTTATTATTACAAAATAGGTCATTATTGAACATTATTAAAAAAACTAAAGACGCGTCACCAAGATGGCCAATGGAATGCTATATAGCCAGATCTCTTCATTGAGACCACCTACATGTGATATGGCAAAGGACCATCTGGCATCACAAGATCTACATTGAATAAATCCACTCTAGCCATTTGGGCACTATCTCACAGCACATGTGCACAGCTGATGAATGACCTGGACGCAATGAAAGATGGAGAAGTTCAACATGTTGTCATCTCCCACAGGGAGGAGCAACTGACACGCATCACGGCAGATGTGACTGACAGAATGAACATACATGATGCTCTTTCAACATGCATTGACATATTTGACAATGATAAGCATCCAGTCTCTGGTCTTGTTGATATATTTTCTGGGCGAGTTGTTGATGGTCCTACAGTTAATATTCATTACAGCCTCGAAATCGGAACTGCCCAGTGTTTAGAATATGAGAGCCAGTGTCCATGAGGCTTCCACAACAAGTTGAAAAGAAATGTCAAGGCCATAGCAGCTGCAATGACACGTACTACTAAGGTTGACCAAAGTTACATCATTGCTGATACTGAATTCATCTATGCACGCGTCATTGTAATAATGGCATCATCAACAAAGACCATTTCCACAGAGACTATTCTCTCACGAACTGGCTCCACACCCAACTTCTCTCTTTAAGGGGAATGGTGAAATGAGGACAAGCAGCAAGTCTGTACTGAAGAATAAACTTCAGATGGGATGTGGAATACGGCACTGTCAACATCCAATGGTGGTAATCCTAGACGGCTGTGCTTTGTTATGGACAATTCCTTGGCCAGCTTTACCTGCAAAGCTTTCAACGTTTATCAGCACTGCAGTGTAAGAATCATGCGATATACTGAGACAGAATCAGTCCTTCATATGGTGTTTGACAGATACTATAAGCTGAGTACAAAATCATGCCGTTGAACCTCATGACAGAAAGGATTGAGCCGTGTTCAAGCTGACATAAGAATCGCCTTTACCCAAACAGGCCATAGTGCTGAAGGTAAGTGCAAACAAAGAACAGGTCATCCATATGATTGTAAAAAAGTTGTGCTCCATCCAGGTCCCACAAGGAAAATGTGTCATTGTGACAGGCCCTGATCCACATCCAATAAAAGCTGGGGGTTTTCCACAGCAAACATCAATAATACATGAGGAGGCAGATGTCATCGTTGCATATCACATGATTCACGAAGCTTCTGCAGGCTTTTCACCTATTCGGGTTGTATCTGATGACACTGATGTGCTTCTTATCCTTGCACATCACATGCATGCACGAACCAACAGCTTGCTAACTACAATTGAGGTAACCATGGAGTCATGTTCTAGAAAGCACACTGTCATCAGTGTCAATGAGGTGGTCAATAAGCATGCTGCAGTCATCTGTAACCTTCTTGGAGCTCATGCCCTAACTGGATGTGATGCAGTCTCTTCATTTGCTGGTATTGGTAAGGCAACTGTGTTCAAAACACTTGAAAAGTTCACTGGTTTGCTACTTCAAGGTGACGTTGCAGCATCACCAGATTACATCACTAGCTCTTGTTTGAAATTTGTAGCCATGTTATATGGGCCGGAGCCAGAGATATCACTAGGCCACATGCGTGCTAATACCGGTATTTTCAAGAGAAAATTTGCTGGTAAACATCATGTACAGTCGCCTTCTTTTCTAAGTACTACACCGACTTGTGGCGTCTTGGTAGATGTGGCACCACTGTGTTTGTTTACATCGTCGTAGACGCGAATGAGTTGGAGGAACCCCGGCATAGTGGTCAGGTACTGACGGCTACATTGCTATGATTTGTGTAGTGCTTGTATTATATAAAAAATGTAATGTAATTGAACTTGTGCCTGTAATTCGAGCTTAATTTAAGGTGATGGTGCTGGGACCAATCAGGGAGTTGGATGCTTCGTAGTGGATGTTCAGGGGTGCTGTTGGTCCGAAGCAGGCCTTGCTTTACTGAATGAGACGCAGGCCATAATAAGACTTGTCTAGCGCAACGTATAATGGAGGATGAACATATTCATCCTATCTATATATATCTACATTATATCTATATCTATATATCTGTTTATATATCTATATAACTCTCTCTCTCTCTCTCTCTCTCTCTCTCTCTCTCTCTCTCTCTCTCTCTCTCTCTCTCTCTCTCTCTCTCCTGTATATAGCACTATAAATATATGGAAATTATGATGCAGGAACAACGCCCGGAATGCAATTTAGGTAAGACAAGGAAGTGAAACTGTTCCACATTAGGAAAAAGTATAACGGTGTTCTTAAGAGAGAAGAAAGAAGATCGTGATTATGTGGGATAACTTTTACCTGGTCGTGTTGTAGTGGATTGCTGCCTGACTCTCATCTGAGAGTCCCGGGTTCGATTCCCGGCATGGTGGTAATATATTGGAGGATCTTAAAAGAGCATTGCCGTATCGGCCTAGTCCTCCTGGGCTAGTGTCGTCTCATTCATAATATCTGAAAAACTTCCGCCACACAAAGCCTGTCTCCCAGTATTCTTCCATCTCATCGTTCTCCTTCTGCCTGTTGCGCCCTCCACCTGTGATTCTTATATCAGTTTCACCAGTCCTACTATCCATGAATTCCACATGACCAGACCACTTTAGCACTCCTTGATCAGCTCTTACAGTATCTACCAGATTACGCTTCCCTCCACACATCTCACTTTCATCTCTAACCCATTACACCGCCATACTGCGTTATTGTGCTCAGACAATTCGGTTCCAGCAAGCCATTTATACTAAGTATGCTATGTCATGCATCTAATAAAAATCAAGCTATAAAACTATAATCAGGTATTTGTACACACTCAAATTCAGTACAATGTTCAGTTAACAGACTTGGATAGAATATTACATTATAACACCAGGCAACTGAAACCATATGGCATTGTCGTGTGTAGTGGTAAGCAACATCAGAAATGGTTGACAGATCGATGACTGTGAGATTATCACTAACATTAATAAAATGGTCGTGTATTTAGCCAGAATAGCCATACCAGTAGGTTTTGCCGCCCGCTAGAGGAGGAAGAAGTTTATCATTAAAATTTGAATCCCACTCCAATAAGACACCCACAGTATTCATATTTCACGGCCAAGGTATACGGAATAGACCTATATATATATATATATATATATATATATATATATATATATATATATATATATATATATATATATATATATATATATATATTCGTGTAGGCATCGAAGGCCATGTAGCACGGCGTGGGCCCTAACTCCTGACCTTATGGACGGCGAGTCAGCGCTCTGCTGACTGAGCTACTAGGCTCACATTAACAGCATTACCTGACTCTCTCAACATACAGTACTAGGAGCATTTGGTAATCCGCAACAATATAACATGAACAAGCAAAATTGAGACTGTTGATTATAGACAGTTTACTGATGTATTTAGTAACGGGTCCATCCTCCCTCTTGCACAATAACATCACGGAGTCTATCAGGCATGCTGAAGAAGACACTTCTCACAATGTGCGGCTTTCCCCGCAGAGATTCACATTCTCGCCGTATATGTTCCATCAACTGCTCGGCTGTCCTGTCTCTTTCTGGCTCCCATTGTTGACCATATTCGCCCAGATACTTTCAGTTCGGTTGCAGTCGCAACCCTTGGTAGGCAAGTCCAAGAGCTGAAGATTTTCCTGTGTAGCAAACCACTCCTGGACTGCACGTGCCATGTGAAATGGGCACCGATCATGGACGAATATGGTGGGACCTGGTGGGAAGGGATGTCGCTCCTGCAGGTTAGGTAGGAAAAATTCCTTAAGAATTTCTAAATACTTCTGGGCCGTGAACCGTCCCTCTACTCTCGTAATATTTCCCACTCCATGGATAGACATCCAGCCCCATACATTGCACACTTGATGTCCACTTCTGGTCTCGTAGGTGTTTGGCCACTCGATTATAGCTAAAAAAAAAAAAAAAAAAAAAAAAAAAAAGAATATTACGTTATAGGAGTTAGTTTTGGTTCTGGCTTCCTCCTTTAGTTGAAAGCTACCCTACTGTGTCTGGAAAATGCTTAAACATATAAATAGTGTAGTTTAGGAGGAATAACAGTTATCTAGTCTAGTGAATAGGTGGAGGTAGTGTTTCTTATATCTTCTTGCATAATTTCACCTTACAGACGATGGGTGGTATATGCTATACTACATTTTAAAGACTCATTTATCCTTCCCAAATGTTCTGGGTAACCAATTCATTGGTCAACGAAATGATCGCGTTTCTGTTAATAGATAAGTATATTAATAAAATGTGATTTTTTAATTTTACAAACCATTCGCATTGTTGATGATGTGATTTCGTGAGCCTATTTCACAGTAAATCACCGAGTTCTCAGGCCTAATCCTGTGATTTATGATATTATGGTGTATGTATTACAGTAATACAGCCGTTTTTTTCTAGCTGGCGCAAGTTTCGGCGATCGACATACCCACCACTCTTCCTGGAAAAGAAATACAGATTCGCTTGATCCTTCCACATATCCATTCCAAACAGTTTCACCCTCTCGTGAAGATTGCGCAAATATAGGATCAGTCTAGCTTAAATGAAAAGAAAACGGTGTGAAATTATAAGTGTTTAAACCCAGCAAGGGATCTCTCTTCATTCGTCTTCAGGCGCCTGTGTAACCATACCGACTCCTTATTTATCCACTGCAAAGTTATTTTATTGTACTTTTGATTGCATTGCGTGAAAATTCAGCCTTTCTTACGTTAGATAACCTACTTCTAATACCAAAAAAGAATAGCCATTAACTGTGACTCGGGAGAAGTTGCTTTTGCGGGCAATAATGAACACGGGAGTGTGATGTTTTTTAACCCCCAGCAGGGAATGTCGATTGCCAAGATTTACTCCAGCCTCTCTCTCTCTCTCTCTCTCTCTCTCTCTCTCTCTCTCTAAAGCTATATGAAATACTGGTTGCGGCGGTGCTTTTAGATCAAACATCAATATATCAAACATCTTAGCAGGTATAATTTCTCCTCCACACATAAGCCCTACCATGATCGGACGATCGGGGAGTTTTCTCGCCTGAGAAAACCTGTGACCAGAAGTCTAGCCTTTGGTTCTCATATTGGCGGGCAAATTCCAGCCTGGCAGCACGATGCGCTTCTGTGAGGCTCTCCTTTTTCGCGAGAACAGGGAACCCTATGATGTATTCCCGCCTCATGTAACCCCCAACGGACTGTTGAGAGAGATACTTCTAGCCTAAGCCTCTCCCGGATTGCCGCTGCAAATTTTGTTAGTGGTGATTCCTGTGTCGCACGTAGTAACACTTCGTCCTGCTGGCCCGTCATCGCTCGTGAGCGAGGTTGTTTTGCTGTGGAATGGTTATTTATGTTGTCAGACGATCGAAAGTATGTCGATCTCTCTGTATTTATTTTCCTCCTTCATTGAATGAGTAGTTAGGGTGGATTAGTATTACGGTAAATGGGTTATGTGTGGGAAAAGGTTCCGTTTTGAGTGATATGAGAGCCTCGGGGTGTGTAGGAGATTCAGTAATAGCAATGTGGTGGCCCTCAAGGAAATGCTACATATGCAAACCCTCATTAACATTTACGTGCTGTCTTTTTTAGGGTGAGGCGGTGATTTAGGGACAAAATCGGTGTCCCTCAGTATGTAGGATAGATGAAACCCACGAACTGACAAACTTCTTTGGAAGATTTACAACCCCAGTTCCTGTTTATTATATTAAGTACTTAGTGTTTCTAAGGGAAATATACAGTACATGTATCAGGTATATACGTATGTCAGAAAGAGATAAAGCCCAAAAATATAATTTAAATAGCACTGGCAAACAGTTATAAACATCTCTTGGTAGAAAGCCATCCCATGCGCAAAGGTTCCAGTCTCCCCGAGAAGGCTGGGGTCACAGACTCACGTAGTGCCATGAGGGTGGACACACCTGTCACCTTTCACTTGAAAATCTGGACCACGACAGCCTGCCCACGGGCCCCTACCCAAACATGGTGGGCAATATGGGAAAGCTACAAATACAATAATAACTTTCTAGAAGGGCACTCAATAGAGTGCATACCTCCGTAAAGGCCCAACCATCCTTTGCGGTGGTATGCACTCCATTTGAATGATCCTTTATCTGGATCCACTCCAGAATTTAACGAATTATTTCCTGGCCCATGGCCCATCCCTCAACCAAGTTGCATGAATATCCAGTCAGTAGTTGACGGATGTATGCGCTCTACAGAGTGCCCCTTTAACCAGATGCACTCCAAAGTTTAATGGGTTCTTCCTGCCTCATGATCCATCCCTCCACCAAGTTTCATGAAAATCTGTTCATCGGTTTTTGCGTAAAAGACACACACACACACACACACACACACACACACACACACACACACACACACACGTAAAGTTGACTTCTGTCTCTTTCCAGTTGACACAAACTTCTTTTCCACTCACATAAACTTGTCTTTCACTGCAATTGACATCGAATTCCTCTTTAAAGGTGACACTGAATGTTTCTTAGGAGGCTGCATTGTCTTCTGGTCGCTGGTCATATCAACCTCTCTTTGCAGGTGATGTTGAGTTCTCTCTGCAATTACAGCATCATAGACTTCTTCCTGCAGGTGACTTCGACTTCTCTCTGCAGGTGACATCTCATTTTCTCGGAATGGGAAGTCGACTTTTCTCTGCCTACTCTCTACGAGTGACACCGCCTTTTCTCTGCAGGTGACGCCGACTGCTCTCTGCAGGTGACGCCAACTACTCTCTGCAGGTGACGCCGACAACTCTCTGCAGGTGACGCCGATTACTCTCTGCAGATGACGCCGACAACTCTCTGCAGGTGACGCCGACAACTCTCTGCAGGTGACGCCGACAACTCTCTGCAGGTGACGCCGAAAACTCTCTGCAGTGGACACCGCCTTTTCTCTGCAGGTGACTCCAACAACTCTCTGCAGGTAAAGGTGACTACTCTTTGCAGGTAACTCTTACCACTCTGCAGAGGTAACGTCAACTTCTCTTTGCAGAGATCACTCTAATCACTATCATCACTATTGCCATCGTCACTATTAGTATTATTCTTCCTACCACTACTAGGCTACTACTTCAATTACTACTACTACTACTACTTCTATTATTATCATTATTATTATTATTATTATTACTATTATTATTATTATTATTATTATTATTATTATTATTATTAAATTGTTGTTGTTGTTGTTGCTGTTAATTTAGTGGTAACATATTCATAGCAGTATTTTCCATGACACATTTTCTTCATTGTTGGATTTTTGGCAGAGATTCATGGCTTTCGGGCGGTTTTTAGGTGCATAGTTGATGTGTATCCGGGCGGTGCTTAGTTCCATTTTCTGGCGGCTGGTAGTTAGTCTGCCAAAGCTATATAAGGCCTGGCCGAAGCTTCCACGAGCAGTTCGGGTGGAGCAGCAGCCAGAGCAACATGTCCTTCCCAGCCTGCCAGGCCCACCACAGGCACCCACACATCCTCCACACCCCCCACTACTCCTTCCCCACCCACCACCACCTCGGGGAAGGTCAAGTGGTACAGCTTCAGGCCAGGTTATGGCTTCATCACGAGGATGGACAACCAGCAGGACATTTTGTCCACTGCACCGCCATCAAAAAGCCAAACCTCAGGAGGTTGGAAAGTCCTTGGTGGACGGGGAGAGAGTGGAGTGTACTATCACAAGAGAGAGTAAGGGGCCAGAAGCTGCCTCTGTCACCGACCCTTCTGGCAACCAAGAGGAGGGATCTACCCCGCCCCAGATCGACGCAAACATCCACGTTGATGTGCAACTGATGAGGATAATACCACCCAGGCCAGCAATGCTGCATGCACACAATCTGAAATTGGAACTGCACAAGAATGTCGGGCAGCCCTCACCATATTAATCCCTCTGCTGTTCCGCCACAACAAACTGCCTCGATCTCCATACCTGAAGAGGCAGTCAATGTGGTCACCCCTGCCCCCCAGCCTCCTCTGCCATCTTAAATGGAAGAAGACCCCAAGAGCAAGAAGAGCCAGGAACAAGACATCCCCGGGGCAAGAAGACCCGGGGAAATAGCCTAAAACCCGGAAAAAAAAAAGACCTAAGGACAACTGCCAGGAAAAATTCTCGGAGAATCCCTGGTAAGTCCCTACAGCTGAGATAGGATCTAGTTATGTCCACCAGGTAATAACTGGTCTGTCTAGGCACAGCTGAGATAGGATCTAGTTATGTCCACCAGGTAATAACTGGTCTGTCTAGGCACAGCTGAGATAGGATCTAGTTATGTCCACCAGGTAATAACTGGTCTGTCTAGGCACAGCTGAGATAGGATCTAGTTATGTCCACCAGGTAATAACTGGTCTGTCTAGACACAGCTGAGATAGGATCTAGTTATGTCCACCAGGTAATAACTGGTCTGTCTAGGCACAGCTGAGATAGGATCTAGTTATGTCCACCAGGTAATAACTGGTCTGTCTAGGCACAGCTGAGATAGGATCTAGTTATGTCCACCAGGTAATAACTGGTCTGTCTAGGCACAGCTGAGATAGGATCTAGTTATGTCCACCAGGTAATAACTGGTCTGTCTAGGCACAGCTGAGATAGGATCTAGTTATGTCCACCAGGTAATAACTGGTCTGTCTAGGCACAGCTGAGATAGGATCTAGTTATGTCCACCAGGTAGTAACTGGTCTGTCTAGGCACAGCTGAGATAGGATCTATGCTCAGTTTTATTTATCGAGGCGAAGTTGCACTTGACAGACTGGTGATGAATGGCTGAATGCAACATTACTTCATAATCTCTATATTATTAATTGACAACATTTATCTGATGAGGAAATTTGGGTTAGTAAATGCTATTCGGACATGTTGCATTTAGCCAATCGTCACCAACCTATCAAGTGCATCTTCGCCTCAATAAAATAAAAAAAACTGAGTATAGTTATGTCCACCAGGTAATAACTGGTCTGTCTGAAATCAGTTTAGGAAGGACCTTGTAATATTTATTTTATTTGTCAGGAAAGATCGATTTTCATGTGGAGGTGACGCAGACTTCAATATGCTTAGGTAATGTTAACTACTTTCATTTTACCAAAGACGACTTTCTCTCTCTCTCTCTCTCTCTCTCTCTCTCTCTCTCGATAGAGACAGATAGATAGAGTGATAGATATGGATATGTTTATTTATCTATATAATTGTCACTCTGTTATCAACTTATCTCACTTTTCAGGTTATTTCTGCTTCGTTATCCTAATAAGTGTCACGTCATAAAAATTGCAGATATCATCCACTTCTTCCGTGAAGGTGGCATCGACTTCTGCTTGCTGGAAACATCGACTTCTCTTTGAAGGTGAAACTGATTTCCCGATGCAAGTAATGTCCATTTCATTGCGAATGGGACGTCGACTCTCTCTACACGTGACGTCGGCCTCTTTCTGCGAGTGACGGGAAATCTATTCGCAGGTGACCTGGACACATCACGGCAGGGGAAACAGACGACAAAGTATCCAGGTAAGAGTTCGTTCCTTCATTTCTTTTACATTTAGTCTCTCTCTCTCTCTCTCTCTCTCTCTCTCTCTCTCTCTCTCTCTCTCTCTCTCTCTCTCTCTCTCAATATTGACTTGTTTCTTTGCAGATGACATGATCTTTACCGCTCACATCGACTTGTCTTCCATTGCAAGTGATGGCAAATTCTTGTCTTCAGTTGCAAAAGTCTAAATCTTCTGAGGTGGCATCGCCTTCTAATCGCAGATGTAATCAGCTTGTGTGTGCAGGTGATGTCGAGTACTTTCTGCAAGGACATAGACTTCTCTTTGCTGGTTGCTGATGATATCGAACGCTCTTTGCTAATGATGTTGAGTTCTCTCTGCAGATAAAGCATTAAAGACTTCTTAATGCAGGTGACGTCGACTTCTCTCTTTAGGTGACATATTATTTACTAGCAATGTGAAGTGGACTTTTCTCTGCCTTCTCTCTACAAGTGGACCCGCCTTTGTTCTGCAGGTAACACCGACTACTCTATGCAGGTAACACAGACTACTTTCTGCAGGTAACACCGACTACTTTCTGCAGGTAACACCGACTACTATTTGCAGGTAACACAGACTACTATTTGCAGGTAACACAGACTACTTTCTGCAGGTAACACCAACTACTATTTGCAGGTAACACAGACTACTTTCTGCAGGTAACACAGACTACTTTCTGCAGGTAACACCGACTACTCTCTGCAGGTAACACCGACTACTATTTGCAGGTAACACAGACTACTATTTGCAGGTAACACCGACTACTCTCTGCAGGTAACACCGACTACTCTCTGCAGGTAACACCGTCTACTCTCTGCAGGTAAACACCGACTACTCTTTGTAGGTAACACCGACTACTCTGCAGGTAACACAGACTACTCTCTGCAGGTAGCCTAACACAAACTACTCTTTGCAGGTAACACCGTCTACTCTTTGCAGGAGATGTAGACTACTCTCTGCAGGTAACACTGATACCATCTGCAGGTAACACCGACTACTCTATGCAGGTAACACGGATACTATCTGCAGGTAACACCGACTGCTCTATGCAGGTAACACCGACTACTCTCTGCAGGTAAAGCTCTATGCAGGTAACACTGATACCATCTGCAGGTAACACCGACTGCTCTATGCAGGTAACACCGATTCTATCTGCAGGTAACACCGACTGCTCTATGCAGGTAACACTGATACCATCTGCAGGTAACACCGACTGCTCTATGCAGGTAACACCGACTACTCTCTGCAGGTAACACCGACTGCTCTATGCAGGTAACACTGATACCATCTGTAGGTAACACCGACTGCTCTATGCAGGTAACACTGATACCATCTGCAGGTAACACCGACTGCTCTATGCAGGTAACACCGATTCTATCTGCAGGTAACACCGACTACTCTCTGCAGGTAACACCGACTACTCTCTGCAGGTAACACCGACTACTCTATGCAGGTAACACCGATACTATCTGCAGGTATCACCGACTACTCTCTGCAGGTAACACCGACTACTCTCTGCAGGTAACACCGACTGCTCTATGCAGGTAACACCGACTGCTCTATGCAGGTAACACCGACTACTCTCTGCAGGTAACACCGACTACTCTATGCAGGTAACA
>NC_137062.1:13440067-13470067 GCF_032717465.1 Coenobita brevimanus | reverse complement strand
CGAGTGGATGGAGTGGTTGGTCAGTGGGGTGTGCCAGCTGAAGTAGATGGGAAAGGTAGCACGTTGGTGGACATCTGTGCTGGAAAGAGGTTTGCAATAGCCAACACGTATACTTTCAGCATAAGATGATCCACCGGTATACATGGAGAGTAATAAGAAGTATGGATGATGAACTTGTTGAACGAAAGGCAATGATAGACTATGTGTGTGTGAATGAGCAAATGGGAAGACAAGTGTTGGATGCAAGAGTGTGGAGAGGGTGGGGGAATGGAGTCTCGGACCATCACTTAGTGATGGCCAAGGTAAAGCTGCAAAGAAAATGGTTGAAGAGACGAAGTGGAAGACAGGAGGAAACAGCTCCTGTGAGAAGAGTGGAGAATTTGCAAGATAGTGAGAAAATGGCAGAGTATAAGAGCACAGTGGAAGAAAAATTGGGAAAGTATGAGCTAGAGCAGATGGAAGGGGTTGAAGACATATGTAAGATATTCACAGAAGAGATAGGCACAACGCGTGAGGTGGTTTGTGGAGTGAGGAGGAGATGCAAGGGTGTGCAAGGGACAGCATGGTGGAATGATGAGGTGAAACGAGCTGTGGAACAAAAGAAGAAGGCATATAGTGAATGCTTAGCGAGTAGAGGTAGGGGAGAAGATGAGAAAGAGAAGAGAGAGGTATATGTGAGCAGGAGAAGGGAGGTTAAGAGACTGGTGAAGGAGAGTAAGAAGAAAGTGGATGAAGAGTTTGGGAGGAATCTGAGTGTGAAATGGAGGAAGAGTAAGAAATTGTTTTGGAAGGAGGTAAAGAAAGTAAGGCAGTATGAAAGGAGAAATAGTAGGTGAGTGAAAGATGGGAATAATAGATTGTTGGTGGAGAAGAGAGAGAAATTGAGGAGATGGAAGGAGCACTTTGAGGATTTGTTGAATGTAGAGAGTGAGAGCAGTGCGAGTATAAGTGGTTGGGGAATGGCTGGGAGAAGAAGAGATGAGAAGAAGGAAGAAGAGATCAGCAGGGCAGAAGTAATGGAAGCAATGAAGAAGATCAAGATGGGAATGGCCCCAGGAATTGATGGAGTGTGTGGTGAAATGCTGAGGTATGGGGGTGAGATTGTTGTGGAGTGGATATGGAAGTTGTGTAGATTGGCTTGGGAAGAGGGAAGGGTTCCAGAGGACTAGAAATCAGGTATAATTGTTCCTTTATACAACGGAAAAGGGGAGAGAGAAGTATGTGGTAACCATAGGGACATTTGCCTTCTTAGTGTGACTGGAAAAATATATGGTAGAATACTCATTGTTAGGGTTAGGCATATGACAGAGGAGCTAGTTGGAGAAGAACAAGGGGGATTAAGGAAGGGAAAAGGGTGTGTAGATCAGATATTTGTTCTAAGATGTTTAGTGGAGAAGTATCTAGAGAAGGGAAAGAAAGTGTATGCTGCCTTCATGGACTTGGAGAAAGCTTATGACAGAATAGATAGGCAAGCTATGTGGAAGGTATTAAGAATATATGGAGTGGAGGGGAAATTGTTGAGTGCTGTGAAGAGTATGTACGAGGGAGCGAGGGCTACGGTGCGAGTGGATGGTGAGCTGAGTGAGTTCTTTGATTTCAATGTCGAACTGAAACAGGGTTGTGTGATGTCTCCATGGCTGTTTAATATATACATGGATGGGGTTGTAAAGGAGGTGCAAGGTAAGGCAGTGGATGTGGGGGTGGCTCTGATGAATGAGGGTGAGATTTGGAAGATTCCGGTGTTGCTGTTTGCTGATGATACAGTATTGTTGAGTGAAGATGAATGGGAGTTGCAAGGTTTGATGAATGAATTTGAGACAGTGTGTAGGAGGAGGAAGCTGAAAGTTAATGTAAACAAGAGTAAAGTTATGGTGTTTGAGAGGCATGAAGTCACAGAATGTACAGTAAGGTTGGATGGTGAGGATATGGAGATATGGAGAATGTGAGTGCATTCAAGTACTTGGTAAGTGTGATGAGTAGAGATGGAACTTTGGGGAATGAAGTGTGTGAAAGGGTACAGCAGGGAAGGAAGGTTGTTGGTTCACTGAAAGCAGTGATGAGGAATAGGGAGGTGAGTATGGAAGTTAAGAAGTCACTGATGTGACGTATGGAAGCGAGTCGTGGACCCTGCAAGAGGGGAACAAGTCAAGAGTGAGAGCAGTGGAAATGAATTACATGAGAGGAGCATGTGGAGTGACATGGAGGGACAGGTTGACGAATGAAGAAGTGAAGGAACGTTGTGGGGTGGATGTGGATGTGGTTGAGAAGATTAGGAGAAATACACTGAGGTGGTTCGGACATGTGGAGAGAATGGAGAATAAAAGACTGACTAAGAGAGTGTATGTAGGTGAGGTGGAGTGAGGGAGAGGGAGAGGTAGACCGAGGATGAGGTGGAGGGATGGAGTTGAGAGGTATATGAAGGAGAGGGGGTGAGTTGGGGGGAGGTTTGTCAAATGGTGGTGACGGAGAGACTTCGAGGCGTTTGGTCTGCGGCCACCCTTTGTGGGACTAGGGCGTCGGGCTATAGATAGATAGATAGATATAATATTATTATTAATTTTAATATTGTTATTATTATTAATATTATTATTATTAAAAATACAATTTTCATTATTGCTATTATTATTAATAATAATATTATAATAATATTATGTTATTATTATTAATATTAATATTATTATTATTAATATTAATACTATTATTATTAATGTTATTATTATTATTGTTATTAAGCATGGAACTTTGGGGGATGAAGTACGTGAAAGGGTACAGCAGGGAAGGAAGGTTGTTGGTACACTGAAAGCAGTGATGAGAAATAGGGAGGTGAGTATGGAAGTTAAGAAGTCACTGCATGATGGTATTGTGATCCCTACCCCGACGTATGGAAGTGAGGCGTGGACCTTGCAAGAGGGGAACAAGTCAAGAGTGAGAGCAGTGGAAATGAGTTACTTGAAAGGAGCATGTGGAGTGACGTGGAGGGACAGGTTGACGAATGAAGAAGTGAAGGAACGTTGTGGGGTAGATGTGGATGTGGTTGAGAAGATTAGGAGAAATACACTGAGGTGGTTTGGACATGTGGAGAGAATGGAGAATGAAAGACTGACTAAGAGGGTGTATGTAGGTGAGGTGGAGGGAGGGAGAAGGAGGGGTAGACCGAGGATGAGGTGGAGGGACGGAGTTGAGAGGTATATGAGGGAGGGGGGGGTGAGTTGGGGGAGGTAGTCAAATGGTGGGTGACAGAGTGACTTGGAGGCGTTTTGTCTGCGGCCACCCTTTGCGGGATTAGGGCGTCGGGCTATAGATAGATAGATAGATAGATTATTATTATTATTATTATTATTTTATTATTATTATTTATATTATTATTATTATTATTATTATTATTTTTATAATTATTATGATTATTATTATTACTACTATTAATAATAATAATAATATAATCATTGTTATTAATATTATGATTATTATTATTATTATTATTATTATTATTATTATTGTTATTATTATTATTATTTATATCATTATTATTATTAATAATATTATTAATAATAATAACATTATTTTTATTATTAATATCATAATTATAAATAACATTCTTATTCTTATTATTATTATTACTAAAAATAATAATGTTACTAATAATAATATTATTATTATTCTTAATATTTTAAATATTATTTTAAGTATTTTTAATATTATTATTAATAAAATTAATAATATTATTAATATTATTAATAACAATAATATTATTAGTATTATTAATATTATTTATGATATTATCAATATTGTTAATATTATTATCAATTTTATTAATATTGTTATTAATATTAATAATATTACTAAATATTATTAATATGATTATTAATATTATTAATATAATTTTAATATTATTAATATCACTGTCATCATCGTCATCATCCGGACCTCCTTTCCCACCCAAGGGCAGGGTGAGGAGTAGCAATGTCCAGACAGCCCAAAATTGCCCAATCCAATGGGCCACGCTTCCATTCACTCATCATTCAAGCCCCCGCAATCCTGGCTCTATCGGATACGCCAGAAACATTCACCACGTTCTGTAGCTTCACATATTGTATCCGACAGAGTCAATCCAGACGCTGCCACGTTAAAAAGGGGTGCCAAAAATCATTGATTATGCATATCTCCTCACAAAATTCATCCAGCCAGGTCGATCACCTGTCAGTTCCCTAGCCTCATCGACTTCCAAACCTCTCTTCCTCACACATTCATCCACCATATCTCTCCACCTTCTCCTTGGCCTACCTCGTCTCCTCCACCCTTCGAATTCGCTCAGATATACCTTCATCACCATTCTATTGTTATCCATTCTCTCCACATGACCATACCATCTCTGTACACTCTCTTCAATTCTGGTGTCCACCGACTTCCTCACTCCTCATCTTTCACGAATCACATTATTTCGTATCCTATCCACCCTCTGTACTCTACATACATTCCTCAGCAGTCCCATCTCCACTGCTCTTACTCTTGACTTTTCATTTTCATGCCACATCATAGTATCACATCCATATGTTAAAGTTGGAACTAACACTCTTTCATGTAAGCCTCGTGCAGCTGCAACACTCAAGCCTCTGTTTCTTATCAAGGCCTTCATTGCACCAGCTACTTTTCTTCCTAGTGTCACTCTACTTTCAACTTCTTTTGCAAGTTTTCCTCTCTTTTCTATCACTGAACCCAGGTGTTTGAACTCTCTCACCAATTCCAGTCTCTCTCCATTCACTGTTACATTGCACTGGGAGTCACCTTCTCTCTCAGTAACCATCACTTTACTCTTTTCTACATTTACTCTCAAGGAACGACGCTTACAGACATCAGCAAAACTCTGCACTAGCCTACCAAGCTCTTGTCCGGTACTTTTAAGCAGTACTGCATCATCAGCATACAACAAATTTGAGATATTCCATCCATCACTATTCATTACCAATGCCATCCCTCTCTCCATTACTCGTGTTTTTACTGCTCTCATCACCCCATCCATAAATACATTGAACAACCATGGGGACATCACACAACCTTGTCGCACGCCCACACTGATTGTGAACCATTCACTTAGATGCCCATTAGCCCTGACACATGCTTCACTACCATCATAAAAACTCTTGACGGCATCTAACAGCTTACCCTCCACAATCCTTCTCTGTCCACTTTTTCATATGCTTTTTCCAGATCCATGAATGCCATAAACACTTTATGGTCCTTCTCACAAGCCTTCTCTACTATCTGTCTCACTGCAAATATTTGGTCCACACATCCTCTGCCACTCCTAAAGCCACCCTGTTCATCACTCACTAGGACTTCTGATATCTCTCTTACTTTCCCTATAATAATTCTTCCATATACCTTCCCTACCACACTCAGTAAGCTTATGCCACGATAATTCTTGCACTCACTTCGTTCACCTTTATTTTTGTGCAGGGGTACAATCACAGCCTTTTTCCACCCTACAGGCACAGTTTCACTCATCCATGCCTTCTTACATATCTCCAACAAGCACTTCATTCCATTCTCTCCACTACATTTAAGCATCTCTGCATACACCTCATCAACCCCAGCTGCTTTCCCATTTTTCAGCCGCTTCACAGCACTCTTCACCTGTGCGAGTGTCACGTCTCCTGGCACTGAATTCCTTCTCTGCACACTCCCAAATACTACTGCTACTACTACTACTACTACTACAAATAATAATAATAATAATAATAATAATAATATTAATATTAATAGTATTAATAATAATATTAATATAAATAATAATAAAAATAATAATAATAATAATAATAATAATAATAATAATAATAATAAAAATAATATTATTATTACTATTATTATTAATGACAATGTTAATATTGATAAAATTATTTATATTAATTATAATATTAATTTTAATAATAATTATATCAATAATAATATTTAAAAATATATTAGTATTAATAATATTCATATCCATAATAATATTAAAATTAATAGTAATATTAATTTTAATAATAATATTAATTATAATAATATTAAAAGTATTATTGACAATAATAATATTAATTATAATAATATTAAAAAAATTATTGACGATAATAATATTAATTATAATGAAAATATTAATTATAATAATAATAGTATTAATAATAACAATAATAATATTAGTATTAATAATAATAAAAATATTCCTATTAATAATAATATAAATATTGATAATAATAATATTAATAATAATAATAATAATAATAATAATAAAAATAACAATAAAATAATGATAATAATAATAATAATAATAATAAAAATAATATTAATTATGATTTTAACAATATTATTAATAATATTGATAATGATTATAATTATTATAATAATAATTATATTTATAATATTAATAAGTCTAATAATAGTAATAATAATAATAATAATAATGTTAACAATTTTAATAATAATATTAATTATATCAAGTAATAATAATATTAATAATATTGATAATAATGATAATAATAATAATAATTATTATTATCATTATTATTATTATTATTATAAAAATAAAAAAAATAATAATAATAATAATTATAATAATGTAATTAATAATAATAATAATAATAATAATAATAATAAAATTAATAATAATATTAATATTATTTTAATAATAATAATAATAATAATAATAATAATAATAATGATAATTATAATAATAACAATAATATTAATAATAACAATATATAATTATAATGATGTTAATATTAATAATATTAGTAATAATAATAATAATAATAATAATATGATATTAATAATACTATTAATCCATCCATCCATCATCCAATCCTATATTGTCCCATGAGGAGCGTAGGCGCCCGGAGCTAGGCAGTTGGTTAGACATTTAAGATGAGAGCGACCAGCCTCACTCATCCCTGAGTGGCATTACATGAGCAATTAACCCCAACCAGCCCTTGGATATAAACCTTCACCGACTCAATCCGACTGGAGGGCAATAATTACCCACTAAACTACCAGGTGCCAAAATTTGGTTATGTGGTTACCACCCAGCGTAGTAAATGGTTTCCTGGTGTACAGGAAACCATTTAGCTTGTCACTCAGTGTAGAGTCACCCACAGGCAGAAGGAAAAGAAAAGTTTGAAGGATAGAAAGACAGAGGAGAGAGTGTAAAGTCACCCGTAGGCAGAAGGACAAGGAAGGAATGAAGGAAAGAAAGACAGAAGAGGATGAAAGGAAAGAAGGATTGAAGAGATGAAAGGGCAGACATCCGATAGCAGCACTACATCAAGTGAGTGGATGGTGAGCGCCCCCACCTACCACAAGTAATAATAATAATAATAAAAATAATAATAATAATTATGATTTTAACAAAAATATTAATAATGATAATATTAATAGTAAAAAAAAAATGATAATAATAATAATAATAATAATAATAATAATGATAATAATAATTATAATAACAGGAGTAGCAGTACTAGTAGCCCAGTAGTAATAGTAGTAGTAGTAATAGTACTAGTAGTAAGAGTAGTAGTAATAGTAGTAGTAGTAGTAATATTAATAGTAGTAGTAGTAGTAGTAGTAGTAGTAGTAGTAACAATAATACTAATAGTGACGATAACAGTAGTAATGATGATGGTAATTAGGCTGATCCCTATAAAAAGAAGTGTACGTTTCCCGCACAAAGAAGCCGACGTTACCTGTAGAGATAAGTTGACGTTACCTCTGCAGAGTAGTTGACGTTACCTGCAGAGAGTAGTTGACGTTACCTGCAGAGTGAAGTGTTTGTTACCTGCAAAGAGTAGTTGGTGTTACCTGCAGAGAGTAGTTGACGTTACCTGCAGAGTGAAGTGTTTGTTACCTGCAAAGAGTAGTTGGTGTTACCTGCAGAGAGTAGTTGACGTCACCTGCAGAGAGTAGTTGACGTCACCTGCAGAGTGAAGTGTTTGTTACCTGCAAAGAGTAGTTGGTGTTACCTGCAGAGAGTAGTTGACGTCACCTGCAGAAAGTATTCCGTGTTACCTGCAGAAAGTACTCGGTGTTACCTGTAGACAAAAGTCGACATCACCTGCAGATAGTATCGGTGTTACCTGCAAAGAGTAGTCGGTGTTACCAGCAGAGAGTAGTCGGTGTTACTTGCAAAGAGTAGTCGGTGTTACCAGCAGAGAGTATCGGTGTTACCTGCAAAGAGTAGTCGGTGTTACCAGCAGAGAGTAGTCGGTGTTACCTGCAGAGAGTAGTCGGTGTTACCTGCAGAGAGTAGTCGGTGTTACTTGCAGAGAGTAGTCGGTGTTACCTGCATAGAGCAGTCGGTGTTACCTGCAGATGGTATCAGTGTTACCTGCATAGAGCAGTCGGTGTTACCTGCAGAGAGTAGTCGGTGTTACCTGCATAGAGCAGTCGGTGTTACCTGCAGATGGTATCAGTGTTACCTGCATAGAGCAGTCGGTGTTACCTGCAGATAGTATCGGTGTTACCTGCACAGAGCAGTCGGTGTTACCTGCAGATGGTATCAGTGTTACTTGCAGAGAGTAGTCGGTGTTTACCTGCAGAAAGTACTCGGTGTTACCTGCAAAGAGTAGTCTGTGTTACCTGCAGAGAGTAGTCGGTGTTACCTGCAAATAGTAGTCTGTGTTACCTGCATAGAGTAGTCGGTGTTACCTGCAGAACAAAGGCGGGTCCACTTGTAGAGAGAAGGCAGAGAAAAGTCCACTTCACATTGCTTGTAAATAACATGTCACCTAAAGAGAGAAGTCGACATCACCTGCATTAAGAAGTCTTTAATGCTTTATCTGCAGAGAGAACTCAACATCATTAGCAAAGAGCGTTCGATATCATCAGCAACCAGCAAAGAGAAGTCTATGTCCTTGCAGAAAGTACTCGACATCACCTGCACACACAAGCTGATTACATCTGCGATTAGAAGGCGATGCCACCTCAGAAGATTTAGACTTTTGCAACTGAAGACAAGAATTTGCCATCACTTGCAATGGAAGACAAGTCGATGTGAGCGGTAAAGATCATGTCATCTGCAAAGAAACAAGTCAATATTGAGAGAGAGAGAGAGAGAGAGAGAGAGAGAGAGAGAGAGAGAGAGAGAGAGAGACTAAATGTAAAAGAAATGAAGGAACGAACTCTTACCTGGATACTTTGTCGTCGGTTTCCCCTGCCGTGATATGTCCAGGTCACCTGCGAATAGATTTCCCGTCACTCGCAGAAAGAGGCCGACGTCACGTGTAGAGAGAGTCGACGTCCCATTCGCAATGAAATGGACATTACTTGCATCGGGAAATCAGTTTCACCTTCAAAGAGAAGTCGATGTTTCCAGCAAGCAGAAGTCGATGCCACCTTCACGGAAGAAGTGGATGATGCCTGCAATTTTTATGACGTGACACCTGTTAGGATAACGAAGTAGAAGTAACATGAAAAGTGAGATAAGTTGATAACATAGTGACAGGTATATAGATAAATAAACATATCGCTATTTATCTATCTATCTATCTATATATATATCTATCTATCTACATCTATATCTAGAGAGAGAGAGAGAGAGAGAGAGAGAGGGAATCGTCGTTAGTAAAATGAAAGTAGCATATTGAAGTCTGCGTCACCTCCATCATGAAAATCGATCTTTCCTGTTAAATAAAATAAATATTACAAGGTCCTACCTAAACTTTTTTCAGACAGACCAGTTATTACCTGGTGGACATAACTAGAACCTATCTCAGCTGTGCCTAGACAGACCAGTTATTACCTGGTGGACATAACTAGATCCTATCTCAGCTGTGCCTAGACAGACCAATTATTACCTGGTGGACATAACTAGATCCTATCTCAGCTGTGCCTAGACAGACCAGTTATTACCTGGTGGACATAACTAGATCCTATCTCAGCTGTGCCTAGACAGACCAGTTATTACCTGGTGGACATAACTAGATCCTATCTCAGCTGTGCCTAGACAGACCAGTTATTACCTGGTGGACATAACTAGATCATATCTCAGCTGTGCCTAGACAGACCAGTTATTACCTGGTGGACATAACTAGATCCTATCTCAGCTGTGCCTAGACAGACCAGTTATTACCTGGTGGACATAACTAGATCCTAACTCAGCTGTGCCCAGACAGACCAGTTATTACCTGGTGGACATAACTAGATCCTATCTCAGCTGTGCCTAGACAGACCAGTTATTACCTGGTGGACATAACTAGATCCTATCTCAGCTGTGCCTAGACAGACCAGTTATTACCTGGTGGACATAACTAGATCCTATCTCAGCTGTGCCTAGACAGACCAGTTATTACCTGGTGGACATAACTAGATCCTATCTCAGCTGTGCCTAGACAGACCAGTTATTACCTGGTGGACATAACTACAGTAGATCCTATCTCAGCTGTGCCTAGACAGACCAGTTATTACCTGGTGGACATAACTAGATCCTATCTCAGCTGTGCCTAGACAGACCAGTTATTACCTGGTGGACATAACTAGATCCTATCTCAGCTGTGCCTAGACAGACCAGTTATTACCTGGTGGGCATAACTAGATCCTATCTCAGCTGTGCCTAGACAGACCAGTTATTACCTGGTGGACATAACTAGATCCTATCTCAGCTGTAGGGACTTCCCAGGGATTCTCCGAAAATTTTTCCTGACAGTTGTCCTTAGGTCTTTTTTCCGGGTTTTAGGCTATTTCCCCGGGTTTTCTTGTCCCGGGGATATCTTGTTCCTGGCTCTTCTTGCTCTTGGGGTCTTCTTCCATTTAAGATGGCAGAGGAGGCTGGGGGACAGGGGTGACCACATTGACTGCCTCTCCAGGGATGGAGATCGAGGCAGTTTGTTGTGGCGGAGCAGCAGAGGTATTAATGTGGTGAGGGCTGCCCGGTCTTCTTGTGGATTTGCAATTGCAGATTGTGTGCATGCAGCATTGCTGGCCTGGGTGGTATTATCCTCATCAGCTGCACATCAACGTGGATGTTTGCGTCGATCTGGGGCGGGGGTTGATCCCTCCACTTGGCTGCCAGAAGGGCTGGTGACAGAGGCAGCTTCTGGCCCCTTACTCCCTCTTCTGATAGTACACTCCACTCTCTCCCCCTCCACCAAGGACTTTCCAACCTTCCTGAGGTTTGGCTTTTTGAAGGCGGTGCAGTGGACAAAATGTCCTGCTGGTTGTCCATCCTCGTGATGAAGCCATAACCTGGCCTGAAGCTGTACCACTTGACCTTCCCCGAGGTGGTGGTGGGTGGGGAAGGAGTAGTGGGGGGTGTGGAGGATGTGTGGGTGCCTGTGGTGGGCCTGGCAGGCTGGGAAGGACGTGTTGCTCTGGCTGCTGCTCCACCCGAACTGCTCGTGGAAGTTCGTTCGTTCGTTCAAAGATTTCCTGCAACTTTATTGCAGGCCGGGCCATACATTAGCCCGGTCAGTGGGGTATGGGCTGGTTAAAAAATAGTAAGTGGGGAGTACAGGGCTTCGGCCAGGCCTTATATAGCTTTGGCAGACTAACTACCACCCGCCAGAAAATGGAACTAAACACCGCCCGGATACACATCAACTATGCACCTAAAAACCGCCCGAAAGCCATGAATCTCTGCCAAAAATCCAACAATGAAGAAAATGTGTCATGGAAAATACTGCTATGAATATGTTACCACTAAATTAACAGCAACAACAACAACAACAATTTAATAATAATAATAATAATAATAATAATAATAATAGAAGTAGTAGTAGTAGCAGTAGTAGTAACTGAAGTAGTAGCCTAGTAGTGGTAGGAAGAATAATACTAATATTGACGCTGACAATAGTGGTGATAGTGATTAAAGTGATCTCTGCAAAGAGAAGTTGACGTTACCTCCGCAGAGTGGTAAGAGTTACCTGCAAAGATTAGTCACCTTTTCCTGCAGTGAGTTGTTGGCGTCACCTGCAGAGAGTAGTTGGCGTCACCTGCAGAGAAAAGGTGGTGTCCACCGCAGAGAGTTTTCGGCGTTACCTGCAGAGAGCAGTCGGCGTCACCTGCAGAGAGTTGTCGGCGTCACCTGCAGAGAGCAGTCGGCGTCACCTGCAGAGAAAAGGTGGTGTCACTCGTTGAGAGAAGGCAGAGAAAAGTGGACTTCCCATTCCGAGAAAATGAGATGTCACCTGCAGAGAGAAGTCGATGTCACCTGCAGGAAGAAGTCTATGATGCTGTAATTGTAGAGAGAACTCAACATCACCTGCAAAGAGAGGTTGATATGATCAGCGACCAGAAGACAATGCAGCCTCCTAAGAAACAGTCAATGTCACCTTTAAAGAGGAATTCGATGTCAATTGCAGTGAAAGACAAGTCTATGTGAGTGGAAAAGAAGTTTGTGTCAACTGGAAAGAGACAGAACTCACCTTTACGAGTGTGTGTCTGTGTGTGTGTGTGTGTGTGTGTGTGTGTGTGTGTATTTACGAGAGAGAGAGAGAGAGAGAGAGAGAGAGAGAGAGAGAGAGAGAGAGGAGCTCAAGGTTAATGAAAAGGAAGAAGTCAACCTTGCCTGAAAGTACTGAATTCGGCGTCACCTGGCGAGATATGTTGATGTCATATCACAACGTCTTGTTGTAACGAGGTGCTTTTAAACGCAAAATGAAAGATAAGCATTCGGGAGCTGAATGCTAATCGCCCGCCAGAATATGCTGTTGGCCAAGTCCAAGATTTTGGCGGTATCTTGATATCCTGAAGGTTTCATGTTGTTTGCTCAAGCCGTTCATGAGATATAATGGTGCTAGAGACGTGCAGTAAACACTGGTTGACCTTTGGCAGTAATTTTGGTGACCTTGACCTTGACCCCGAGTGCCCATTTTCGAACTCGTCCAAGATATTGTTCATATCTTGATACTCTGAAGGTTTTATGTTGATAGCTCAAGCCGTTCATGAGATATAATGGGAACACCCACACACACCCACCCACCCACCCACACACACACACACACACACACACACACACACACACACAGAGGCAGGCAAAAAACATTATTTCTCTGCTTTCCAAAGGTGGGCGATAATAACATCGGTTGACAGCACGAGATGGCCCTGTAGAGGCGACTGAATTCCTGCTGTTGATGGGTTTGCTCGGACGGACACTGACGGGTTGCTCTACGACTACAACTGTCATATAACTACTGTATATATGGGGATATGGTATATGGTACTTTGCTATAGGGTCACATGCACCAAGTCCGTGCATGCACAGGGTAACTTGTGCACGAAGTAACCTATTTGACAACCCTGTTTGTGGGTATAACATTCTAAACAGGTAACTTTCTGAGACAGCCAGAGAGACAACGTTGTGTACAGAAATCAAACTGTCCTTGTGTCCATCATGCAGGTGACCGTCTTCATGATTTGAGACTGACGGGTTCCTACTCACCATCATCTTCGTCATTATTATAATTACCCGGATCATCACTATCATCATCATTATCACAGATGATGATTGTAGTAGTTGTTGTTGTTGGGCCATCCCAGTGTGTCTGACAGAGCAGATCCATCAACCGCTGGCAAGCAACCGCCCCTGCATGGCCTTCCCGTGCAGTGAACCTATATTCCCTTGCCACCTATAGCACCTTGCCACCGCCAGGCGGGGGGAAGTGTTAGTTTGGTTCCTGGATGGACTGCACATTTGCCTTTCCTCATCCAGTTAATATGGGCCCCATAATAGACTCCACATCTCCCCGTTATTTCGTTATATGGATACCACCAGCATTGTAAATATTTTCCTGTGTTGAAGAAAACCATTAGGCTTTTCACTCAATGTAGAGCCACCAGAAGAAGCTGAAGAAGCGAGCTCTGAGGGTAGGGACGCTGAATGTGGGGAACATGACTGGTAGAGGTAGGAAGCTGGCTGACATGATGGACAGAAGAAAAGTGGGAGTATTGTGTGTGCAAGAAACAAGGTGGAAAGGAAACAGGGTACCTGACAAGAAACATGGTGGGAAGGAAGCAGGGTACGTGATATCGGCGCAGGGTGTAAGCTCATCTACAGTGAAGCAAAAGCACAGAAAGAAACGGTGTTGGAATAAACCTGGATAAGAATTGGAAGAAGGAGCTGGTGGGTGTGGGAAGGAAAAGTGATCGGATATTGAGTGTGAAAGTGGAACATGGCGGCTTGGTGCTAAATGTGGTTTGTGCCTTTGCACCACAGGTCGGGTGTAGTGAGGGAGAAAAGGAGGAGTTCTGGAGGCATCTGGATGAAGTACTGGTAGGGGTCCAGAAGGAGAAAAAGTTTTCACTGGAGGAGACCTGAATGGCCATGAGGGCAGGGAGAGGGCTGTGTTTTCTAGAGTGCAGGGTGGTTTCGGAAGTGAGGTGATGATCCAGAAGCACTGGAAAAAGGCAGGGCTATTCCAAATATTTTGTTTAAAAAGCCTGCAAATCAAATTATCACTTACAAAAGTGGACCAAGAAAGAGTCAAATTGATTTTCTGCTATGTAGAAGGAACCACTTGTAAGAAACTGTGAATTGTAAAGTGATAAATGGCGGGGGGGGGGGGTATCAGCACAGCATCAGCTGGTAGTGGCGGATTCCAAAGTCATAAGCTTGAGAAAAGGGAAACAACAGGGGGACGCAAAAATTAAAGGGTGGTACTTGAAAAAGGAGGAGTTAAAGAGCGAGTTGAGAACTAGCGTTATGAGAGAAAAACACAAGAAGAGAATGTAAATGAGTGGTACGATAAAAACAGCAGGATGATTAAACAGGAGGGGGAAGAACTGTTGGACAAAATATCTGGAAAAAGCTCCCTGCAAGAAAAGGAAACATGATGGTGGAATGAGGAGGTACAGGACAAGGTAAAAGAGAAGAAAGAGGCGAAGAAGAAATTTGATAGAACTGGTAATGTAGAAGATAAACAGATACTAAGAAGAGCAAATGATACAGCCAGAAAAGCGGTAGCAAGGGCAAAGGAAAGAGCAATGGATCAGCACTACGAGGACTTGGAAACAGCGGCAGGACAGAAGATCTTTGCGTTGAGAAAAGGAAGGAACTAAGGGGCAAAAAATCTTACACATATAAAGCAGATAAAGGATGGTGGGGGTAGGGTACTGAGGGCAGAGGAGGGCATAAAAGAGTATTTAGAGACGTTACTGAACGAGGAAAAAGAAAGGAAAGTTTTTGGAGATGGGACACCAAATGAGAGGGAAACACCTGAAATTAGCAGGGAGGAAGTCAAAGCAGCACTGAAAAAGATGAAAAATGGGAAGGCAGCGAGACTGATGAAATACCAACAGAGGCATGGAAAAGCTTGGATGAAGATGGAGTAGATGTACTGGCAGATTTAATGCAGAAGATATATGATCAGGAGAAAATACCGGGCGCCTGGCGATGAAGTGTGATAGTACCGATCCGTAAGGAAAAAGGTGACATTCAGGATTGTAGGAACTATCGGGGTATAAAGCTGATATCACACAGTGAAAATATGGGAGAGAATAACAGAAAAAGGTTAAGGGAGGAAAAAGAGACTGATGAACAACAGTTCGGATTCATGCCAGGAAAAAGAACAACAGTTGGAATCTTTGCAGTGCATTAAATCCAGGAAAGATTTGGAGAGACACTGAGAAAGCTGTATATGATATCTGTCGACTAGGAAAAATATATATGATACTGTACCAAGGCAGGAAGTATGGAGATGTATGAGGAAGAAGGGCGTTTCAGAAAAGTATGTGCGACTGGTTAAAGATATGTATGTCCGGGCAAGATTTCGGGCCAGAAGTAGTGTTGGTATGACGGGAAAGTTTCCAGTAAATGTTGGGCTACATCAGGGATCCTCATTGAGTCCCTATATCTTCGATTTGTTAATAGATGTTTTGGGGAGAGGTATCACTGAAGAGGCTCCATGGGTTATGTTGTTTGCAGATGATTTGTGCTGATACACACCACCAGGGAGGGAGTAGAGCGGAAGTTGGAGGAGTCGAGAAAGAAAATTGGTATGCAGCGTATTCTGAGTCCCGACTTCTTGGGTTCAGGTACGGTGCAACCTTGGGTTCTTTGTTCTCGACCGGATCAGTCACAGGCAAGGAAGGAAAGTCCAAACACAACTGGTCAAAGGCACACTTATATATTAACAATAGACAACTACACACACACCCATGATCAAAACTATGCGACATATTTTAACCAGATAATCTCAGAAGGCTAGCCCTTACAATAAATATCTCCACCCAGTTCAGCAAGTCTGACCTTTTCTCAGTATTCTACCTTTCCTTACATAGGATAATTTTCACAGAGTGTCGTACATATGGTTCACACAAAACACCAGGTGAGCTTGGTCCCAAGTACATAACAAAGACAGTCGTTTTTTTTTTTTTTTTTTTTTTAATAACAGAACGGAGGAAGGAAAAACAAATGAATAAAAAAATAAATAATCCATACACCAGATAACCGGTGTCCTCTGTTCATAAAATATCCGTAACAATTAGACTTGAACAGCTGTGGGTTGAAATTTGGAGGGAAACAACTATGGAGAAGCGAGTTCCAGAGAAATGCAGTTCGGGGAATGAAAGAATTCTGATAGGCAGAAGTTCTGCAATATGTCTGAGTGACATTCCAGTCATGAGCGCTACCAGATGCCCGTGTAGCACGAGGGAAGGCATGGAGAGGTGGCACCATGGACACAACTTCGTCTTAGCATTTGCCATAAAAATATCTGTAAAATAATGCAAGGGAGGCAACATTCCTTCTTACTTGCAGGGGAGGTAGTTTATTTGTAATGGCAGAGTTGTTAATAATTCTAACAGCTTTGTTCTGAATTTTGTCTAGTTGTTTTAATGCAACCTCTCCACGTCCATTCCACAAGGGTGAGCAATATTCAAGCTGAGAGCACACATGACTCTTATAAATTATAGCTAACTGCTCATCAGTGAATACGTTACGGACTCTGTACAGTAATCCAAGTTTTTTTGAGGCGGTTTTAGCAAGTTATCTAACATGAGAGGTCCAGCTGAGGGCAGTGTTAACTGAGACGCCAAGAATTTCAATACTTTTGGAGATGGGATTATTAGTAGCACTGAAGGTAATGTACGAATCTTGCAATATCTGTCTATTAGTAAATTGTACATATTTAGTTGTACTAGCATTAAAAGAGACAAGGTTGTTTTGTCCCCATTCACTGATAGTAGATAGGTCTTGATTTATGGAGATGGCTGTACTGAGTTGAAAGGTAGAGATATTAGACTTTATAAATGGGTGTCTGAGTGTGAATGAACTATGTAGTGTTGAGCCATCTACATATGAGTGAATGGGATTGTGGGTGACAGATAAGAGATCATTAATATGAACCAGGAATAGGGTTGGCACCAGAACTGATCCCCGAGGCACGCCGGCTTGTACTGAGTGAAAATTGGAATATACATCATCAACTTTTGCTCTTATTTTCTTGTCACTAAGATATGAAGAAATCAAAGGAACAAAAGACGTTAGTCCATAGCAAAGGAGTTTGGACAGTATATCTCAATATACCCAAACACGTAACATAGACGACAGTATATACTCAAGTCCTTTATATATATATATATATATATATATATATATATATATATATATATATATATATATATATATATATATATATATATAAATCATTTCCTGTGGCACCCCACGGGATGCATAGGGCCTCAATGAACTCTGTCCACCAATATTTGTCTCTTGCCATCTCCTTCAGGTCCCACCAACACTCATCTCCTGCTTCTTTTTTCATTGTCCTCAACCAGGTTTCCCTCGGCCTACCTCTATCTCTCCTTCCTCTAGCAGTCCACTCTGGCACATCCTGTATTAAACTACCTTCTTTTCTGTATATGTGCCCCAGCCACTTCCAGCGAGACAGTCTCACATATTCATTAACTGGTTCCACTCTCGTAATATCCCTTACTCTTGCATTTATAACTCTGTCTTGCCACTTTACCCCAAGAATCCTTCTCAGTATTTTATTCTCAAATCCTAATACTGTCTGATCTGTTGCAATTGTACTGTACCATGACTCATGCCCATAAATTAAAATTGGTCTAACCATGGACTTGTAAATTTTCACTTTAGTATGTACCGAAAGCATATTATTATTCCAAACATATTTCAACATTCCAACAGCTCTCCAAGCCTGTCTAATCCTGTCCTCAATTTCATTGTTTAATGATCCATTAGATGATACAATCGTTCCCAGATATTTAAAGTTTTCTACATTCTTCACCACATTATTCCCAATTACACAATCGTTTTCGTTCTCCACGTTCATATTAATAATTTCAGTCTTTCCTCAATTTATTACCAATCCCACTTTTTCTCCTTCCTCCACCAGACAATCAAGCACCCTCTGCATCTCGTAAATACTTCAGCAAATCAGTACAATATCATCAGCATAGTCCAAATCCATCAGCTTCTTATTTTCTTTCCAGTTAATTCCTGCACCTGTTCTCCTTACAACCTTTTTCATAACATAATCCATAATCAAAACAAACAGCAATGGCGAAAGAACTCCACCTTGAATCACTCCTGACTTAACTTGAAATGGATCACTCAAAGAACTACCCACCATTACCTTACAGAAAGTACCTTCATGCAGGCTTCTAATAATATTTACAAACTTTTCTGGTATACCATAGAATCTCATAATTTTCAACATAGCTCCACGTGAAACACTATCAAACGCCTTTTCAAAATCCACAAAACACATACTAAGTGGCATTTTCATCTCATTAGCTTGTTGCATTAGATGCCTTACAATATAAATCTGATCATTACAACCTCGACCCTTTCTAAATCCCGCTTGTTCTTCTCTTAAATTTTATCAATTACTGGCTCTATTCTGTTCAACAAGATCTTGGAAAAAACTTTTGCAACTACAGGTGTCAAAGTTATCCCCCTCCAATTGCCACACACACTTAAATCTCCCTTTTTTGGTATTTTTATAATCACTCCATTTTTCCACTCTTCTGGAATTCCACCATTATCCCGAGCCACATTAAAAAGTTTCAAAAGCGCATTCATCAACTCGTCATTTTCCACCTTAAGCATTTCAGGGAATATTCCATCCTCTCCTGGGGCCTTAAAGTTCTTTAACTCCTTTATAGAATTTGCTACCTCTTCCAAAGTTATATCCCCTGTTTCTATCTGCAAATCTCTCTCGGCTGGAAAATGTCCTCTTCAGCTGGGATTGGTCTATTTAGAACAGATTCAAAGTGCTCTTTCCACCTTCCTTTTAAATCCAAATCTTTAGTCATCAAATTACCATTTCTATCTCGTACAGGTATTTCCTTCCTTCTCTTTTCAGTCCCAGTTAACTCCTTTATGGCCTGATACGCTGCTCTTGTGCTCTGACTGTCATTTTTACTTAATTTAATTTCTGTCTCTGTCGCCTTTTCATCATATAGTCTCCTCTTATCACGTCTAACGAGTCTTTTTACTTCAGAATGTAAACTCCAGTACTTTGCTCTAAGTACTTCAACTACCTGGCCATCAGCATGTTGTTCTTCACTTCTTAACTTAGCCTCTTTCCTTTTCTGAATTGCATTCCATGTTTCATCTGACATCCACTTTTTCCTTCTCATTTTCCCTTTTTTCTTAATAGTAACCTTAGCACTCTCATGCAAAACCTCTTTTACCTCCCTCCACATTTGATTAATATCATTGTCTTCAAATCCCATCAAAGTCTGCAGGACTAGAAACCTGTTCCTACATTCCCACCGAAACTTTTCCCTCGTGCTCTCATCACTTCTCAGCTCATCCAAATCATAATTATTACCTCCTGTACAATTACCATTAACATTTCTCTTAAGTTTTATTTTAATCTTTGACACAACAAGTTGATGATCACTACCTATATCTGCCCCCCTCCTTACGCAAACATCTTGCAAATAACTCCTATGCCTTCTGCTAATTGCAATGTGCTCAATCTGGTTACAATATTTACCACATGGTGAAATCCAAGTAGTCTTATGTATTTCTCTATGCTCAAAGATAGTTCCACCAATTATAAGGTCATTTGCCAAACGAACGCTTCCAAAGCGCACCCCATTTTCGTTTCTTATACCAACACCCTCCTTACCCATACAATCTTCAAAGCCATCCCTACTACTGCCAACAATCGCATTAAAATCACCAATGCAAACTAACACATCATGTCTTGCCACTCTATTCACTACATCCTGCAGCTTCTCATAAAAGTCATCCTTCATTTCATCAGCAGCCTCATTTGTCGGAGCGTACCCTACAACCATACTGATATTACCATGGTCAGATTTTAAACGAGCATAAAGCAAGCGCTCATTAATTGGTTCAAACTCACATACTGCCTTGCAAGCATCTCTACTCAGCAGTAAGCCTACTCCTTGGTAATGATTTCCATCACTCCTACCAGAAACCAACATAGTAATACCATCTTCCAAATTCATTTTATCAACTCCAAGCAACCTCGTTTCTGTAAGTGCACAAATATCCATCTTGTATTCCTTGAACACTGAAATAAGTTCTTCCATTTTACCAGCCTGATTGAGAGTTCGAACATTCCAGTTTCCTATTCTCAAGGTTCTTTTTGGATGTATAAACTTATTTTTACACCGTGGGATTCTTAGCACCCCCTGCCCACTTAAGGGCTGCACGGAACTGAGGGCCATTGCTTCGTCACCAGAGTTCATCAAGATTTCTTAGGCAAAAAAAATATTTTACCCTGGAGCCAATGCCAGTGGCTCGCAGGAACCAGACAGTGGAGAGAGAAACTTATTTAAATGAAAGTAAAATGCAGAGGGTTTGGACAGACAAAGTACAAGGGAAAGAAAGAAAGCAAAAAGAATGTAGATAAAAGTGTCCCTTTTAGTCGCCTCTTACGACAAGCAGGGAATACTGGGGAAGTATTCTATCTCCCCTTATCCCATTGGATCCCAGGGGTGCTGGGCGAGGCATGGCACTGGCTGGGTACTAAGCGTACCGCCCTCTGCCTATCGGCTCATAGTTGCGAAGCTCATAGGTTCCTACCCGGGGGTTCCCTACTTTATGAAGACTTGAAAAATCCCAGTTCTATCCAATATTCCAGACACCGGGCTCCAACAGGTTTCCCAGTCATTAACCCATTGGATCCCAGGGGTGCTGGGGGAGGCAATGGAGCTGGGTGGGTACTAAGCGTACCGCCCTTCGCCTATCGGCTCATAGTCACGAAGCTCATAGGTCCCTACCCGGGGGTTCCCTAGTTTATGAACACTTGAAAAATCCCAGTTCTGTCCAATTTTCCGGACACCGGGCTCCAATGTTATATATATATATATATATATATATATATATATATATATATATATATATATATATATATATAAAAGGACTTGACAGGGAGTTGGGAGTATACCTCATATGTCACTTTCTATTCACTTCTTATGGCCAAAGCAAAAAGGAGGGTTAAGGCGTGAGGCATTGATGCTGTCTGTCAATATGTAACACTGTGGGGGGATAGTAACACTTGGGGGCGGCCCGTGGCCTAGCACCACGCACTCTGCACGTGAGCTTATTGGTGGGGAGTTCACTATTCCAAACAGGGAGGTAACACTGGGGAAGAGGGAGACACTGGGGTGAGGGGGTGGGTCCACTGAGGTAGGGGCTTCCTAGACGCTAGGGGACAAACAGCGTCAGAGTCTTTTACTCATGGAACAGGCGGAAAGGAATGTTCGGGTCACGGGTGGCAGGAGGCCCTGCGCCGGGATCCACAGGTGGCTGCTGGGCACTGGGGGTAGGCTGTCCGGAGTGCATTCCAGGGGTAGGTCACCCGTGGGGTAGCCATGAGTCCCGTAGGAGTTGGTGGGTGGTGTGGTGGGCGGTCCCCTTTGTGCAGAGGCCCTGAGTGATGCGAGGCTCTCTGGACCAGGGCTGAAGAGGGCCAGGAGGCGCGCCACACGGTGCTGGCCCTTAGTCATCATCGGGGTACTGGGGGCAGACATGGGGAGGCCCGGGCCTAGGGTCAGCTGTGGGGAGGATGGCGCCTTGGCTGAGCTGCTGTCTCGTCTGACAGGGGGGGCCATCAGGGAGGAACTGCGGCCACCTGCTCTGTTGGAGGTTTGGCTACTGCAGCAGGCATTGGGAGAGGCCTGCTTACTCCGGGGGCTGCGGTTTCGTCTGTGGGAGGAGGCCGTCAGGACTAGATTAAGGCCTCTCGTCCTGGCGGAGTCCATCAGCACTTGGGGAGGACGGGGTTTTAGGGACAGGACAACTGGCCTCGGGGACGTCACGCCCTGTCTGGTCCTGGTGGGGTTCCTTTTATGGAGCAGAAACCACCCTCCCGAGGAGAGAGGCAGGGAGAGGGGCGCCTCACTCTGCCACCAGAGGGGTGGGCAGGGCAAGAGGCACCTTCCTCTATGGGAGCCTGGGGACGGACGGAGGGAGAGAAGCCGAGGGCAGACTCTCCTACCTGGCGGGACGGGGAGGCCCTGCCTGAACTCCGGTCTTGGGTGAGCGGGGGAGGTCCAGGGGACTTTCCCTCTGTCAGGCAGCCCCGTTGGGCACTATCTTGGCTCCTATGGGGGACAGGGGTGCAAGAGGAGTCGGGGGAGGCTCCTCTGGGCACTACCCTGGCGGTGAGGAGGTGTCTGTTGGGTACGCCTGGCTATTGCCACAGCTCCGACGGAGGCTGCACTCCAGCCATAGGGTCTGGGACTCTTGTCCTGGAGACAGCACTGGGGGACGGCGATGCTTCTTCCCACGTGGTACTTCTGACAGAGCATACCCCAGGGCCCGCCTTCCTCCTTGGGAATGCCGGTGAAGGTCGTCTGGTGGACGTGCCTACGTGCCGGATCCTGAAGGTGGTTGGCAGAGGGTGGCTAACTGACGGTCTTTCCGCCCACAGTATACCTGACGGGTGATACTGTGCCGCTGCTCCTTATGGGGAATAGCAACCCTTGAGGGTTCTCCTCAGTCCTCTGTTAGATAGGAGGCCGATCCAGGGGACTCAGCATCCGAGGGTTTGCTTGGGATCTTGCCACTGCAAGTCCCACCCCAATTCTGGCGAGTGTTCCCTCCACTGAAGTGTTGTGTACTTTTACTGTACACTGCACGGTGGTCTGGCTGCGAGGAAGAGGGGCGTCGGGTTACGGGGGAGATACTTGTTTATGCCCGGAAGGCTCGGCAGGTGAAAAGAGCCTCTCCGTCATCTCCTTGTGGGGTGGGGGTCACCTCCCTGTACCCTCCTCCTAAAGTAGTGGTGTCTGGCTCGCTCCGCCGAGCCGGTACTTAAAAAATGGAGAATAGAGGACTTAATATTAGAAGGAGAAAGACAGAATATCTTTCCTTTAATGAAGAAGAAGAACAGGGAGATGTAAATTTGGTACGAGAAAGTTGAACAAAGTTGGGACATTCAAGTATGTGGGCTCGAATATAACAGCTGACGGCGGACTGGATGAAGAAATTAACCAAAGGATACAGACAGGATGGAGAAACTGGAGGGATATGTCAAGAGTATTATGTGACAGAAAAATCAGAGCAAGAGTGAAAGAAAAAGTGTATAAAATGGTGGTAAGGCCTGCAATGATATACGGTTCTGAAAAGTGACCCATAAAGGAGTTTCAAGTGAGAAACGTGAAGGTGGAGGAGATGCGGATGCTGAGATGGATGAGCGGGGTGGCGAATGAGAGGATTAGAGGTTATTGAAATCTCATAGAAGGTGCAGGAGAGGCGACTACAATGGTACGGACATGTAATGAGAAGGAATATGTTTGTAGAAGAGTGATGGGCATAGAAGTGGAGGGTAGACGGAGGAGGTGTCAGCCGATGAGACGGTGGATGGACTGTATACAGCAGGATATGAGGGGGAAGAACATAGCAGGGGATGCATCTGGACATAGAGGAGAATGAAGACAACTAGTCAGAAATAGCTACCCCATATAAACATGAGCAAAGCTGCGGAAGAGGAAGTAAAAGAATTTACTAAGGTGAAGTGTATATGACAACGGTACACCAACTGCTCAAACTACGTTGTCTGAGACATTAATGAACTAACCCATGAACTTTCATCAACTAATCTTAAGTAATTCTCTTTTTATTATCATCATCTTCATTGTATTCCTCTTCCCTAAATCACCACCATCAAAATAATTTTGGTAAAGTTAACGGTCTATTATCATTCAAAAACTTTCACCCCACCCCATTCTTTCTGCTCTCATTTTTTTTTTTTTTTTCATCTATCTAGTGGCAGTTTGAAGTGTTTTTAGTCATTTTCTGTTCAAGTTATCACGAGATCTAAGTTCATCAAGTTCACAGCTTTGGAAGTCATCCCAAGTTTAATATTATCATGTATTCCACGTCACTTTCGGGATATCCTCCACTCCCCACCCTCTCGTGAATGGTCCGACCTGCAGCATCACTGTGAAAACAATAATGCTTTTCCCTTGAACGCACGAAATTGGAAATGCTTCGTTATCAAATAAAAGAAAATGGATTCTGATGTGATCGATGTTGCTCACTCTCATAAGCTGTGTTGGTGTTAATGTTAAGTAGATGTTGTTGAAAGCATTTCGTTTGGTGTTTGACAGAATGTGCACTGACAAAGACTGGCCGGTATATATTCCGCTCAGGCAACCTCCGAAAGTCTAGAAGTTAAATTAAATTCGTACTTCATGCCGTATTTCATGCTGCCTATTGATAGAAGGCTATTTAGCTTAGGGAAACCTCTGACCCTTTGAGAAAGTTATGTTGATTCCTCATCACACTTTTTGTGCATATCCAATGTCACTCTACCATTTCCATCTCGTATTCATTTCTTCTCCCCTCCTTTTATCTCATTTTCTCCTCTCTACACGCTTCTCTTTTCTCCTGTCTCCAAAATTCTCTCCTCCTGTTTCCAAACTTCCCTTTTTCCCTTCTGTCTCCACATTTTTCTCTGTTGTTTTTGCGCCTATCTCCTCCTGTTACCACACTTTTTTTTCCGCTTCTGTCTTCACATTCTCTCTCTCTCTCTCTCTCTCTCTCTCTCTCTCTGCTGCTTCCACACTTTACACTTTTCTCTCCTCGTGCCTCCATTCTTCTTGTCTTTCCTCCTTTCCCCACACATCTCTTCTACCCACACACCTCTTATATCCTCCTGTCTACATTCTTCCCCATGTCTCCTCGCGTTACCACCACGGTGTTCCAGTACCACTAACCCGTGATATACATACACCAGCTGCTGTCTGGCTTATCATTCACGAAGTGGTGCTTCCTGTACTTCTCTTTGCATTCTGTCTTAGGATTTTACCTAATCTTTTTGTACAGGGGTAATATTTTTTTCTTCGTAACAAACAATATTATTTTAATTTGCTGATGAAAAAAACTAAAACTTATATCACTAACTCCTTTCTGTGGATCTAGGGTCTCTTGTGGACCCACATCCAGCAACAAAAAGCCTTTCCTTTGCTGCTTGTCCTAACATCACTTCAGCTTACTCATAATAGACGGGATGGTGGAGCGTGTGGTGAGATGAATTGGGGACTGTGGTGGTGGGAGCCGTCCCGGTTGTTGCAGGGAACATTTTATGGAAATGAATTCCGTATCACCACGTTCACTGCTCTTCCTAATGGCTTCACTGACCCGTCATATAGAAACACCCACAAATACCGTAACACCAAACCCGAATGTGGCATCCCAAGCATACCGCAATAAAGGAAGTGGGAATTAATGCCTCATAAGAGCCATTTTACGTGTGAATGCTGCATGGACCAACCCACCGTTGGTTTGTCGTAGGTGGACTACTGAACCTGGGAATGGGAACGTATTGAAAAATCCTTGGTTATGTGCCCACCTGTAGATGGCGTGTAAATAAAACAGGAAAACAAATATTCACTGGTCGTCACCCACACCTAAACAGAACACAGATGTAGGCGTGGGCAGCAGAGGGCAGCAGCTGCAACACGGGACATCAACATGCAGCAAGGCTGCAGTGAACCACACCAATAATTAAGTTCATTGTTTGGTTAATGACTGGGATACCGAATAGCTAGTCCCACAGACCATTATCTGTGGACCAGTGCTGAGACAAAGCTATATAATTCATCATTTGTCTGAAGTGAAATTGCCTTACCTGCAGCTTCGCACTAACTTTAATATTCTCAGCCAACATAAACTTCTTACACACAATATCTGCTTACTAAAACCAATCTTGGATGCTATCTACGTTGTGCTTGTTTTGAATATTTAATGGCTGTTAACGAAAACATGTTTTCTTTTTTGTCGCAGTTGATTATATCTGCATTTGCAGAAAAAGAATAATGATGTATTGTTTTTATATATTTTTTATCATTTTCCTTACACTGGGAAATGCATAAAATGAGACAATTACATACTTTATACTGACGAACAACCAAGGCAAAATATAAATAACGACACTATAACGGTGCAGTTCGCGTCGTGCAGTTGCTTCCTAGGTAAAATTTAACAGACCGATCAAGTAAATAACTGACCAACTGCATGACCATAGACTATCTGTCTATGGCCAGACGCCACAATCCCATAAAAGTGTCCGTTTTTCTTTGAGTTCGTGGTTTTACAGGGAGACCAACCCACCTGTTGAGACGCAGGGAACACGTCTGGGTTGGTTACATGGGTACCATCCAGTGCTGTAACTATTTCCTACCTGACAGGAAACCATTAGGCTTGTCACTCAATGGAAAGACACCTGAAAAGGAAAGACAAGTAATAAAAAGTAACAGGAAAGATGGAAGAAATTGGAAGAGAGGAGTGCAGATACAGATAAAAAATGATAAAAGTGAAGGAAGCAGGTAGTACTACATCAATGATGGCCACCACCACCTACCACCATAGTGAAGTGAACATAAACAGAAAAGCTGTGATGTGTAACTGGCTTTATGGATGAGTTGTTTGACATAATGCGTGAGTGTGAGGCAGATAGTGCTCGTTTCCCCGTTCCCAGTTCTATTTAACCTCTCCATTCCACTTTCATTCGCTCCTCTCTTCTCTTCTTTCCACTCCCTATTTTTCCTCTGTTCCTCATTCCATCTCATGAGAAGTGAGTCTGCCGTCCATCAAATTAAGGCTAACGCGTCCCTCATGGTTCGTGATACCTGATTGGTCTGAGTGGTAATGTAATTTGGCCTGACATTTCAACTTCCGCTTTCTTTATTAAAATTCACTCCACTCTCACGCACACTACGTTAGTAATTCCTCACAACTGTAAAGTGTCTGCCACATAGCTCAGTTACTTATGTATACAAATCGCTCCAGTTCGCACACCCACTCCCAAATTTACATTCATTTACACATCAGTCTTCAGTAAAATGCATTCATAAAATTTATCCCACAATAATGCTAATTCTTGAACATACAATTAAAAAATAAAAAAAAATTTTGTCGGTCACTTCGCCATCATCATTAGCAGTACCATTATCTGTCAGGCAACAATAGTACAAAAATATCTTTCTCCATACCAACCTAACGGCCATTTTCCCATTTTATCCAACCCAGCAGAGTTTGGATTTTCCCCTCTTCATCTTGTTCTTCGCCTTCCTCTTTATCACACTCGTATGTGACTTGCTACATGTTACCTGGGGTGTCCATTGTTTTCGTAGCAAAGGCATACTTTTAGACAGGGGCAGTGTGGCATGGGCCAAACAACTTACTGGGGTTCATAACCGCTTCTTTGTGATTTGCCTCATTTTCCCCAGACACTTCCATCCCGCACTCTCTCCACCTCCCAAATACTCTGCCACACTCATCTCATACCCCATACCCCGGGCCCCTCTCTGCAGTGTCAACAGTGGGTATTTACTGGACTGGCCAACGCCTCATGGGTGGCAATCCATACGTTTGAAAAAAAAAAAAAAAAAAGGAGAGAGTGGAACAAAGGAAGAAGAGGTATTATAGATGATAAAGTTGGTGGGTGGGATCGCGTTGGAAATAACTAAAGCTTTGTAATACACTACCGTTTCAGAATACAGTATACTGAACCCTTGCTTAGATAGCCGGTGCACAATGGGAAGAGTAGACATATACAGTATATTCTTTTCCACATACGACCAAGGATAAAGATCTCAGGCTCCTTCCTGTGTTTTCGCTTCCACTCATTTTACTCATTTGTTACTATGAACCAGTATGACACCAGCATAAGAGGAGGGAGTGGGAGGGAGAAGACGAAAGTTGGTGAGAGAGAGAGAGAGAGAGAGAGAGAGAGAGAGAGAGAGAGAGAGGAGGAAGGAGAAAGCATGTGCACGTGTGGATGCATCGCCCGTGCATGGGAGCATGATCACGTGGCTCGCGATATAAGCAAAGAGCCTGGGGGAGACCACGTGGTTACCGATGACTTGTAAACACTTATCTGTCTCTTTGTCAGTATATACATTAATCTATTTGTCAGATTATGTATTCCCCAGCCTTTTTAACAAAGTGTTCTTCAGTAAACTTCTGTATCATTGTATTCTTCCACCCTTGCACTGTCGAATATATTATTCTGTCAATCTATCTCTTTACCTGTTTAAGTGTCAGAGATTATCCTGGGTTGGTATTATTTCTCGTGTCTTAACATCAGACTCTTATGACTCACTCAGAGATGAATAAAATCACCTGTCGTTAGCTGGCATGCAGTACTAGAGTTGTCCCTACCGTGAGAAGGATTGTGTGTGCGTGCTGGAATATGGATGAATGAGTGCTTGAACGGAGAGTAAGACAGCGTAGCAAACCCAAACCATCGCTAGTGCAATTACATACACGAGAGAGAGAGAGAGAGAGAGAGAGAGAGAGAGAGAGAGAGAGAGAGAGAGAGAGACAGACAGACAGACAGACAGACAGACAGACAGAGACAGAGACAGAGAGAGAGACAGAGAGAGAGAGAGAGATACAGACAGACAGACAGCCAGACAGAGCGAGAGAGAGAGAGAGACTATAAGGGAAAGGTTAAAGCAACACCAAACCACAAAATCAAACCAAAGTGGAATAACAACAGCAGGAAAAAGAAGCCTGAAGCGCTGTCTCGGGTGGATCCCAGGCCTCACTGACAGGATCCAGTTATCTACCTTTAGTGAGTCTAGTGGCTTCTGTCCCATATATGTAACAATGGTTTATTTATTGAGATGTATATCTGTCTGTTTACCTTCCTGTCTGTCCACTTACATACGAATCAATAACGCAGTTAATCAGTCTCCCACTATGTTATAATGATACACTCTTCCCCTCCGTCTCTCTCTCTCTCTCTCTCTCTCTCTCTCTCTCTCTCTCTATCTATCTATCTATCTATCTATCTATTTATCTACCTATCTTCATGCCTCTGTATTTGTCTGTATTTGTCTATTTGCTTATCAATCTATTATCTATCTGTCTGTCTGTTATCTATCACCCATTTTGCCTTTATCCAATCATCTACTACAGTACCGGTGTGTGTGTCTTCCTGTCTCCCTATTTTATTTATCTATCTGTCAGTCTCTCTCTCCATCTCTGACTCAACACCCAATGCCACAGTACATCCAGGGTGGCCACAACAAAACGCCTTTAACCCTTTGCCTGCCAATTACCTACTTGCAGTTTATTTCCGTTGACGTCACACGATATTGCTATGGTGCAGAGAGAATTCTGGCCAACAAAAATGTTAGCTTTGTCTCATTTACCTTTTAGCTCGAGGATAATTCAGTCTTTATTTTATTTCGGCTTACGACGATCCTCTCATTTACCTTATTCAAAAATAGATAATGTAAAAAATCTTACAAACGGAAGAAAAAAATAATGGGTCCGGGCGACGATGTGTGGTTTGGAAATGAAAAAGAAACCCATATCATCCCCTTGGATCGATCCCGGGCTTCGATCAGACCAAGGAACCTACCTGCATAGGCTGTAGTGGTTTCTGCCTATGTTCTTCATTATTGACCTGCTTTAGCTGTCTTTTTTATCAGTCTCTCTCTCTCTCTCTCTCTCTCTCTCTCTCTCTCTCTCTCTCTCTCTCTCTCTCTCTCTCTCTCTCTCTCTCTCTCTCTCTCAATATTGACTTGTTTCTTTGCAGATGACATGATCTCAATAAATAAACCATTGTTACATATATG
>NC_137062.1:13432567-13435067 GCF_032717465.1 Coenobita brevimanus | reverse complement strand
CTCTTCCCCCCCTCCACCTCACTCACATACACTCTCTTCGTCAGTCTTTCACCCACCATCCTCTCCACATGGCCAAACCACCTCAGTGTGTTCCTCATAACGCTTCCTATCACATCCACATCCACACCACAACACTTCTTTATATCCTCATTCGTCAGCCTGTCTCTCCATGTGACTCCACAGGCTCCTCTTAAATAACTCATTTCCACTGCTCTCACTCTTGACTTGTGTCCTTCCAACAACGTCCAAGCTTCACTTCCGTACGTTAGAGTTGGTATCACAATACTGTCATGTAGTAACTTTTTCACTTCCATGCTCACTTCCCTGTTTCTTATCACTGCTTTCAAAGAACCAGCAACCTTTCTTCCCTGCTGTACCCTTTCACACACTTCACCCTCCAAACCTCCATCCTTACTCCTCACACTACCCAAGTACTTAAACGTACTCACATTTTCCAATTGCTCGCCATCCAACCTCGCTGTACATTCACTGACTTCACCTATCTCAAAAATTAATAATATTAAAAACAATATTAATTTTGTTAATAATAATATTAATAATACTAAAAATAAAATTATAATTAAAAATAATAATAATAATATTTTTTAAAACCTTATTTTTATCACTAATTAAAATATTAATAATAACAATAATATTATTAACCCCTTAACTGCGGGGTGTCACTTTCGTGACGCTCGGGCACAATGGATCATACTGCGGGATGTCACTTTTGTGATTGTGTGTTATTTTGAATTATCCCGGGCTTTCAAGTGGTGGCTTGTATCATCTATCAGTACTGCCAATGTCCAACACTAGTCAGCACTCCAAATCTCATCTGTACGCCCATCCATTGTTGACATTTTAGCCATTTTCCCCCATTCCTGACCCCCCTCCCTACCTCCCCTCCATTACCCTGTCCTCTCACCTCCCCGGTCGCGCTGCGCTAAGCAAATCTCCCCCGGATTTTTCCACAGATTTCATCCATTGAAAAAAGCCCTATGCCCTATACTTATACAAAATAATATATACCAAAAAAAAAAAATAGGTAAGTGATAGTGGTATACACCAGGAATTGGCTAATTATCACCTGACAACACCTCACATGCATTCATTCGCTACATTTCCACGGAAATTTCCCCTTTGAATTATGCCTTGTAATCTATTTCTGTAATAAAAATATATATCAGAAAGGAAGGGAGAAGCCTAAGTGACATTTACATTCATCTGGAACTACCTATTTCTTTATGTATTGCCAAGATTTTCTACCAATAATTTATTTGCATGTAAGTTAGCACCTGTCAGCCCCATTGTCACTGTCAACCCTTGCCTTCTCAGATAAGCCATGGCATTTAGTTCCTTGTCCTCCTCTATGGTCAAAGCATGTCGCACTCACGCCCCGCCATTTCTGCTGCTTCTGCGCCCATTGCAAAGGGCCCCGTGACCTCTACACCCAGAAAAACTCATGGGGGAAGCAGGAAAGGACTAAGTGACTCTGCAGTGGAATGTGAACTAGCCGAGTTATCAATGGTGATGATGGATAGTGATTTTGACCCTTTGGGGGATTCGTGTGATAAGCCGGGTGAGGAAATCGTGCCAGAAACTACTAGTACGAGTGCTTCAGTGTCCCAAGTTATTCCTAACTCCAAGGGAAAGGAGCCGTTAGTGCAGCAAGGGAAGGAATTTGGGAAGGGAGTGAAAAGGCGGTGGTTTAGCCCCGGAACAATGGCCCCACGTGACCCAGCCCGCCATGAGTCCCGAGTTGATTCACCTCCCCATTCCCGAAGTCCAAATTCACCCATTTCTTCCTCTTCATCTGCTGAATTATCTCCGGAGTCTTCGTCGTCGGAGTCACCACCAGCATCAACAGTGAAGGCAGGCCGTTGAGGAAGAGGTAAATCCCTGACCCATAAAAGTAGAGTTGCTAGTAGAGTAAGGGCTGATAGTGCTGTATGGCAACCCAGGGTCAGTGCGAGTGACCTTGAACGTGATAAATCTGCCTCACAGCCACCCTCCACCCTCACCCACCCTACACCTCCATGACAGGGAATCCTGGACGCCTTCACGTGGACGGAAGGGTCCGATTTTGTCCCTGAATATCTTGATTTTGACAAGAGTTCCTCAGGAGTACAGCCTGCCTTCACTCTTGACAAGGATGCTGAGTGTGTGGACTTCCTTTAGGCCTTCCTCAATGACGAAGTCATGCAGCACATATGTGATGAGACCAACAGGTATGAATCACAACGTGCTGCAAGTGATACAGGTGCAGCCAAGATGCAACAGTTGTCCATGCTGGGAATGCAGGAGCTGTATGTGTTCTTCGCCCTCATGCTTCTCATGCCACACTCAAAGAAGCATGAGTTGGAAGAATACTGGTCCATGGACCCCTTACTACCCTCACCCACCTTGAATAAGTACATGGCCAGAGATCGCTTCCGGAACATCATGGGAAACATGCACTTTGCCGACAACGATGTACCTTCCCAAACCGACCCACTCTGGA
>NC_137062.1:13417567-13420067 GCF_032717465.1 Coenobita brevimanus | reverse complement strand
ATTCTGCCACAAAATTGTCTGTTATCTCATCAATGTTCCTTAGAGCCCTTAGAATATGCAGTCCAGAACATATACAAGAAGAAAACAATCTCATTTGGGAAATCTTCCAAAACTTAAGGTATCCCAAATGGTTCATTAAACAAGCATACCTCCGCGCTAGGCGATCTTACTACGTACCTAAAGAACCCACCACAGAAAAGAAACGTTTCCTCACTTTGCCTTATGTTGCAGACTTGAATATGTTTAAGTTAATAGGTTACAGTAGTGAGGTAAATATAGCATTTAGGTATACCTCCACCATCAGAGCAATGTTAGTAAAGAACAAATGTACAACATATTCAGAAGCAGGCATATATAAAATTCCTTGCAAAAATTGTGAACTAGTTTACATAGGAGAAACAGGTCGTAGTTTGGAAACACGGATTAAGGAACACAAGTATGCCATAAGAACATGTAATTTAAATAATGCAATATTTAACCATGTTTGTGAAGCCAACCACAGAATTGACTGGCAAGGTAGCCATCTATTGTATAGAAGTCATGACTTTCGGAAACGAAAGATTATTGAAGCCATGTGTATCCAGAAATACGAGAATTTCAACCTTAGTGAAGGTATGTACAAGCTAGATCCAATAATGAGGTCCCTAGTGGAAATGTCCCTTCCTGCTAAGACACAGGTAGGGTCAGATAGGAATTACACCTGACCTGCCCGGTAATGTCCCCCCTGGGGTTTATCCCCGCTTACAATCTACCCCACCCCACCTTTACCCCCCCTTCCACACACACACACGCATAAAAAGGAACTCTTGTATAGTCAATATGTCATTCCCTCTCACTATCTTGACCACTGAAGATGGTGGCAGTGTCCACCGAAACTGTTTGGTAATTATATTCTTCGTCTACAAGTGTGGGTTTTATTCACCGTCTTTGATTATCACGCAAGAGTGATTCATCCAGCCAAAAGAAATGAAGTAAGGCAACATTACCAGGATATTTTGTCGCCCATTTTCCCTGCCGTGATATGTCGAGGTCACCTGTAAATAGATTTCCCTTCACCTGCAGAAAGAGGTCGACGTCACCTGTAAACAGAAGTGGATGCCATCTGCCGCTAGAAGACGATGCCACCTCTTAATATAGAGACTTTGCAACTGAACACAAGAATTTACCATCTCATCCAATGGAAGACAAGTCGATGTTAGTGGTAAAGATCATGTCACTTGCAAAAAAGAAGCTTGATTTGAGAGAGAGAGAGAGAGAGAGAGAGAGAGAGAGAGAGAGAGAGAGAGAGAGAGAGAGAGAGAGAGAGAGAGAGAGAGAAACTTGTCGTTAATGAAGAGAGAGAGAAACTTGTCGTTAATGAAGAGAGAGAGAAGTAGAACATACCACAAAGTATTGAGTAATGTGTCCATCTTTTGATATTTTAATATTAGCTTCAGACAGATTTCTACGTAGCATGTCACCTACAGAAGCAAGTCGACTTTCCTCTCAGAAAGAAGGTCACACCGCCTCCAGAGAACTGTTAACGTTACTAGCGTAGAGAAGACTGTGAAACCTTCATATAAAACTGGCGTCACTTTGAAAGAAGTCGAAGTGAAGAGTGAGAGATGACTTCCCGCCTCGAGAGAAGGAGACGTTATGTATAGGTAGAAGTCGATGTCACTTGCAGATAGACACAACGATATATGAAAAGTGAACACTATGTCATCGGCAGGAAGTAGTTGACGTCCCTTGTTGAAAGAACCCGATGTCAACTGTAGAGAGAAGTTGTTGCTGCGGAGAGTTGTCAGAGTCACCGACAGGGAGAAGTCGATGTCAAGTGTAGAATTAACTCGACGACACCTGTGAACAGAAGTGGATGTCATCTGCCGCTAGAAGACGATGCCACCTCTTAATACAGGGACTTTGCAGCTGCAGAGAAAAATTTGCCATCCCATGCAATGGAAGATGAGTCGATGTTAGTGGTAAAGATCATGTCACCTGCTAAAAGGCACAAGTTTGCATTGAGAGAGAGAGAGAGAGAGAGAGAGAGAGAGAGAGAGAGAGAGAGAGAGAGAGAGAGAGAGAGAGAGAGTCGTCGTTAGTAAAATAAAAGATGTTAACAGTACCCAAATATATTGAAGTATGCGTCACCTCCAACACGAAATGCGATCATAACTGATAAATAAAAATATATTAGTAGGTGCTACCTCAACTGTTTTTAGACAAACCAGTTATTACATGTTGGACATAACTAGATCCTATCCCAGCTGTGCCTAGACAGACCAGTTATTACCTGTGGACATAACTAGATCCTATCACAGCTGTGCCTAGACAGACCAGTTATTACCTGGTGGACATAACTAGATCCTATCTCAGCTGTGCCTAGACAGACCAGTTATTACCTGGTGGATATAACTAGATCCTATCTCAGCTGTGCCTAGACAGACCAGTTATTACCTGGTGGACATAACTAGAGCCTATCTCAGCTGTGCCTAGACAGACCAGTTATTACCTGGTGGAC
>NC_137062.1:13407567-13412567 GCF_032717465.1 Coenobita brevimanus | reverse complement strand
GAAAGAAGTCGAAGTGAAGAGTGAGAGATGACTTCCCGCCTCGAGAGAAGGAGACGTCATGTATAGGTAGAAGTCGATGTCACTTGCAGATAGACACAACGATATATGAAAAGTGAACACTACGTCATCCTGAGGGTGTAGTTGACGTCCCTTGTTGAAAGAACCCGATGTCAACTATAGAGAGAAGTTGTTGCTGCGGAGAGTTGTCAGAGTCACCAACAGGGAGAAGTCGATGTCACTTGTAGAAATAACTCGACGACACCTGTGAACAGAAGTGGATGCCATCTGCCGCTAGAAGACGATGCCACCTCTTAATACAGGGACTTTGCAACTGCAGAAAAGAATTTGCCATCCCATGCAATGGAAGATGAGTCGATGTTAGTGGTAAAGATCATGTCACCTGCAAAAAAGCACAAGTTTGCAATGAGAGAGAGAGAGAGAGAGAGAGAGAGAGAGAGAGAGAGAGAGAGAGAGAGAGAGAGTCGTCGTTAGTAAAATAAAAGATGTAAACATTACCCAAATATACTGAAGTATGCGTCACCTTCAACACGAGATGCGATCATAACTGATAAATAAAAATATATTACTAGGTGCTACCTCAACTGTTTTTAGACAAACCAGTTATTACCTGGTGGACATATCTAGATCCTATCCCAGCTGTGCCTAGACAGACCAGTTATTACCTGGTGGACATAACTAGATCCTATCTCAGCTGTGCCTAGACAGACCAGTTATTACCTGGTGGACATATCTAGATCCTATCTCAGCTGTGCCTAGACAGACCAGTTATTACCTGGTGGACATAACTAGATCCTATCTCAGCTGTGCCTAGACAGACCAGTTATTACCTGGTGGACATAACTAGATCCAATCTCAGCTGTGCCTAGACAGACCAGTTATTACCTGGTGGACATATCTAGATCCTATCCCAGCTGTGCCTAGACAGACCAGTTATTACCTGGTGGACATAACTAGATCCTATCTCAGCTGTGCCTAGACAGACCAGTTATTACCTGGTGGACATAACTAGATCCTATCTCAGCTGTGCCTAGACAGACCAGTTATTACCTGGTGGACATAACTAGATCCTATCCCAGCTGTGCCTAGACAGACCAGTTATTACCTGGTGGACATAACTAGATCCTATCTCAGCTGTGCCTAGACAGACCAGTTATTACCTGGTGGACATAACTAGATCCTATCTCAGCTGTGCCTAGACAGACCAGTTATTACCTGGTGGACATAACTAGATCCTATCCCAGCTGTGCCTAGACAGACCAGTTATTACCTGGTGGACATAACTAGATCCTATCTCAGCTGTGCCTAGACAGACCAGTTATTACCTGGTGGACATAACTAGATCCTATCTCAGCTGTGCCTAGACAGACCAGTTATTACCTGGTGGACATAACTAGATCCTATCCCAGCTGTGCCTAGACAGACCAGTTATTACCTGGTGGACATATCTAGATCCTATCCCAGCTGTGCCTAGACAGACCAGTTATTACCTGGTGGACATAACTAGATCCTATCCCAGCTGTGCCTAGACAGACCAGTTATTACCTGGTGGACATAACTAGATCCTATCTCAGCTGTGCCTAGACCGACCAGTTATTACCTGGTGGACATAACTAGATCCTATCTCAGCTGTGCCTAGACAGACCAGTTATTACCTGGTGGACATAACTAGATCCTATCTCAGCTGTGCCTAGACAGACCAGTTATTACCTGGTGGACATAACTAGATCCTATCTCAGCTGTGCCTAGACAGACCAGTTATTACCTGGTGGACATAACTAGATCCTATCTCAGCTGTGCCTAGACAGACCAGTTATTACCTGGTGGACATAACTAGATCCTATCTCAGCTGTGCCTAGACAGACCAGTTATTACCTGGTGGACATAACTAGATCCTATCTCAGCTGTGCCTAGACAGACCAGTTATTACCTGGTGGACATAACTAGATCCTATCTCAGCTGTGCCTAGACAGACCAGTTATTACCTGGTGGACATAACTAGATCCTATCCCAGCTGTGCCTAGACAGACCAGTTATTACCTGGTGGACATAACTAGATCCTATCCCAGCTGTGCCTAGACAGACCAGTTATTACCTGGTGGACATAACTAGATCCTATCTCAGCTGTGCCTAGACAGACCAGTTATTACCTGGTGGACATAACTAGATCCTATCCCAGCTGTGCCTAGACAGACCAGTTATTACCTGGTGGACATAACTAGATCCTATTCCAGCTGTGCCTAGACAGACCAGTTATTACCTGGTGGACATATCTAGATCCTATCCCAGCTGTGCCTAGACAGACCAGTTATTACCTGGTGGACATAACTAGATCCTATCCCAGCTGTGCCTAGACAGACCAGTTATTACCTGGTGGACATAACTAGATCCTATCCCAGCTGTGCCTAGACAGACCAGTTATTACCTGGTGGACATAACTAGATCCTATCACAGCTGTGCCTAGGCAGACCATTTATTACCTGGTGGACATAACTAGATCCTATCTCAGCTGTGCCTAGACAGACCAGTTATTACCTGGTGGACATAACTAGATCCTATCACAGCTGTGCCTAGAAAGACCAGTTATTACCTGTGGAGATAACTAGATCCTATCACAGCTGTACCTAGAGAGACCAGTTATTACCTGGTGGACATAACTAGATCCTATCTCAGCTGTGCCTAGGCAGACCAGGTATTACCTGTGGAGATAACTAGATCCTATCACAGCTGTACCTAGATAGACCAGTCATTACCTGGTGGACATAACTAGATCCTATCTCAGCTGTGCCTAGGCAGACCAGTTATTACCGGTGGACATAACTAGATCCTATCACAGCTGTGCCTACTGTAGATAGACCAGTTATTACCTGGTGGACATAACTAGATCCTATCCCAGCTGTGCCTAGACAGACCAGTTATTACCTGGTGGACATAACTAGAGCCTATCTCAGCTGTGCCTAGACAGACCAGTTGTTACCTGGTGGACATAACTAGATCCTATCTCAGCTGTGCCTAGACAGACCAGTAATTACCTGGTGGACATAACTAGATCCTATCTCAGCTGTGCCTAGACAGACCAGTTATTACCTGGTGGACATAACCAGATCCTATCTCAGCTGTGCCTAGACAGACCAGTTATTACCAGGTGGACATAACTAGATCCTATCTCAGCTGTGCCTAGACAGACCAGTTATTACCTGGTGGACATAACTAGATCCTATCTCAGCTGTGCCTAGACAGACCAATTATTACCTGGTGGACATAACTAGATCCTATCTCAGCTGTGCCTAGACAGACCAGTTATTACCTGGTGGACATAACTAGATTCTATCTCAGCTGTGCCTAAACAGACCAGTTATTACCTGGTGGACATAACTAGAGCCTCTCTCAGCTGTGCCTAGACAGACCAGTTATTACCTAGTGGACATAACTAGATCCTATCTCAGCTGTGCCTAGACAGACCAGTTATTACCTAGTGGACATAACTAGAGCCTATCTCAGCTGTCGGGACTTGCCTGGGATTCTCAGAAAATTTTTCCTGACAGTTGCCGTGACGTGTTTTTTCCGGGTTGTATTTCCCCGAGTTACTCGTATCTTGCCCCCGGGGATTTCTTGCTCCTGGGGTCTTCTTGCCCCTGGGGTCTTCGTCCTTTAGAGGGCAGAGGAGGCAGCAGAGTAGGGGTAACAGCACCGACTGCCTCTTCAAGGATGGAGATCGAGGGCAGTTTGTTGTGGCGGAGCAGCAGGGGGATTAATAGGCTATGTTAAGGGCTGCCTGGTGTTCTTGTGCAATTGCAACTGCAGGTAATTTGCATGCAGTTTTGCTGGCCTAAGTGGTACTATCCTCATCAGCTGCACATTGACATGGGTGTTTGCGTCGATCTGGGGCTGCCAGAAGGGCCGGTGACAGAGGCAGCTTCTGGCCCCTTACTCCCTATTCTGATAGTACACTCCACTCTCTCCGCCTCCACCAAGGACTTTCCAACCTTCCTGAGGTTTGGCTTTTTGATGGCGGTGCAGTGGACAAAATGTCCTGCTGGTTGTCCATCCTCGTGATGAAGCCATAACGTGCCCTGAAGCTGTACCACTTGACCTTCTCCGAGGTGGTGGTGGGTGGGGAAGGAGTAGTGGGGGGTGTGGAGGATGTGTGGGTGCCTGTGGTGGGCCTGGCAGGCTGAGAAGGACATGTTGCTCTGGCTGCTGCTCCACTCGAACTGCTCGTGGAAGCTTCGGCCAGGCCTTATATAGCTTTGGCAGACTAACTACCACCCGCCAGAAAATGGAACTAAACACCGTCCGGATACACATAAACTATGCACCTAAAAACCGCCCGAAAGCCATGAATCTCTGCCAAAAATCCAACAATGAAGAAAATGTGTCATGGAAAATCTATCTATCTATCTATAGCCCGACGCCCTAATCCCGCAAAGGGTGGCCACAGACAAAACGCCTCCAAGTCACTCTGTCACCCACCATTTGACTACCCTCCCCCCAACTCACCTCCCCCTCCCTCATATACCTCTCAACTCCATCCCTCCACCTCATCCTCGGTCTACCCCTCCCTCTCCCTCCCTCCACCTCACCTACATACACCCTCTTTGTCAGTCTTTCATTCTCCATTCTCTCCACATGTCCAAACCACCTCAGTGTATTTCTCCTAATCTTCTCAACCACATCCACATCTACCCCACAACTTTCCTTCACTTCTTCATTCGTTAACCTGTCCCTCCACGTCACTCCACATGCTCCTCTCAAGTAACTCATTTCCACTGCTCTCACTCTTGACTTGTTACCCTCTTGCAAGGGCCACGCCTCGCTTCCATACGTCAGGGTAGGGATCACAATACTATCATGCAGTGACTTCTTAACTTCCATACTCACCTCCCTATTTCTCATCACTGCTTTCAGCGTACCAACAACCTTCCTTCCCTGTTGTACCCTTTCACGTACTTCATCCCCCAAAGTTCCATCCTTACTCATCA
>NC_137062.1:13385067-13402567 GCF_032717465.1 Coenobita brevimanus | reverse complement strand
AAACTGGCGTCACTTTGAAGGAAGTCGAAGTCAAGAGTGAGAGATGACTTCGCGGCTCGAGAGAAGGAGACGTCACGTATAGGTAGAAGTCGATGTCACTTGCAGATAGACACAACGATATATGAAAAGTGAACACTACGTCATCCTGAGGGTGTAGTTGACGTCCCTTGTTGAAAGAACCCGATGTCAACTGTAGAGAGAAGTTGTTGCTGCGGAGAGTTGTCAGAGTCACCAACAGGGAGAAGTCGATGTCACTTGTAGAAATAACTCGACGACACCTGTGAACAGAAGTGGATGTCATCTGCCGCTAGAAGACGATGCCACCTCTTAATACAGGGACTTTGCAGCTGCAGAAAAGAATTTGCCATTCCATGCAATGGAAGATGAGTCGATGTTAGTGGTAAAGATCATGTCACCTGCAAAAAAGCACAAGTTTGCAATGAGAGAGAGAGAGAGAGAGAGAGAGAGAGAGAGAGAGAGAGAGAGAGAGAGAGAGAGAGATATTCGTTAGTAAAATAAAAGATGTTAACAGTACCCAAATATACTGAAGTATGCGTCACCTCCAATACGAGATGCGATCTTACCTGATAAATGAAAATATATTACTAGGTGCTACCTCAACTGTTTTTAGACATACCAGTTATTGCCTGGTGGACATAACTAGATCCTATCTCAGCTGTGCCTAGACAGACCAGTTATTACCTGGTGGACATAACTAGATCCTATCTCAGCTGTGCCTAGACAGACCAGTTATTACCTGGTGGATATAACTAGATCCTATCTCAGCTGTGCCTAGACAGACCAGTTATTACCTGGTGGACATAACTAGATCCTATCTCAGCTGTACCTAGACAGACCAGTTATTACCTGGTGGACATAACTAGATCCTATCTCAGCTGTGCCTAGACAGACCAGTTATTACCTGGTGGACATAACTAGATCCTATCTCAGCTGTGCCTAGACAGACCAGTTATTACCTGGTGGACATAACTAGATCCTATCTCAGCTGTGCCTAGACAGACCAGTTATTACCTGGTGGACATAACTAGAACGTATCTCAGGTGTGCCTAGACAGACCAGTTATTACCTGGTGGACATAACTAGATCCTATCTCAGCTGTGCCTAGACAGACCAGTTATTACCTGGTGGACATAACTAGATCCTATCTCAGCTGTGCCTAGACAGACCAGTTATTACCTGGTGGACATAACTAGATCCTATCTCAGCTGTGCTTAGACAGACCAGTTATTACCTGGTGGACATAACTAGATCCTATCTCAGCTGTGGCTAGACAGACCAGTTATTACCTGGTGGACATAACTAGATCCTATCTCAGTTGTGCCTAGACAGATCAGTTATTACCTGGTGGACATACGGTAACTGGATCCTATCTCAGCTGTGCCTAGACAGACCAGTTATTACCTGGTGGACATACAGTAACTGGATCCTATCTCAGCTGTACGAACGTAACAGAGATTCTCTGAATATTTTTCCTGGCAGTTGTCATGAGGTCTTTTTTTCCTGGGTTTTATATCCCTGGTTCTTATTGCCCCGGGGGATTTCTAGCACCTGGGTTCTTCTTCCCTCTGATATCTTACTACCTTCTGGGTCTTATACCCCGGAAGTCTTCTTTCACCCAGGGTCAGAGGAGCGCGTGCCCTCTCTCTACTCCTCCAACTCCTAATGATTCATTGAAGTTGTTGTTGGTGGTGGTTTTTAGTTTCCTGTTCTTTGAGGGAATCGGGCCCAGGTCAGTGGCGGAATGTCGGAGGTAAAGGTGGGAGTAGTCTGACTAATATACTGTAGGATAGCTGCTTCACTTGGGAAGGAGCTTGCTGCCTTTTGAATGCAACATTCGTTGTAGGGAGTCACATCTTCATCCCAGTAAACACGGACGATTGTGTCTACTAGGCAATGAAGTTCGTCGTCGCAGAGGTAGTGGTCTTGCAGGGCGTCCAGTTGGTGGTCGGTGAGGGAAAAGATGTAAGCACTGGTCTTGGTGTCCATTGGTGGTATCATGGTGGAGATGTGGTGCAAGGCGTCGGCAGGGTCTTGTTGGCGCTGTTCTGGTGTTGGTGGCAATGAAGAGGTGCTGGCAGGTACTGGTTTCTTCTTCTTTGTCTTCTTTCGTGATGGTGAAGCAGCAGGTGATTGTGAAGCTAGAGGAGAGGCAGGACACTCTTCAATCTCGATTATTCCAGTGGTGATAGGGCAAGGGGGTGCTGGTCATCTTGTGGCAGAGGTGGTGGTGGAGAGGGCAGAGGAGGCGGCAGAGCCGGGATGACAACATTGACTGCCTCTTCAAGGATGGAAAACGAGGCAGTTAGTTATGGTGGAGCAGCACAGGGATTAATATGGAGAGGGCTGTCCGGTCTTCTTGTACAACTGCAATCGCATATTGTCTGCATACAATTTTGCGGTCCTGGGTGGTATTATCCTCATCAGCTGCACATCAACGTGGATGTTTGCGTCGATCTGGGGCGGGGGTAGATCCCTCCACTTGGCTGCCAGAAGGGCCGGTGACAGAGGCAGCTTCTGGCCCCTTACTCCCTCTTCTGATAGTACACTCCACTCTCACCGCCTCCACCAAGGACTTTCCAACCTTCCTGAGGTTTGGATTTTCGCAGAGAGTAGTCAGCGTCACCTGCGGAGAGTAGTCGGCGTCACCTCCAGAGAGTAGTCAGCGTCACCCTGCAGAGAGTAGACAGTGTCACCTGTAGAGATAAGGCAGTGTCACTTGTAGGGAGAAGGTAGACAAAAGTCGACTTTCCATTCCGATAAAATGAGATGTCACCTGCAGAGAGAAGTCGAAGTCACCTGCAGGAAGAAGTGTATGATGCTGAATTTGCAGACAGAACTGAACATCACATAGAAAGTGCTGTTGATATCATCAGAGACCAGCAGAGAGAAATCTACGTCACTTGCAGAAAGTACTCGACATCACATGCACAGAGAAGCTGATTACATCTGCGATTAGAATGTGATGCCACCTCAGCAAATTTAGACTTTGGAAAATGAAGACAAGAATTTCCCATCACTTGAATGGAAGAGTCGATGTAAGCGGTAAAGATCATGTCATCTGCAAAGAAACAAAACTCGATATTGAGAGAGAGAGAGAGAGAGAGAGAGAGAGAGAGAGAGAGAGAGAGAAAGCGAGAGAGAGAGAGAGAGAGAGAGAGTGAGAGACAGCCAACGTTAAAGAAAAGAAAGAAGGCAGCCTTACCTGGATCCTCTTCAACTTTACCTGGAATTATTACGTCGGGGTCGCCTGCCGTGATACGTCGAGGTCACCTGCAAATAGAAGTTGCCGTCTCCCGCCAAAAGAGGCCGACGTCACTTGTTGATAGAGTCGACTTTCACTACGGACTGAAGTGGACATCAGTTGCACAGAGAAATCAGCGTCACCTACAAAAAGAAGTCAATGTTCCGAGCAGGAAGAAGTGACACCACCTTCAAAGAAGTGTGAGTTGCCGTCAGGATCAATGACGCCTACAAGGAAAGTGAGTTGAAGTGACCTGAAAAGAGAGACAACTTGACATAGTGAAAGATATATAGATAAAGACACACACACACACACACACACACACACACACACACACACACACACACACCACACACACACACACACGCACGCACCCCCCCACAGAGAGAGAGAGAGAGAGAGAGAGATTTAACGGTAACGGAAAGATGGAAGGAAACATTACCTGATAATGTTGACGTCGATGTCACCTGCCGTGATATGTCGAGGTGAACAGCAAATAGAATTTCCAGTCTCGTATACAAACCGGCTGACGTCACGTGTAGAGAGAGCCAAACTGCACTACTGCATGAAGTGGAAATCACATGCATAGAGAAATCAGCGTCACCTGCAGAAAGAAGTGGACATTCCTTGCAGGAAGAAGGTCACACCGCCTCTTGACATCTGTTAACGTTACCTGCTTAGAGGAGTTTGTGTTACTTGTAAATGATGCCGGCGCCACCAGGAGAGAAGCCGACGTCACGTGCAAAGAGATGTCGACGTGTCGTTTAGAGAGAAGGTGACGTTTCCTGCAGACAGAAGTGGACGTCACCTTCAGAGAGAACCGACGATATATGAAGTGAGAACCCGACGTCATCCGCAGAGAGTAGTTGACGTCCATTGTAGAGAGAAGCCGATGGCATAACCTGGCCTGAAGCTGTACCACTTGACCTTCCCCGAGGTGGTGGTGGGTGGGGAAGTTGTAGTGGGGGGTGTGGAGGATGTGTGGGTGCCTGTGGTGGGCCTGGCAGGCTGGGAAGGACATGTTGCTCTGGCTGCTGCTCCACCCGAACTGCTCGTGGAAGCTTCGGCCAGGCCTTATATAGCTTTGGCAGACTAACTACCACCCGCCAGAAAATGGAACTAAACACCGCCCGGATACACATCAACTATGCACCTAAAAACCGCCCGAAAGCCATGAATCTCTGCCAAAAATCCAACAATGAAGAAAATGTGTCATGGAAAATACTGCTATGAATATGTTACCACTAAATTAACAGCAACAACAACAACAACAATTTAATAATAATAATAATAATAATAATAATAATAATAATAATAATAATAATAATAATAATTGTTGTAGTAGTAGTAGTAGTAGTTGAAGTAGTAGCCTAGTAGCCTATATATCTATCTATGGCCCGGCGCCCTAGTCCGGCAAAGGGTGGCCGCAGACAAAACGCCTCCAAGTCGCTCTGTCACCCACCATTTGACTACCCTCCCCCCAACTCACCCTCCCTCCCTCATATACCTCTCAACTCCATCCCTCCACCTCATCCTCGGTCTATCCCTCCCTCTCCCTCCCTTCACCTCCTCACCTACATACACCCTCTTAGTCAGTCTTTCATTCTCCATTCTCTCCACATGTCCAAACCACCTCAGTGTATTTCTCCTAATCTTCTCAATCACATCCACATCCACCCCACAACGTTCTTTCACTTCTTCATTCGTCAACCTGTCCCTCCCCGTCACTCCTAGTAGTGGTAGGAAGAATAATACCAGTAGTGATCATGACAATAGTGATGATAGTGATTAGAGTGATCTCTGCAAAGAGAAGTTGACGTTTCCTCCGCTGAGTGGTAAGAGTTACCTGCAAAGAGTAGTCACCTTTACCTGCAGAGAGTAGTCGCCGTCACCTGCAGAGAGTAGTTGGCGTCACCTGCAGAGAGTAGTCGGCGTCACCTGCAGAGAGTAGTCGGCGTCACCTGAGGAGAGTTGTCGGCGTCACCTGCAGAGAGCACTCGGCGTCACCTGCAGAGAAAAGGTGGTGTCACACGTAGAGAGAAGGCAGAGAAAAGTCGACTTCCCATTCCGAGAAAATGAGATGTCACCTGCAGAGAGAAGTCGAAGTCACCTGCAGGAAGAAGTCTATGATGCTGTAATTGCAGAGAGAACTCAACATCACCTGCAAAGAGAGGTCGATATGATCAGCGACCAGAAGACAATGCAGCCTCCTAAGAAACAGTCAATGTCACCTTTAAAGAGGAATTCGATGTCAATTGCAGTGAAAGACAAGTCTATGTGAGTGGAAAAGAAGTTTGTGTCAACTGGAAAGAGACAGAAGTCAACTTTACGTGTGTGTGTGTGTGTGTGTGTGTATACGTGAGAGAGAGAGAGAGAGAGAGAGAGAGAGAGAGAGAGAGAGAGAGAGAGAGAGAGAGAGGAACTCATGGTTAATGAAAAGGAAGAAGTCAACCTTGCCTGAAAGTACTGAATTCGGCGTCACCTGGCGAGATATGTGGATGTCATATCACAACGTCTTGCTGTAACGAGGTGCTTTTAAACGCAAAATGAAAGATAAGCATTAGGGAGCCGAATGCTAATCGCCAGTCAGAATATGCTGTTGGCCAAGTCCAAGTTTTAGGCCGTATCTTGAGATCCTGAAGGTTTCATGTTCAAGCCGTTCATTTTTTTTTTTTTTTTTTTTAAATAACAGAACGGAGGAAGGAAAAACAAATGGAGAAAAAAAAATAATCCATACACCAGATTACTGGTGTCCTCTGTTCATAAAATATCTGTAACAGTTAGACTTGAACAGTTGTAGGTTGAAATTTGGAGGAAAACAACTCTGGGGAAGCGAGTTCCAGAGAGATGCAGTTCGGGGAATGAAAGAATTCTGATAGGCAGAAGTTCTGCAATATGGTTGAGTGACATTCCAGTCATGAGCGCTACCAGATGCCCGTGTAGCACGAGGGAAGGCATGGAGAGGTGGCACCATGGACGCAACTTCGTCTGAGCATTTGCCAAAAAAATATCTGTAAAATAATGCAAGGGAGGCAACATTCCTTCTTACTTGCAGGGGAGGTAGTTTATATGTAATGGCAGGATTGTTAATGACTCTAACAGCTTTATTCTGAATTTTGTCTAGTTGTCTTAATGCAACCTCTCCACAACCATCCCACAAGGGTGAGCAATATTCAAGCTGAGAGCGCACATGACTCTTATAAATTATAGCTAACTGCTCATCGGCGAAGAAGTTACGGACTCTGTACAATAATCCAAGTTTCTTTGAGGCGGTTTTAGCAAGTGATCTGACATGAGAGGTCCAGCTGAGGGCACTGTTAAGTGAGACACCAAGAATTTCAATACTTTTGGAGATGGGAATATTAGTAGCACTGAAGGTAATGTACGAATCTGGCAATATCTGTCTATTAGTAAACTGTATATATTTAGTTTTACTAGCATTAAAAGAGACAAGGTTGTTTTGTCCCCATTCACTGATTGTAGATAGATCTTGATTTATGGAGATGGCTGTACTGAGTTGAGAGGTAGAGATATTAGACTTTGTAAATGGATGTCTGAGTGTGAATGAACTATGTAGTGTTGAGTCATCTGCATATGAGTGAATGGGATTGTGAGTGACAGATAAGAGATCATTAATATGAACCAGAAATAGGGTTGGCGCCAGAACTGATCCCTGCGGCACGCCGGCGTTAATTGAGTGGAAATTCGAATATACATCATCTACTTTTACTCTTATTTTCCTGTCACTAAGATAAGAAGAAATCAAAGGAACAAAAGACGTTAGTCCATAGCAAGGGAGTTTGGACAGCAGGGAACGGTGCCATACTCTGTCGAAAGCTTTAGAGATATCAAGAGCTACTGCATGAGTTTCTCCAAAAAGATCAATTGATTGATGGATGGTATGAGTTAAGAGATTGAGTGTGTCAATGGTGGATCTTTCGTGGCGAAAACCGTATTGTCTATCATTAATTAAATTGTTGGATTCAAGATGTTTAACAATATGCTTATTAATTAAAGTTTCAAATACCTTACCAAGAGAAGATGTGATAGCTATTGGTCTGTAATTGGAGGGGTCAGACGAACTTCCTTTCTTCGGAACTGGGTGGATATTGGCTTCTTTCCATGAATTTGGGAATAAAGAAGTACGTATGCATAGTCTGAATAATTTAGCTAGGACAGAGGCAAGTTCAGGGGAACACTTTTTCAAAACAATTGGCGGAATTCCATCTGGACCTGGAGCTTTGTTGGTAGGTAAATTGTCTAGGATGGATTTTACAAATCTTGTCTGTATTTTAAGTGGGGCAATTTCGGGAGAATCAAGTTCCAGTACTGAGACGTTCTGGCTGGTATCATCTATGGTAGAGTTTCTTGCAAAGGTACTAGCAAAGATATCTGCTTTCCCACGTGGGTCATTTGTAATATTGCCATCTGAAGATTTTATTGGGGGAATGGAAGATGATTTGTTAAAGTTATTATTGAAAGAATTAAGAGTTGACCAGAATATTTTATTGTCATTAGGGTTGTTAAGTAGTTTTGATGCTTGCTTTTGAAGAAAGTTTGATTTAGATAGATTTAATACAGCTTTTGCATGATTTCTAGCAATTATAAATTGGGAGAGTGATTCAGGTGTTTTTTATTTTAAGTAAGAGTTATATGCTAATGACTTTTGGGCTGTTGCTCTGGCACAATTGCCATCAAACCATTTTGGAGAGTTTGATCTTTTAGTGAATTGTTGACTTGGTATGAATAAATCCATACCAGCTAGTATTAAGTCACAAATGTGGGACTTGGTAGAATTGGGATCACTAGGGAAGAAAGACTGCCATGGAACATCAGCAAGATAATTTCTAAATCCACCCCAGTCTGCCCTGTCAAAGTGCCATCGGGTCACCCTGACAGGTTCGGAATGGGGAGGTGTAGGAGGGTTAACTAATGAGGCTTTGATGAGATTGTGGTCAGAGGATCCAAGTGGTGACAGTACCTCTATCCTGTATTGATCTGGATTATTTGTCAAGAATAAATCCAAGAGATGGGCATTATGGTCAGGATTATCAGGTATTCTGGTTGGTTGCTTTACCAACTGGGTGAGATTAAACGATTCCGCAAACAGCTCGCATTCTAGACCAGCGTCGTCAGTCCGGGCAGAATGCAATAACCATTCAACATTGTGTATGTTAAAATCACCCAAAATGGTAATTTCATTGCCAAGGGCAAGGTCAAGGTTACTCAAATGAGTGGATATGGAATCAAATACACTGGGTTCCGAAGAAGCATTGGGGGAACGATAAACTACACAGATATATTTGGTAATGTTTTGGCAATTTAATTTATATAATGAGTAATCAAAACTGGATGAAGTGAAGTTTAAAATAGTATCAACTGCATATTGGGATTTGATTTAACAACAGGTGCCGCCCTTGTTTCGAAAGTTTGTAAGGAGATGGTAACCGGGAAAACAAAATGGAGATATATCAGTAGAGGGTGAGATTTGTGGTTCTGTGGTTATATCGGACATTAGATATAATGGTGCTAAAGGAGGGCGACAAAAACTACTTGACATTTGGCAGCCATTTTGGTGACATTGGCCTTGACCGTCAGTGCCCATTCTCGATTCCGTCCAAGATTTTGTCCATATCTTGATACCCTGAAGGTTTCATGTTGATAGCTCAAGCTGTTCAAGAAATATAATGGTGCTAAAGACGTGCAATAAAAACTAGTTGACCATTGGCAGTCATTTTGGTGACCTTGACCTTGACCCCGAGAACCCATTTTCGAACTCGTCCAAGATATTGTTCATATCTTGAAACCCTGAAGGTTTCATGTTGATAGCTCAAGCCGTTCATGAGATATAATGGGAACACACTCACAGACACACACACACACACACACACACACACACACACACACACACACACACACACACACACACACACACACACACACACACACACTCAGGCAGGCAAAAAACATTATTTCTCTGCTTTCCAAAGGTGGGCGATAATAACATCGGTTGCCATCACGAGATGGCCCTGTAGGAGCGACTGAATTCCTGCTGTTGATGGGTTTGCTCGGACAGACACTGACGGGTTGCTCTACCACTACAACTGTCATATAACTACTGTATATATGGGGATATGGTATATGGTACTTTACTATAGGGTCACATGCACCAAGTCCGTTCATGCACAGGGTAACTTGTGCACGAAGTAACCTATTTGACAACCCTGTTTGTGGGTATAACATTCTAAACAGGTAACTTTCTGAGACAGCCAGAGAGACAACGTTGTGTACAGAAATCAAATTGTCCTTGTGTCCATCATGCAGGTGACCGTCTTCATGATTTGAGACTGACGGGTTCCTACTCACCATCATCTTCGTCATTACCATAATTACCCGGATCATCACTATCATCATCATCATTATCACAGATGATGATTGTAGTTGTTGTTGTTGGGCCATCCCAGTGTGTCTGACAGAGTAGACCCATCAACCGCTGGCAAACAACCACCCCTGCATGGCCTTCCCGTGCAGTGAACCTATATTCCCTTGCCACCTATAGCACCTTGCCACAGCCAAGCGGGGGGAAGTGTTAGTTTGGTTCCTGGATGGACTGCACATTTGCCTTTCCCCATCCAGTTAATAGGGACCCCATAATAGACTCCACATCTCCCCGTTATTTCGTTATATGGATACCACCAACATTGTAAGTATTTTCCTGTGTTGAAGAAAACCATTAGGCTTTTCACACAATGTAGAGCCACCAGAAGAAGCTGAAGAAGCGAGCTCTGAGGGTAGGGACGCTGAATGTGGGGAACATGACTGGTAGAGGTAGGAAGCTGGCTGACATGATGGACAGAAGAAAAGTGGAAGTACTGTGTGTGCAAGAAACAAGGTGGAAAGGAAACAGGGTACCTGACAAGAAACATGGTGGGAAGGAAGCAGGGTACGTGACATCGGCGCAGGGTGTAAGCTCACCTACAGAGAAGCAAAAACACAAGGAAGAAACGATGTTGGAATAAACTTGGATAAGAATTGGAAGGAGCTGGTGGGTGTGGGAAGGAAAAGTGATCGGATAATGAGTGTGAAAGTGGAACATGGCGGCTTGGTGCTAAATGTGGTTTGTGCCTTTGCACCACAGGTCGGGTGTAGTGAGGGAGAAAAGGAGGAGTTCAGGAGGCATCTGGATGAAGTACTGGTAGGGGTCCAGAAGGAGAAAAAGTTTTCACTGGAGGAGACCTGAATGGCCATGAGGGCAGGGAGAGGGGTGTGTTTTCTAGAGTGCATGGTGGTTTCGGAAGTGAGGTGATGATCGCAGAAGCAGAGAGTATAATTGACTTCGCACTGGAAGAAGACAGGGCTACGCTAAATATTTTGTTTAATTGAGAGAGAGAGAGAGAGAGAGGGAGAGAGAGAGAGAGAGAGAGAGAGAGAGAGAGAGAGAGAGAGAGAGAGAGAGAGAGATGATGCCTACATAATTATAACGGTGCTATTCCTTACCGCCCCAGGAGTTGTCGTGTGTTGCGGAGCCGGGCCTGTCAGCGTTGTCAATGAGCTACCTGCAACATTTATTCATTTCCTACTCCCACTGCCACACCCACGCCCACATCAGCAGACTGAGCTGTTCACGCAACACATTAGATAACGTTATAGTATTTTCTAGAGGATCTCTGTTTGTCCGTCTGTCTGTCTGTGCCCCCCTGTGTGTGTGTGTGTGTGTGTGTGTGTGTGTGTGTGTGTGTGTGTGTGTGTGTGTGTGTGTGTGTGTGTGTGTGTGCGTGTGCGTGTGTGTGTAGTCTACTACAACTATTCTGTCGACTGCCAAGCTAAAAAGATAGTGATGGTCTTGTCATATGCATCTGTTAGTTTCATTACCCAGGTGTGTCCTTCCCAAGATATTATCCTTCCTTATCCCCCATGCCAGTCTTTCACACAGTATCATTTCCAGTATCAAGTCATCAATCTGTTGAATCATACCCATATACTACACACACTAACATACGTACAAACTGACACCACTGACACCCTTCCTAATTCGTACATGGCCAACTTGGGGAGAGGTTGGTTTTGGCTGTCACTCACCTTCCCTCAGCGGGGTGTCCAGTCCTAATAGATATTAGGTACAGAATAAATATTTTGTTGGTATAAACTGTCTTTATCTATTAATTTATTTAATTAAAGTCTGTAGCCTGTCCACTTCGCCTCATCCTTCCTCCCACTCTTTGCTGCCACAGGGAAGACTATATTAGTGGAAAATGCCAGACAGGGAGAACGGAACGATGACGGCAGGAGAGTGGGGGGAGACAGGAACAGGAAACGTAGGGCAGCAGGATAGCTGACCGATGAACGAGTGAGCTGAAGTGGGCTGAAGGCAGAGAATAGACTGAAGGAGGAGGGTGGATGGGGACGTGGAAGGCGAGAGAGGTGGAGACGGGATGATAAGGCGGGGGGATGGGACGGGGCAAAGAGAGAGAGAGAGAGAGAGAGAGAGAGAGGGAGTGGAGGGGTGAAGTTGAACAAAAGAGAAAGAACGCAAGTGGTTTTAGGGGAATTTTTATCTATGGGAAGAGTGAAAGATTTTACATGTGTAGGTTTCATTGAGTTAATGATGCACAGACCTGACTTTTTAAAATATGTTATTCAGAGATCCAGGTTAGCATCATGACAGCCGTGTTCTTTCTTAAATTTTAGAGAACGCATGATTATATAGAACAATATATCTAATCATGCTTGTTTAATGTAAATTTTGAATCTCTGTCTGTCTGTCTCTCTCTCTCTCTTTCTCTCTCTCTCTCTCTCTCTTTCTCTCAGCATTAAATAAACATTTAATGGATAGTGACGCAAGCAGAGCGTGGAAACTAACATATCGTTCCATTCAAAGCGATTTAACAACACACACACACACACACACACACACACACACACACACACACACACACACCTGTCCTGCTCAACAGCATCAGGATGCCTCTCGCGACCCAACGTAAATATTGTGGTGGCAAGATCCATCGTAGAGTCCAAAGCCCCTGCCATAAATCTTACCCAGTGTGAGGAGGCAGGCCATTCTGCTGCTCTTACAGCACCTCAACTGCAAATATACCATACATCTGTCTATCTGTCTGTCTGTCTGTCTATGCTTTCATCTATGTGTCTATGTAGCTGTCTCTCTATCTGTATGTCTGTCAGTCTATCTATCTATCGATCTATCGGTCTTGTTCTATAGCCAGTGTGGTGCTCAAAGCCACTGCCATAAATCTTACCCTTGTGCGATGAGGGAGTCATGGCTTGTGTTTTTATACTAACTTAACAGCGACACACATCTATTTATCTGTGTATCTGCCTGTATGTACCTTTCTGTTCATCTTCCTATCTATCTATCTATCCATCTGTCTATCTATCTACGTAGTTAGCTAGCTAGTTCTAAATTCAGCAGTGTCCAAAGACACCATCATATATCTTTGTGTAGTGTGGTGGGGAAGACCACGGTTGTGTTCATATACCACCCTCAGAGCCACCACACGCATCGCTTATACATGTATCTCTCTCTCTCTCTCTCTCTCTCTCTCTCTCTCTCTCTTGGTCTATCTATCTGTCTGTCTATCTAAATCTCATGTTGTAAATCTATCACCTACTTCAAAGACATTTTAATATATTTTACAGTAGGTTCATGAGGGTGGCTGGTGTGCTGGTATCTCACCTCCACCACAACCACACCTTTCAGGCATGTATTATCTATCTACCTTTGACTGGCTATTTGTATGTCTTCTTGTCTCTCTTCTTGTCTTCTATTCTGAAAAGAAAATCAATAGTCATACCACTTGCTACCATCTCCACAGTTCTTTCTTACATTGCCTCATTGTTTACACCATCTCCTCAAACTCAACAATGCCACCTCCACTACGTATATTCATCAAAAATAATTAAACTACCACCACCATTTTCTCATCCACTGCTCCACCACCACTACCACCAGTGCTCAGGTAATACTACCACTACCACCACTACCATCATCCGCAATACCATCGCTTATCTAATATCACCACCAACATCACCAACATCTCTTATTCAGTACCTCACCGACCACCACCATCACACATCAGCACCACCACCACAACCACCATCTTCACTGTTCCAGTTATAAAAAAAAACTCCACCACTGTAGGCTACCACCAAAATTCCAGAAAATACCATTACAAACACGATTGTTACCACACTCATGGTCTAATTATCACACTTATCAGTGTGTAAGCCATATCTTGCCCGTTGGAGGACTGCTAGACCTCGCATATAGACTTTCGTTATACTGTTAATGCCTTGAATCGGATACTTGGATATGCAGAAGAATTGGACTTCTGAAAATTATGAATAATTCCATAATTACAGGTAAGATAAGGTAGGGGCAACGCATATGTGTACTTTTTAAACGGATATAACAACACAAGATGGTCTAATGCTCCAGTATATTCCACTGAATCTTTTCAACATTCCTTATCAGTTCAAGTGCAAACTATCAAGTAAAACAGGCTGTTAACTGATGGTCGTGCTGTGTTGCACTCACTATCTGGTTACTGTCTCCATACCTCTACACCCAGCAATAAAAATGCCAACTGCATCAAGGAGGCTGTTTGCCGGTGCCTCGCTCTCTCTCTCACGCCTTCCACCAATTCACTTTTTAATTCTGGTTATTCACTTTGGCTGCATACCTACAGTTTTTTGTGCTTGTTGCCAGAGCGTCCAGCAAAGTGAAGGTGTTGTGTGTAGTGTTGGTGGTAACGTGAAGGTGTTGTGTGTAGTGTTGGTGGTAACGTGGAGGTGTTGTGTGTAGTGTTGGTGGTAACGTGGAGGTGTTGTGTGTAGTGTTGGTGGTAACGTGGAGGTGTTGTGTGTAGTGTTGGTGGTAACGTGGAGGTGTTGTGTGTAGTGTTGGTAGTAACGTGGAGGTGTTGTGTGTAGTGTTGGTGGTAACGTGATGTTGTGTATAGTGTTGGTAGTAACGTGGAGGTGTTGTGTGTAGTGTTGGTGGTAACGTGAAGGTGTTGTGTGTAGTGTTGGTGGTAACGTGGAGGTGTTGTGTGTAGTGTTGGTGGTAACGTGAAGGTGTTGTGTGTAGTGTTGGTGGTAACGTGGAGGTGTTGTGTGTAGTGTTGGTGGTAACGTGGAGGTGTTGTGTGTAGTGTTGGTGGTAACGTTGAGGTGTTGTGTGTTATGGTAATGGTAACGTGGAGGTGTTGTGTGTAGTGTTGGTGGTAACGTGGTGTTGTGTGTAGTGTTGGTGGTAACGTGGAGGTGTTGTGTGTAGTGTTGGTGGTAACGTGGAGGTGTTGTGTGTTATGGTAATGGTAACGTGGAGGTGTTGTGTGTAGTGTTGGTGGTAAGGTGGTGTTGTGTGTTGTGTTGGTGGTAACGTGGAGGTGTTGTGTGTAGTGTTGGTGGTAACGTGGAGGTGTTGTGTGTAGTCTTGGTGGTAACGTGGTGGTATTGTGTGTACAGTAGTGTTTTTGGTAACGTGAAGGTGTTGTGTGTAGTGTTGGTGGTAACGTGGTGGTGTTGTGTGTAGTGTTGGTGGTAACGTGGAGGTGTTGTGTGTAGTGTTGGTGGTAACGTGGAGGTGTTGTGTGTAGTGTTGGTGGTAACGTGGAGGTGTTGTGTGTAGTGTTGGTGGTAACGTGGAGGTGTTGTGTGTAGTGTTGGTGGTAACGTGGAGGTGTTGTGTGTAGTGTTGGTGGTAACGTGGAGGTGTTGTGTGTAGTGTTGGTGGTAACGTGGAGGTGTTGTGTGTAGTGTTGGTGGTAACGTGGAGGTGTTGTGTGTAGTGTTGGTGGTAATGTGGAGGTGTTGTGTGTAGTGTTGGTGGTAATGTGGAGGTGTTGTGTGTAGTGTTGGTGGTAATGTGGAGGTGTTGTGTGTAGTGTTGGTGGTAATGTGGAGGTGTTGTGTGTAGTGTTGGTGGTAATGTGGAGGTGTTGTGTGTAGTGTTGGTGGTAATGTGGAGGTGTTGTGTGTAGTGTTGGTGGTAATGTGGAGGTGTTGTGTGTAGTGTTGGTGGTAATGTGGAGGTGTTGTGTGTAGTGTTGGTGGTAATGTGGAGGTGTTGTGTGTAGTGTTGGTGGTAATGTGGAGGTGTTGTGTGTAGTGTTGGTGGTAATGTGGAGGTGTTGTGTGTAGTGTTGGTGGTAATGTGGAGGTGTTGTGTGTAGTGTTGGTGGTAATGTGGAGGTGTTGTGTGTAGTGTTGGTGGTAATGTGGAGGTGTTGTGTGTAGTGTTGGTGGTAATGTGGAGGTGTTGTGTGTAGTGCTTGTGTGTAACGTTACCATTATATAATATTGCTTGTACTGTACATGAATTTCTTTATCCTATGTTGTGACTGCTGTGACTGGTGTAAATGTGTCAGTTATTGAGGGTGAGACTTATAATTTGGTTTAATAAAGTGAAACCCTTGGAAAGCTTATAAAAGTATGTCAAGTAACACTTTAATTGCTATTGTGAGTACATGCAAGGACTTAATGTAGGCTGCCATCAAGGGATTTTTTTTTTTTTTTTTTTTTTTGGGGGGGTGAGACTTTGTCAGTGAAAGGATTAACATTTTTTCACCTTCCCCTAGCGTAGCTGTTTTATGACCGGGCCTGTTGTTTGTGTATGACGAAGAAATTAAGTTATAAATCTCTACAGGCTAAATAAAACTGTTTAATGTAGCCTAAGCTGCAAAAACTTACCAGAGTTTACCGACCTTGATAGGGTTTGTTGCGGTAATAATCTGGAGTCCCCTGTGACTCACTCACAGCTGAATAAAATCGTCTGGCGTTAGCTGCTATACAGTACATTGATATACCTGTTCCGATTTTGTGAGACATAATAGTAATTCTCTTAACTATGAGACTCCTATGACTCAAAATCACCAGCGTAAAATTGTTTGGCATTAGTTGAAACAAATCTTAGAACTGACCCCTCCATAAGGAATTTGAGAGTGGCACTAACTCTTAGGATCTTATGACTCATTGTATAAAATTATTTAGAGTTAAGTGAACTGTAACACCAGAGTTGTCCCAGTCATGAGAAAGTATCATCTTCGTTCCGTCACGTGTTCTGCTTTTTGACACTGCCTTTGCGATTTTATTTCTCTTCGCTCTTTTCTTTTCGTCCTTCTTTAACGCCCACCCGGGCACAATTCTTTAAAATTTCTTCCTAGCACCAGATAGTTTTATCCAGCTCAGGTGAGACTTTGGAAGTGTGCGCTGGGGTAAATATGGCCTTCATTAACACTTCGGCTGCTAATGGGATCTCCCACGTTGAATAAAATTATCTAACTGTATCTGCATATACTTAAATACATCACTGTATCGAAAAAATGAACGACTTCTTTTTCTTCCCTTCTTTTCTCTCCTACAATTCCTTCATCCTTTCTCCCTCTTTGTCTACATTCCTCTTCCCTCACTCTGTCTTCTCCCTCCCTCTGTCACGAACTTCTTCCTCCCTCCCTCCTTGTCTACCTTCCTCTTACCTCTTTCTTTCCTCACTTTTCATTTTCAGCCATCTTTTCTTCCCCTTTCCATACCTTGCTGCTAACTCAGTCTTTGATCGTCAAGGTCCCTCACTTTAAAAAACTCTGTCCAGTCAGCGACTCTTGTATATGATAACTTTTTAAGTCCTGTTTCACTGTACTCTCCTTCTTCTGCATTCACCCCTGTTATCTAGACTTTTTTTTTTTTTTTCAAAACGTCTCACTCGCACGAAATCTGGTAGCCTGTCACGATGTACAAAATAATTGTGAACATACAAGAATGTCTGGATCATTACCTTGAGCAGTGTAAGGGCCGAGAGATTGTGTGGAAACGTGAATGGCATTGCTTAAGGCGTAAAAATATACATTGGTTGAGTGAGTGTGAGGGTGAGGTGAGGGCGGGCGGAATGACCAAACAGGGCAATGGTTCTGCATATACACCTAGTGCGTTTGAGAGTGGGTGTGAGCTGAGATAATGGTTTGCCTTTACACACTCCTTCACCTGCGCTTATGAAGGCAGGGGAAGCGGGGGGGAGAGGTGGATGTGGAAGAACTCAAAAGAACCGCTTCAGTCTGATAACTGTGAGGAGTAAGGAGGTATTTCAAAACCCACGTGACCTGATAAGTAAGGTGAACATCTATTATTATCTTGCCTTGGTGCATTATTGGCCGCCATCCTGTGTGGACTGATACTAAGCCTTAATTAACTCCTTTCCATACTAGAACAAAATGATTTAATAAA
>NC_137062.1:13362567-13380067 GCF_032717465.1 Coenobita brevimanus | reverse complement strand
CTTTATTTCGCAGCCGCTTTCTCGACTGCGTCCTGAGGTACTAGGCAAGGCCGGTGCGTGTTTACTGTTGTGGATCTTAATGTACAGCTTGGGAAGGCTTTAATGTATAATTGCCACGCCCATATAGAGCAACCTAAAAAAGTCCATCTACACAAGTTGGTTTACCCTCACCCTGACCCCCAAAGAACCACCTTCTAGCTCGTTTCACACATATCCTTCTCTACCAGCACCACCATCATTTTTCTATTCCTACCCAAACCCATACACACGTTTACATTCCATAAGAGAGATATTTACACCTTCTAAATACCAGCAACGTCGTTCATGCAACTTTTATCTCCACAGGGTGTACTCGTTCACCCTGCATCACCAACCCCACCATGTGAGTTCATCCTATCCACGTCTTGCTGCCCGCTCCACCCATTCTCTGCTCTCCCACTGTTTATATTCATCTTACCGGCTTAACTACAACACCCATTCAGACACCTCGTGCTATAGTGTTGTCTCCTAATATTCTAATAAGATTTTCTGAAGATGGATTTCCCCCAAGAACGATGGAGCAAGACACACTTGACACAGCCACGCGTGTGTCCACTTGACTCGTGAAATTAAAACCACAACTGGACCCTTGATGACCACTTGGTAAATATTTGATGCACTCAGCCATCCTCTCTTCCCTCATCCAAAGTTCTCTCCTTCAGTCAGTGGGTGTTAGTTTACGTGATCTCTCTCTCTCTCTCTCTCTCTCTCTCTCTCTCTCTCTCTCTCTCACACACACACACACACACACACACACACACACACACACACACACACACACACACAGCCGCGAAAACCGTGATAAAGCTATGTCTATATTAACAATATACAACCTAAGCAAAGGACAGTTAACGTCGCAGCGGTCATTAGAATGCCTTTGGTTTGGCTGTGCTCATAGAACACCACAGGCATTGACTGAGATCCTTCCCAGATTCAAAGTTTTATATCAGCAGCATCGGGTCCTATTAGCCTCTTACCACCAACAACATTTCCACCTCCATAATGATATCCACCATACACAATGAAAAAATTATGGTGCCATCTAAATAAGGCGGCTGATATCTGAGCTCCCTGGTACCGGCCAAATCCGTCATGGTGTGGGGTGGATTGTGTGTTGATCCACTCTGGTGTCAGTTAGCCTCCCTCACGCACATTAACTTGGTCTCTAATTTGACACAAAAATGCAGACCTGCGTGGCGTGAGTCAGGAGGATTAAGATGCCACAGAAATGAAGTGTCAGGTAATGTCATCATCTATCATGTCGCCCCAACCATTCTCTCTCTCTTGCAGTGACATAATCCATGTTGTCCCGGTGGCCATGGCCCTCCCACTCTCTGCACTCAGTTATCTTCGCTACTGCAGTTTACTTCGCCTTACTAAATTGGAACGAAAGCATAGACCTTCGTGTTCATGTGTGTGTGTGTGTGTGTGTGTATGTGTGTGTGTGTGTGTGTGTGTGTGTGTGTGTGTGATGAGACTAATATTTGCTTGTGCTCACATGAATTTAAAATAAAGCACACACACACACACACACACACACACACACACACACACACACACACACACACACATACACACACACACACACACACACACACACACACACACACACACACACACACGTTAACCATCGCACACCCACAGCTGTCCTCTGCCTTTATCAACCACCGTTCATATTACCATCTCATAACCTATGCTAACCTAACCCAGTGTAACCTAACCTCACCTCACTGACTCAAAGCCTCAAGCGACTCGCTCTCTTAATATCTTCACCGTAAAATCCTCTGGTGACAATGAAATTAAAATATTAACATTATGAAGCAATCAGAACAACTGTCACTGCTCTTAACGTCTTCACAGTCAGACTGTCCCCTTAACCGATGATAATCGTCTTGTGTTATCAAGGATAAGATATGAAAGTTGGCTTTGTACGGAATAGTTTAATGGATATTACCTTAAATACGACAGGTTTCGTTGACAGCGTACTCTGTCCATTGCCTTTCGCCGCATATCTTGATCGGTGGCCTTGACACTAGAACCACCAGGTTTTCTGTCCCTGCTCAATAACAACTCCTCTTCCTGCCACGCAACACCATACAATACACTCCCCCCTTTATGGCTACATCTCGTTTTCTGTGTCCCGCTTCTCCTCCCAACCATGTCACTCCCATATACTTTCCCATCATTTCATTTCTTTCACTGGGACAAGTTGGAGTATTTACGCCACGTGCATTTACACCTGATATATTGCATTTCATAGCACTGGTATTTTATTTCATGTTCTCACGTCCAGGTATAAGTTAGAGGACCCGTTCTCGTGGACTAGTAATTAACCTACGACACACCAACAGTGAGCTGATCATTTGCAGCCCTCACACGTCACCTGACAATTAAACACTAATACACACTATCTCTACAATCATACCCAAAGAACATTACATTCATATCAAGGGTTATGGCTGTTGTGGGAGTGTTTTTAGATATGTCCGGGAGGCCAAGGACGCCTTAATGGTCTGGTAGAAGAAGTCTCGGGTCGGAGAAGGCCGAGTGTATGCACACTAGGGGTGGAATCTACGAGGTGCCCTGAGATTTTTCAAGCTGTAAAGACAAGCGGTGATCTCCAATTACTTCAATGATCTGTATTATGGAAGTCCTGTCTCCGGCCCCCCTACACCTCGAACAAAAAGGTAATATGGAAATGACTACCATTTAACACTCTCCGACTGTTATTACTCACAGCTGAATAAACACGTCTGGCGCTACCTGGAATACAGTACCAGAGTGGGCTAAAGAGCAAATTATACGGCATGTCAAATTCACCCCCACAGTGTTCCCTGCTGGCCATAGCTCTTGCCACTACACCACCACTCTAGTGTTCAGTGACGCTGGTATTCTCTCTCTCTCTCTCTCTCTCTCTCTCTCTTGTAAAGTGAAACTGTACGCAGACTAAGACGTAAGATGTAGTAAGGGTTATTACATTGGTAGTGTTGGGCCGGATATCACCCTAATGTCTTCTGGTATAACTACAGATATCTGCCTACCTACTTGCCAACAAACCTACTAACCAGAGCACGGTCATAATCATCTCCCCACCTACTTACCTTCAGTCCTACTTACTGGCACTTATCCTTCTTCTTAACTGTAGTACTACTGACCTACCAAAATATACACCGAACATCAGACGTAAATACTGACATATTTGCCTGCTTACCTACCGTCATGTGTACCACCTGCCAATATATAGACTGTTTTATCTCTACATTTCCCTGTCTACCTACCTAACTATCTGCATACGTACACTACCTACATGCCATTTACCTGCCTGCCAATCACTAACAAGCTTACCAGTCTATCACCCTTCCTACTTCCACTCATAACCTTCTGATTTACCTACCTGCTTATCGGTATACGTACAGTCGTGGCCATAAATAATCATCTACCTTCCCATAGCCCGTGCCTCAGACTGGCTCGTTTATGCGCGGCAAGTCACATTGGAGTAAGAGGAGTTGAGAGGGAGGGGCCAGAGAGAGAAGGGAAGGTGGGTGGGGGGACGAGCGATGGTGCTGGGGTGGAGTGAGGGAGGGGAGGGAGGGAAGGTAGGGGAGGGAGAATGAAATGCGAAGTTGTGGCCAAACAATTTGTCTATTTTCTTTCAATCAGGGCATCACATAAAGGTGTTACTGTTCGGTAGATAAAGCTGCAATACACCTTGTATACCAACGTCAGATAACAAACTTTAGATAGGTGGTAATATCAAGGACTGGCTCGTGAGAGAGATTTACTGACGTGACAGATCAAACAGTTGTGCGGAGCCAGATATTTGTGTGTATGAGGAGTAGACTGTACCACCAGTCGAGCAGGGCAGTACTCCCAAGGTGGATGAAAAGCTGATGACAGGGAGAGCTGGAGCTCCCGTTTCGTCAGCCCTCGGGACCAGTTCCTGACCATCTCCCTTTGCTGAACTTTTTCAGTGTCTCAGTAACACAGAGAGTAGACCAGCATGCTCTCCAATACAAGTTACTCTATCAACACCAAACTACATGCACAGTACACACCACACTTCCTTAAAAAAAAAAAAAAAAAAAAAAAAAATGGCGTAGAATAATATAGCCTCGGAGTCTGGGGGGGGCATAAATACCCACATCTTCTGTCCCTCTCCCAGTGACGACTTAAGATGCCTGGAATCACTGTCTGGCTCTCTTCTTCTTCATTTCCGCAACATTCGTGGTCTTTCCTCTAACTTTCACTCTGTTAAGCACCACCTCTCCTTCTCTAAACCTCACATTCTTTTTCTAACTGAGACTCAGCTGTCTGAGGCAACTGACAGCAAACCCTTTTCTGTATCCTCCTACTTTCTCTATACTCATTTCAAAGCCAAAGGTGGCTGTTGTGTATATATATATGCAACAACTTATCTTGCTCTCATGTTCCTGAACTCGATTCTTCTGAATTCTCTAAACTCTGGCTTCGACTTTCCTGTCATTCTCTGACTAAATATATTTGTGCTGTTTACCTATCTCCTAATTCTTCTGACTATCAAAAATTCTTTGACTATCTTACTTCTACGATGGAAAACATTCAATCCATCTCTCTTTTCTCTGAAATCTCCATTCTAGGAGATTTCAACGTTCACCACCACCTTTGGCTTTCCTCTCCTTTCACTGATCCACCTGGTAAACAAGCCTACACCTTTTCTATCCTCAATGACCTAGAGCAGCTTGTACAGCAGTCTACCTGTATCCTTGACCGCCTTGGAGAGATCTCCAACATACTTGACCTCTTCCTTACAACAAATCCTTCTGCTTACACTGTTAATCTTTTCTCTCCGTTGAGCTCCTCCGATCACAACCTTATCACCTTAACCTGTCCTATCGCTCTGGTACGGCCTGCGGACCTTCCAAAGAAACATCGTCTGTGGCACTTTGGAGCTGCAGATTGGGAGGCCCTCAGGCAGTACTTCTTTGATTTTCCCTGGAATGATTATTGTTTCCTTGGCCGGGAGCCATCTGAGTGTGCCTTGTGCATTACGAAGGTTATTCTCCCGGGCATGGAAGCATACATTCCTTTCTCATATCCTTTGACTAATGCAAGAAAGCCTTGGTTTAATCACGCTTGTTCTAATGCTGTCCGCAACAAGGAGAGGGCCTATAAAAGGTACCAGAGACAACCCATCCCTGAATCACATCTTTTTTACGTTTCTGCCCTGAATCGTGCTAAGTCTGTTCTTCGCTCTACTAAAAATAATTTCATCCATACTAAATGCTCTCAACTCTCCAACTCGAATTCTTCCCGCTCCTTCTGGCACCTTGCCAAAAATCTTTCTAACAACTTTACCTCATCATCCTTCCCTCCTCTTTTCTACTCTGATGGTTCTGTAGCTATTTTTTCTACTGATAAAGCAGATCTCTTCGCACAGACTTTCTCCTCCAATTCCACCTTAGACGATTCCGGTGCTGTTCCTCCAAAACTTCCCCCCTCTGACTTCCTCATGGCTGATATTAAAATTTCTTCAGTTGATGTATTTTCTGCCATCACTGGCCTCAGTACTAATAAGGCATATGGGTCTGATGGGGTCCCTCCTGTTGTTCTCAAGAACTGTGCTTCTGTGCTTACACCCTGCCTAGGTAAACTCTTTCGCCTTTGTCTGTCAACTTGTACCTTTCCTTCTTGCTGGAAGTTTGCTCTCATTCAGCCAGTCCCAAAGAAGGGTGACCACTCCTAACCCTCCAACTATCGTCCAATTGCTTTAACGTCCTGTATTTCAAAAGTTTTTGAGTCTATTCTTAATAGAAAAATTTTAAGGCATCTTTCCTATCACAATCTTCTTTCTGATCGTCAGTACTGGTTCCGTCAGAGACGCTCCACAGGCGATCTTCTCACTTACTTTTCAGACTCCTTGTCATCCTCCTTTCAGGACTTTGGCGAAAGCTTTGCCATTGCACTTGACATCTCAAAGGCTTTCGATCGAGTCTGGCATAAATCTTTAATTTCCAAACTGCCCTCCTACGGTTTTTATCCTTCTATCTGTGCCTTCATCGCTAGCTTCCTTTCTGGTCGTTCTATAGCTGTTGTTGTAGACGGCCATCGTTCTTCTCCTAGATCTATTAACAGTGGTGTTCCTCAGGGCTCTGTCCTATCACCAACTCTCTTCTTTTTATTCATCAACGACCTTCTAACCTGTACATCTAACCCTATCCACTCATACGCTGATGACTCCACCCTTCATCTTTCCATTCGGTTCCCGCAACGCCCATCTCAACAGTTACTTCAACAAACAAGGGATGAGGCTATGGCACACCTAATGTCTGACTTGGCTCGTATCTCTGACTGGGGTAAAATAATATGGTTGTTTTTAATGCATCTAAGACTCAGTTCTTGCACCTATCAACCAGACAAAATCTTCCACAGGTATACCCACTAATGTTTAATAATATTCAGCTTAATCCTGCATCATCCTTGAACATGCTTGGGGTTTCATTTACTCGGGACTTATCTTGGAAAGATCATATTACATCTCTTGTAAAATCTGCTTCCAAGAGATTGGGTGTGCTAAGCCGACTCCGTCCTTCTTTACACCTGCATAATTGTTGACTCTATACAGGGGTTTTATCCACCCCTGTGTGGAGTACAATTCTCATGTGTGGGGAGGCTCCCCACATACAGCTCTTCTCTATAGGGTGGAGTCAAAGACTTTTCGTCTCATTAACTCTCCTCCTCTTACTGACTCCCTTCAACCTCTGTCTCTTCGCCGCACTGTTGCATCTTTATCTCTTTTCTATCGCTACTTCAATGGTCACTGCTCCTCTGAACTGTCTGCATGCATTCCTCCACCTCTACAACGGGCACGTAGCACCCGTCTAGCAGCAAACTCTCATCCCTTTTCTGTCCAACTGTCTAATGCAAGAGTTAACTGTTACTTCCAGTCCTTCATTTATGCAACAGGTCAACACTGGAACTGTCTCTCTCTGTCTGTATTTCCTGCTTCCTATGATCTCCAGTCTTTCAAACGCAGTGTGTTCAGGTATCTCGAAATGATAGGATCTTGAATTTGGCTCTCTCTTGTATTTTGTTTTTCTCTTGGAAGGAACAGTTTTGAGGGCTCGTTGCCTTTAGTTCCTTGTTCCTTACATAAAAAATAAAAAAATCGATGTATTTTGACTTCAGATGCAGAATGGAATCTGGATGGCTTTGACTTCAGTAATGTTTGTGTTACGAAATGTCCTCTACCCTTACATGTAATTAATTTTTGGAACTAAATATTATATGCAACCTTTGACATGGCTGTGTCCACAGTAAATATGATCACCCTCGCTGTAAACACTCCTTCTATACAGTCATCATCATGTCAATTCAATAATTATTTAATGATTTCTTATATGAAAATGCTATTTAGAATAATTGTGCATAAAAGGTAAATAAATTTGATGTCTGTGCTCATGGGTGGATATGATAACGGTATCTCTCATAATTTGTTAGAGGGAAAATAAACAAAATCCTACCCAAACTCCCAAAATATATCTGTGGCAATGTTTACCGACACTTGTCAAGCCAAAGCAACCAGGAACGCATTAGTAAGTAGTGCAATGGTCTCATGCCTTAAAAACCTCATGCAGGCTTCGTGGCACCGGAGAAACAATATTGTTGATAGTTTGTTGGTTTCGTCTTAACGGCTCTCACTCGTCCTTGGTGTGCTGGAGGAGGCGGGCCCGTGCCCTCGCGTTCTCTGGTTTCCTCGCGTTGACAGCCTGGGCCCACACAATCTCGATGGCTCCGCACTAATGTTTGATCTGTCATGTCAGTTTACTTCTCTCACGAGCCAGTCCTTAATATCACCACCTATCTAAAGTTTGTTATCTGACGCCGCTATACAAGATGTAATGCAGCTTTATCTACCTAATAGTAACTCCCTTATTTGATGCTCTGGATAAGAAAGAATAGACAAATTATGTGGCCACAACTTCGCATTTCATTCTCCCTTCCCTACCTACCACTCCGCCCCTCCCTCACTCCATCCCTGCACCATCGCTCGTTCCCCCATCCATCTTCCCCTCTCTCTCTGGCCCCTCCCTCCCAGCCCCTCTTACTCCAGTGTTACTTGCCTCGAATAAAGTAGCTAGCCTGAAGCACGGGCTACAAGAGGATAGGTGATTATTTATGACCACGACTGTACAATATACTTATCTATCTGCTGTCTGATTTATATAACTTTCTACCTACTTACCAATACGTAACAACTTTACATGTCCTTATATCTGCCTACTTACCTCCCCACCTACCAACTTACGTACCTACCTACATACTTACCAACTTACCTGCCTTCTTTCTTACCTACCTACCTGGATACCAGCCTACCTACCATCACCACCCCAATAACCCGAACTATTTCATTCCTTCACACACATCACAGTCTACCACAGTCACATCCATATCTACCACTATCGCTACCGGCGCCGCCACCGCAGTTACTATCATCCCAATTTCGATTACAGTAACAGCTACTAACATCGCAAACAAAATCACCGCGACAACTACTACCATCCCTACCACAATCGCCATAACAACTACCACCATTGCTACCCCAAACCTCACAGTTTTTGGCATCGCTACCACAATCACCACCACAACTACGACCATCTCCTCCCCAGTTATCAATATAGCTACCTACAATCACTACCGCAATCACCGTATCTGTCATTATCGCCACCACAATCCCTACCACAAGTACCATCATCGATACCACAACCTTCTTTATACCGACATCACCTTTATTGGAATTATCATAATATTACTGACAATATCATATAATATTACAAATGAGACTTATACATGAGTGGACTTTATAGAGGTTTCCTACACAAAGCACCTACGCAAATCAACACATGGAGCCACAGTACTAGAATCCAGTTATGTCATCTCAAGAGCATATGATTAATTATATCACCGTAAATGACCAACTAAGTGTATCCGATCATAATGTCATTAGATTTGAGATACATCTCCCACACACACAACCAAAACAGAATATCATCACCCATTGTCCCCTTCAGCAGACTTTGTTGGCTTGAATAATGCCATAATTAACATCAGTTTTAGTAATACGACTTCTAAGAGACATGGGACTGTTAAACTTGATGAGCTATCACCGAAAATTTATACCCATATAAGAGAAACATACAGCCATCAAACAGAACACATCTGTGCTTTACTGTTAATATTACATAAGTCTTGGGAGAACGATATCATCTACAGAAATTAATATATATATATATATATATATATATATATATATATATATATATATATATATATATATATATATATATATATATATATATATAATATATATATATATATATATATATATATATATATATATATATATATATATATATATATATATATATATATATATATATATATATATATATATATATATATATATATATATATATATAATCAGTATGATATAAAGCAACACCACAGAACAAGGATATATGTAAAAGAAGTTAATCCAGCAGACTAAACAACAACACGAAGTCAGCTTAACAGAAGAGAGTTCTGGAAACCCGAAGGTATTTTACAGCTATTAAGAAGCAGGAAGCACATAAAAATCAGAACTCTGATGTTAACTAAACAAACCTGAGAAATAACGAGAAATACTGCAGAAATTGACACAGCTCTGAATTATTTCCTTTGCTTGGTCTTCACTGCCGCATCTGGTAGCGTATGTTTGGCAAAATGGGTTGTGTTGATGAATACTGTATGTGCTGGTCGTTTATGACTACACCTTACCACGCAAGCAGTCTCTCTCTCTCTCTCTCTTCTGTATGTTTGTTCGCATGTTTGTTTGCATTTATGTTTTGGTTGTTTGTGTCTGTATCTGCTTGTGTTCGAGGATGCTTGTTTTAGTGCTTATGTGCTTGCTTGTGATTGTGTTTGTATACTTTTCTCAGTGTGTGTGTGTGTGTGTGTGTGTGTGTGTGTGTGTGTGTGTGTGTAATTCAGTACAGGCACTTTAATTCACTTCCGTGTCACATTATACATACAATACCACTGGCTTCCTCTCCCAGCCTTTCCCACTTTCTCTGCCTCTCTCTCCAGGTGTGTCAGTAAACAACAGGAGGCACCTCTGGTGAGGGTAATTACCCAGTTAACTAGCTCTCACGCAACATGGCCCTCAGGGAGTCAACGGACAGTTAAGAAATTAATCTTTCCGCAAAGTCTGCGCAAAATAGTATTGTTATCTTTTCATTACAATCTATTCCCTTTTTATTATAAGAGTATTTCTTCAGCCTCTGGATGATTTTATTTAACATTAAAAGAAGTGCTGGGTTGGGATGAGTCATTTATTCAGTGGCAAATAGTGTTCCTCAAATGAGTATCATTTATTCTTCATGTCCAGCAGAACACAACTTGAATGTGTTTAGCAGAAGCTGCCTACTAATGTCAAGAATGTGCACGCCGGCCAGAAGGGTGCATTAATACACACAAAATAGACCACCAGAATAAATCATCTTCGACTGACCATCCCCTATCCTTGATTACCTCTCTGAATAACTGTTAGTCAATGAACCCATTCCGTGTATATGGTTGTTATGCGCCGCTCACTGTCTGGGGATAAATTTACTAATTTATCTCGCTGAAGCGAGAAGAATACTAATGCAGACATAAATATCAATCAGTACAAAATACTGAGTTCCTACCAGCAGTTATGTAGTTGGAGTGCAGTCGATCAAAATCGATTTTCCAGAATCTTTCAGGCAACTTCACAAATGTGAACAATAATTCAGTTCCCACACATCCATTAATTAAAGCATCATCAGTATTGCGCTTTTCAATTCTCACAGCTTTTTCTGCTCAGCTCCTTGACACAGACGGTTTCAGTTATTATTCTCAGCTTCTCCCTTTCTTATTCAGTTCCTCACTCCGCCATTTTCTCTACGTTTTTGTCCCTTAACAATGGTTCCCCAAACTAAGATATATTTTCCTTCTGTTCACCTTCCCTATACCCTCCACATTTACCTTTCCGTCTTCTCTTTCCTACGTTATTCATCTGTTTGTAATCATCCCTCGCACAATTTCTTTCCTTTTCCCTCTCATACATCCCACACTTTCGGTCTCCTAAATACCTACCCATGTTTTCCAACATTTCCTTCTCCTCTCCCTCCCTCCTTATATCTTTCACACTTCTTTCTGTCCTCCTTCCTTTGCCATTTGTCTGGCATTTCTTCCTCATATGTGGCTCCCACATTAATCCATCAGTTCCTTCCCTCTCACACATTCCCTCTACAGGTATACCTTCACATATCCGTCCCTTATACAACTCCCTTATTTCCTCATTTGCTCCCTCTCTCCCTCCCCTCCCAATTTCTCTTCCAATATGTTCTGCATTTCCCTCCTCTTCCATCACTTTTTCACTTATTCCAGTTTTCCTTCCCATACCTTCCACATATCCTCCTGGTCCTTTCATTTTGCCCTTTCCAAGGTGGCCAAAATCTTGTTGTGGATGTGGACCAATGTGCAAGCTGACCAAATCAAAATTTTCTACCACATTTTTTTTTTCCTCACAAACTCTGAGCCAAAGTTATGGTGGGTTTCTGTTGTACCCTGATGGTGAAAATACACGTGGGCAATGAGAGAGAGTCGGCGATGTGGGAGCCAAGGGAAAATGCATCAACATCATCATCATCATCATCATTATCATCATCATCCCAACATCTTTTTCTCACCCAATGATTGGGTAAGGTAGGATCAAAGGAGCAAGAAGAAATATAACAGAAGGAAAATTAATCAACAGCATAACCAGTTAACTGTGGCATAGTTTCATTCACTCATTCTTCAAGCTCCCAGAGTCCTCTTTGCACCTCATAATAATTACACTTACTGAAGAGGTACATGTTGGTAGGAAAAAACTTAGTAGAGGGAAAACTAATCAACAGCATGACTAGTTATCTGTACTACACTTTCATTGACACTCCATTCAAGTCCCCGAAATTGTCACTCCACGTTATGGTAACTGCACCTGCTGAGGGTGGAAATAATGCCGATATCAAAAACATAAGAACGACATAAAGTACAAGATTCTGTAAACATTTTTCTTTCATACACATGCTTAACTAAGGGGAGCCATCAGTAATTGGTAAAATTGTTAAATTAATACACTTAGCCCTCAAGAACAAAAGGTCATTCATTAGGTACAAATAAAAGGCTGGAGAAAACAAGAAAAAAGAGAAATGTCGCTGCATAGAAAGCTGAGGTGTGATAATAACAATAATTCTCCAAGAAAAAAGTGCTCCGTTGTTACCCATGCTAGTGAGAAAACGACCCAATGGCGCGGCGCGCCCCATTGTTAGTGTCAGTAATATTCCAGGGTGTGGCAGCATCACCCAGTGGCGCAGCGCCCCCCATTGTTAGTATCAGTAATATCCCAGGGTGTGGCACCATCACCCAGTAAGTGCCATCATTACCGACTATAGTGAACGTTTATAATGAAATCTCTGAGACCATTGCCTTGATGATGACCTGAATGACAACCAACACCACTTCACCGCAACAACCATACAGATATTCATATGTAATTACGGAGAGATTTGGAGACAGAATCGCTATCAAATGGTCGGTTGGGGGCCAAAATAATAAAAATAATCTAGTTATTAAATGTTTTCGTTCTAACTGGAATTTGCCATTAGTCCTTTAAAATCACGGTTCAGAATAAAGAACTAAAGTGAGGGATAGTGCACTGTATTCTTGGTGACAGAGTGTGTTGTTATATAGGATGAAGTATTACAAATCACATGCGATTAGAGGAAGAGACTGATGTTGGTAAATTCATAAAAAAATAAAATAAATGTGTCCCTGAAACATAAGTAATTTCATTATTTTCCATAAACATACTTAGACTAAAATAACTGGGTACACTTATGAATTAATGTAACAACTTCATTTACTATCATTGGCGAAATGTTATCAATTATATGTCGTCAGTAATGATTCGAGTCGACAGATTTTATTTACTTGAAGTTTTCGAATGACTAATGAACCTGTTTGAGAGAACTAAACATATTATAAGCTATTTTATCCGAGAAAGATTTTAAAGCAAACTGCACTTGTTAGCATTCCACCGAAGTATGTGGTTACGATTATCAGTACAGTATAAATATATCTTTTATGTAGATAGCTGATTACAGTGGAAGTGAGTTGGCTTGAAATGCCTTACTTTTATGAAATCTGCATACCGAGTGAATGAATGGTATAGATCCATGTGTTCATGATGATGCGTAAGTCAACCAAATATAAATATGATTCAGAATGAATGAAACAAAAACGCAGTGCTGGCAGCCTACCCTGGAATGACAGCATCAAAGGATCAGACAATGGGACGATGAGGGGAACCTGGGGATTAATTTAGGGTCAATTAATAGCTCCTGGCAGGGGCAGCTGAAGTAATTAATGGTAATATTAAATTCGATGGAAGAACCGAGACATGAAGGTCATTTGTCAGGTAATTGGATTTACAGCCAGGTGAATGTTGTCGCGCTTACCATTACCAAAAACAGGTGGAATATTACCAACGTTTCTCTCTCTCTCTCTCTCTCTCTCTCTCTCTCTCCCTCTTAGCCATTAAGGCTCATTTCCGTAACCTTCCATCCAGTTTCATAAGAACATATATTTGCGTCAGTATCTCCTTGCCTTTCACCAGTTACATCCTCCCCGCTCCTTTCTCCCCCTCATCTTGTCGAAAATTATCTCCGGTTTTCTGCTCTGTCTATCCGTTAGTCTGTCAGTCTCTACAATCTTTTCCTCCGTCTCCTTTCCTTTATCTCTCAGTATGCCATTACGTTTCCATTCCCATTTCCATCGCCTTCTCTACACACCCAAGACTCTCAGTAGCGGTCCTTTGTTCTCCATTCCTCACCATCTAGAAGGACGAAAGCATTTTTTTAATTATGTATGATCTATCAGTATTTATGGAGTCGAAACACAATGTGGCTCTTATTTCTAAACTGAGGTCTATTTCATTTCCCTTACATGTTACTTTGCACCCTCCAGCTACATCTTGCCCATCTTCTTCATCTCCCTCTGATCACAGTTTCTTTCCACTATATATCTGGCTACTTCCCTCTCTTCTCGAAACCTGGAATATGTCAGCAAGGCGCTTCAACGAGTACATTAGAGCTGTCTGCCCTTTCCATGTGTTTATTAGATGGTCTGTACAGTGTTTTATATACATATATTTCCTAAACATACCTCATCCCTTTAACTGTTATTATTAGTTTTTAGAACACAGAAAACATGTTTATTTACTCTCAGTCCTTGTATTGGTCTCACTGAATTGAATGGTGGTTGATTAGAGACATATTTTGGCAATACTTCAAGGATACAGGTTAATCCTTCACGTATACATTTTTCTGATTATCACAGCCCTCCCCACCCCCATCGCCCCATATCTTACACTGCTTGTATCTTTTCTCTTAGAGGTTTTTCAGGAATTCCATTTGTGGTTTCTAATGAGGTTTTCCAGGCTCTTTCATGCGTTTCCTTTAATAAGGCAACAGACGCAGGCTAGAGGAAGGTAATTTTTTTTAATGCAAGGAAGAAGGAACCAAAGGCCATGAGCCAGCAATAACAGTTCCCTCCAAGAAAAAAACAAAATACAAGAGAGAGCCAAATTCAAGATCCGTTCATTTCGAGATGCCTGGACACACTGCGTTTGAAAGAATGGAGATCATAGGTAGCAGGAAATACAGACAGAGGGAGACAGTTCCAGAGTTGACATGTTGCATAAATGAGGGACTGGGAGTAACGGTTAATTCTTGCATTAGAGAGTTGGACAGAAAAGGGATGAGAGTTTGCTGCTAGACGGGTGCTACGCACCCGTCGAAGAGGTGGAGGAATGCATGCAGACAGTTCTGAGGAGCAGTGACCATTAAAGTAGCGATAGAAAAGAGATAAAGATGCAACAGTGCGGCAAAGAGACAGAGGTTGAAGGGAGTCAGTAAGAGGGGGAGAGTTAATGAGATGAAAAGCCTTTGACTCCACCTTATTGAGAAGAGCTGTATGTGGGGAGCCTCCCCACACATGAGAATTGTACTCCACACAGGGGCGGATAAAACCCCTGTATAGTGTAATCAATTGTGCAGGGGTAAAGAAAGAACGGAGTCGGCTTAGCACACCCAATCTCTTGGAAGCATATTTTACAAGAGATGTAATATGATCTTTCCAAGATAAGTCCCGAGTAAATGAAACCCCAAGCATGTTCAAGGATGATGCAGGATTAAGCTGAATATTATTAAACATTAGTGGGTATACCTGTGGAAGATTTTGTCGGGTTGATAGGTGTAAGAACTGAGTCTTAGATGCATTAAAAACAACAAGATTATTTTTACCCCAGTCAGAGATACGTGCCAAGTTAGACATTAGGTGTGCCATAGCCTCATCCCTTATTTATTGAAGTAACTGCTGAGATGGACGTTGCAGGAATCGAATGGAAAGTTGAAGGGTGGAGTCATCAGCGTATGAGTGGATAGGGTTAGATGTACAGGTTAGATCATTGATGAATAAAAGGAAGAGAGTTGGTGATAGGACAGAGCCCTGAGGAACACCACTGTTGATAGATCTAGGAGAAGAACGATGGTCGTCTACAACAGCGGCTATAGAACGACCAGAAAGGAAGCTAGCGATGAAGGCACAGATAGAAGGATAGAAATCGTAAGAGGGCAGTTTGGAAATTAAAGATTTATGCCAGACTCGATCGAAAGCCTTTGAGATGTCAAGTGCAATGGCAAAGCTTTCGCCAAAGTCCCGAAGGGAGGATGACCAGGAGTCTGAAAGGTAGGTGAGAAGATCGCCAGTGGAGCGTCCCTGACGGAACCCGTACTGACGATCAGAAAGAAGGTTGTGATAGGAAAGATGCCTTAAAATTTTTTCTATTGAGAATTGAATCGAAAACTTTTGAAATACAGGATGTTAAAGCAATTGGACGATAATTGGAGGGTTGGGAGTGGTCACCCTTCTTTGGGACTGGCTGAATGAGAGCAAACTTCCAGCAAGAAGGAAAGGTACAAGTTGACAAACAAAGGCGAAAGAGTTTGCCTAGGCAGGGTGTAAGTGCAGGAGCACAGTTCTTGAGAATAACAGGAGGGACTCCATCAGGCCCATATGCCTTGTTAGTATTGAGGCCAGTGATGGCAGAAAATACATCAGGTGAAGAAATTTTATTGTCAGCCATGAGGAAGTCAGAGGGGGGAAGTGATGAAGGAACAGCACCGGAATCGTCTAAGGTGGAATTGAAGGAGAAAGTCTGTGCAGAGATCTGCTGTATCAGTAGAAGAAATAGCTACAGGAACATCAGAGTAGAAAAGAGGAGGTAAGGACGATGAGGTAAAGTTGTTAGAAAGGTTTTTGGCAAGGTGCCAGAAGGAGCGGGAAGAATTCGGGTTGGAGAGATAAGAGCATTTAGTATGGATGAAATTTTTTGCAGAGCGAAGAACAGATCTTAGCACGATTCCGGGCAGAAACGTAAGGATGATGTGATTCAGGGGTGGGTTGGCTCCAGTACCTTTTGTAGGCCCTCTCCTTGTTGTGGACAGCATGAGAACAAGCGTGATTAAACCAAGGCTTTCTTGCGTTAGTCAAAGGATATGAGAAAGGAATGTTTGCTTCCATGCCTGAGAGAATAACCTCCGTAATGCGCAAGGCACACCCAGATGGCTCCTGGCCATGGAAGCAATAATCATTCCAGGGAAAATCAAAGGGGGAGGCGGTGGCAGAATCGGTAGAGAGGCGGCTTGCAGTCCTAATGGACCCAGGATCGAATCCCGGCTGGGGCAGGGAACAGTTTAAGGATTTGAATTTCCTTGAAAGCAGACTTTCCTGATCTACCACTTGACCCGCCGACATGTCGTAAAAGTACCCCCGCTAATACCAGTACACCAGTCTTGTATGAGATAGCCCTAGCATGTATTCAATATGGACGGTGGGTGTTAGCGCCGGAGTAGTGACATATGGAGGTGTTGGAGGACTACTGGGCCTTGGGATAGGCCACTGCCCCCAAGAAATAGGCCCTGAGCCTTTGCCCAGTGTCGGATACGTAAAAAAAAAAAAAAAGAAAAAAAAAGAAAAGAAGTACTGCCTGAGGGCCTCCCAATCCGCGGCTCCAAAATGCCACAGACGACGTTTCCCTGGAGGGTCCATAGGCTGTACTGGGGTGATAGGACAGGTTAAGGTGATAAGGTTGTGATCGGAGGAGCACAACGGAGAGAAAAGATTAACAGTGTAAGCAGAAGGATTAGTTGTAAGGAAGAGGTCAAGTATGTTGGAGATCTCTCCAAGGCGGTCTGGGATACAGGTAGGGTGCTGTACAAGCTGCTCTAGGTCATTAAGGATAGAAAAGATGTAGGCTTGTTCACGAGGTGAATCAGTGAAAGGAGAGGAGAGCCAAAGGTGGTGGTGAACATTGAAA
>NC_137062.1:13262284-13362467 GCF_032717465.1 Coenobita brevimanus | reverse complement strand
TGAAAAGTATTTAGCGAAAGGTAAGGATGTGTTTTGGGCATTTATGGATTTAGAGAAAGCATATGATAGAATTGATAGGGAGGCTTTGTGGACTGTTTTAAGTTTGTATGGACTTGATGGTAGGTTACTAAAAGGGGTGAAAAGTTTTTATGTAAATAGTAGAGCATGTGTAAGAGTGGGAAATGCTGTGAGTGATTGGTTTCCCGTGAGAGTGGGGTTGCGACAGGGATGTGTGATGTCGCCTTGGTTGTTTAATATTTACATGGATGGTGTTGTAAGGGAGGTGAATGCAAGAGTTTTAGGTGGAGGTCTGAGTCTGGTGAATGTTGATGGTGGAGAGTGGAATCTGAAGCAGCTGCTGTTTGCAGATGATACCGCACTGGTGGCTGATTCAGAGGAGAGATTGAGACAGTTGGTAGAGGAGTTTGGAAGGGTGTGTGAAAGGAGGAAATTGAAAGTAAATGAGAATAAGAGTAAAGTGATGAAGTGTACGAGGTTGGTAGATGGTAGGGGGATGAATATAGTTTTGAATGGCGAGTTGCTTGAGGAGGTAGAGTGTTTTAAATATCTCGGGTCACATGTTGCTGTGGATGGAAGAATAGATGCAGAAGTGAAGTTTAGAATAAATGAAGTAGGAAAGGTGCTGGGAGGAATGAAAAAAGTGTTTAGATGTCGTTCGCTTAGAATGGATGTAAAGAGAAGGCTGTATGAGGGTGTTGTGGTACCGACTGCATTATATGGGGCTGAAACATGGAATATGGGTGTAACAGAGAGGAAAAGCTTGAATGTAATGGAGATGAGGTGTCTGAGGAGTATGTGTGGAGTGACGCGTATGGATCGAGTGCGAAATGATGAAGTGCGAAGGAGAACTGGAGTTGTTCGGGAGATGGCTGGTAGAGTTGAGCAGAGGGTGTTGCGATGGTTTGGGCATATGGAGAGAATGGATAATGAGCGATTGGTGAAAAAGATAACTAGATCTGATGTGAGAGGTGTAAGGCTGAGAGGAAGACCACGAATAGGATGGATGGACAGTGTGAAGAGAGCGCTGGATGCGAGAGGGATGTCTGTTGAGCAAGGAAGAGTGGCTGTGCGTGACAGAAATAAATGGAGAGAAATTGTGAATGAATAAGTGATGACGCAGCCCTGAGGGATATTCTCCCGCATTTGGTCTGATCAGCTAGTCAGGTCAGGTGCGGGTAAGGGGATGGGTCTGTTATGATGTGGCAGGGGTAAACCAGTTCTGCTGTCGGGCCCTGCTGCGGATGTCACTGATTGCATTGCGCAGTTGACCCTTGTGTGGTGTGGTGCGGTGAGGATCTGTCCGTTCTCCCCTTTGGGGCTAAGATGCGAATGAATGTGTTTAAATGGATGAGTAAATGGAGAGTGTGTCGTCCTGTCTCGGCTACCTCCCTTTCCTTGGGGGAAGCAGCCTAGTTATATAGATATATATATATATATATATATATATATATATATATATATATATATATATATATATATATATAGATAGATAGATAGATAGATAGATAGAGTTAGATGTAGATATATATATATATATATATATATATATATATATATATATATATATATATATATATATATATATTTAGATATACATATATATATACATATATATATATATATATATATATATATATATATATATATATATATATATATATATATATATATATATATATATATATATATATATATATATATATATATATATATATATAATATATATATATAATATATATATATATATAATATATATATATATATATATATATATATATATATATATATATATATATATATATATATATATATATATATATATATATATATATATATATATATATATATATATATATATATATATATATATATATATATATATATATATATATATATATATATATATATATATATATATATATATTTAGATATACATATATACATATATATATATATATATATATATATATATATATATATATATATATATATATATATATATATATATATATATATATATATATATATATATATATATATATATATATATATATATATATATATATATATATATATATATATATATATATATATATATATATATATATATATATATATATATATATATATATATATATATATATATATATATATATATATATATATATATATATATATATATATATATATATATATATATATATATATATATATATATATATATATATATATATATATATATATATATATATATATATATATATATATATATATATATATATATATATATATATATATATATAATATATATATATATATATATATATATATATATATATATATATATATATATATATATATATATATATATATATATATATATATATATATATATATATATATATATATATATATATATATATATATATATATATATATATATATATCTAGGCAAACAAGAAGTATCTCCACGGTATGGGCTGCATAGTTGTTAAGATCCTAACTTTTCCTTTTAACTCCTGTGTGTGTGTGTGTGTGTGTGTGTGTGTGTGTGTGTGTGTGTGTAAGAGGTGTCTATTACCGCAACATTTAATCACAGCAGATTTATGCTCTCTCCCCCTCCCCCTTCTGTGTGTGTGTGTGTGTGTGTGTGTGTGTGTGTGTGTGTGTGTGTGTGTGTGTGTGTGTGTGTGTGTGTGTGTGTGTGTGTGTGTGTGTGTGTGTTTGTAAAGAGGTGTTTACTACCGCAACAATTAATCACAGCAGATTTATTCTCTCTCTCTCTCTCTCTCTCTCTCTCTCTCTCTCTCTCTCTCTCTCTCTCACACACACACACACACACACACACACACACAGTGTAGTATACCTTTTCCTAACTTGGTTTATGATACGTACTATTCTTTTCTTAGTTGTTCGGACTACACGTACTTAGTGAGGTGCTTGAAGTACAGAAACCCCTAGCTGGCTGTGAGGGAGAGTATGGAGGGTACCGGGTGGGGTTATGGGGTCGGAGAAGTGGTGGGGTTAGGTGGGAGTGTGGGACAATGAGGAAGGGAGGAGGAGGGGATAGCTCTCCATCGAGCTGTGTTACAAACACCTTATTCCACGGAAAAAGAAACGAACTTATTCCGGCGTCTGTACACTGTTTTTTTCCTCCATGCCGCAAACAGTGAAAGGCTGCTTATAATTTTTAGACAGTGAAACCAATGACGTTAAGTGAACCTTCTTCATTGTCTGGTTAGAGCAGACTTTTGTTATTGCGTTTTTCGCGTTATTTGAGTTTGAAATTAATTCATATCACTCCTCGAACTACTGTATTCACAACAGGAAGACTGTATTCTCTTGCATGCCGTTTGATTCTTATCGCATGTCCTTTTTGGATGTATTAATGTTCCAGCCATTCGTTCATGTGCAAGATCAGGACACATTTTACAATAAGGTTTCCCAGCTGTATCCTGATGGTCGTGTGCTGGTCATCACTTCTATGGAATCTTTCGTTTGCCAGCTTCTCCAGGAACTGTTGAACACCATCACATCTGCTATATCATTTTGCTGGCTAAGAGTAAACTGAAAGACGGTTATCCAGCTCATGTCCGTTCACATCTGTAGCTCCAGTCAAACCCGCCACGAATATGTCTCAAAATACTAAGAGGAGAAGATAATCGGCTGCAGCAGAATCCTTTCCTTTAAATGAGGTAGGAACAGTCTGAGATGGCGGCCGAAATTACGATATTGGTGTCATTCAGAGGGCCACTTTTCTTTCTTTCTTTCTTTCTTTTTTTTTTGTGGAATGATTCTAAAAGATATTTTTACTTTCGCCCGCCTTAAGAAGGCGGAGCGAAAATGTCTTCGTCTGCCTCTTTGTGTGTGTGTGTGTGTGTGTGTGTGTGTGTGTGTGTGTGTGTGTGTGTGTGTGTGTGTGTGTGTGTGTGTGTGTGTGTGTGTGTTCCTATTAAATCTCATGAACGGCTTGGGCTATCAACAAGGAACCTTCACAGTATCAAAATATGGCCAAATCTTGGACGAGTTCGAAACTGGGCACTCGTGGTTAAGGTCAAGGTAACCAAAATGGCTGCCACAGGTCAGTTAGCTTTTATCGGCCGCCTTTAGCACCATTATATCTCATGAACGGCTTGAGCTGTCAACATGAAACCTTAAGGGTATTAAGATATGGCCGAAATCTTGGACTTCGCCAACAACATATCCTGGCGGACGATTAGCATTCGGATACCGAATGGTTTTCTTTCTTTTTCTAATATATGCTGTTTGGGTTAATAGCTACCTCAGTCTCTGGGCCCTAAACCCCAAGGAATTCCTTGAATAGTTTCCCTGTCTAGAGATCCGGAGAGTAAAAGTGTTGAGGACCAATGTCATAAACATAAATAAAAATGAAATATGATGATAGGAAACAAATCTTCGGTAACAGTTGAATTTCATGTTGAAGAATCACGTGTTCAATGCATAAAAGAAATGGAAAATGTAACTGATCCATGTGATATAAATATTAAAGTGAATAATGAAATAATCAAACTAATATTTCACAATTCAGGAGATAAAGCCTAATTGCAAAAAAAAGTCTCAAAAACACCAAATTCAATGGGGTAAAAATAAAATATTAAGTGACTATCAATCACAAAGTTCTTCCCTGTTATATTACTGGTGCTTCTGTTTAACCCTTCACTGTATCATATATTCCAGTATTTCTGAAACTACCAATTATATTCAGTTCTCAAGAGGATTTACGGATTAAAAGGTTACATAAAGCCTTTGTCAATCCATCTACTACAAAAATATCTCCCAAAGTTGCATTAGTCGTCTGGCAGTAGCGAGATTATCTCAAGGCGGTAGCTCAGTCGGTTGAGAGGTGGCCTGCAGTCCTATCGGACCCAGGTTTAAATCCCCGCTGGGGCAGGGAACAGGTTAAGGATTTGATTTTAGTAAAAGCAGACTTTACTGATCCAACAGAAGACCCGCTGACATGTCGTAAAAATATCCCCGCTAAAACCAATACACCAGTTCTGTATGAGACAACCCTGGCATGTATTCAATATGGACGGTGGGTGTTAGCGCCTAAGTGGTGACATGTAGAGATGTATGGTATGTAGGAGGACTACTGGGCCTTGGGAGGAGGCTGTGAAGCCTTTGCCCAGAGTCGGACACATAAAAAAAAAAATAATAATAACCTAACTGACAGGGTCAAGATCAAAACAAATACAGCAGTAATTTCCAGAGACTGACGACAGGCATGATTCTCCTCTCTCTCTCTCTCTCTCTCTCTCTCTCTCTCTCTCTCTCTCTCTCTCTCTCTCTCTCTCTCTCCAAAGTGCTGGCACTGATCCTCCGTGGAGCAGCTGCTGCGCCCACGTGGAAGTCAAACCTCCTCATACATCCCTGCTTCTCGCTGTGGGAAGGATCCAGGTCCAACATCGGTGAGGCGCTATCAACCACAAGCAGGCGCCGGTTCCCTACACGGCGTATGTACTGTACTGTACCTGAAGGACGGCCACACAGAAGCAGTTGCTTACCTGTGATCGATGGGCCTGCTTCGCCTGACAACCTGATATTGATTAAAAAAAAAAAGGAATATAAATAATGTTGACAAATTAGAGGGTATTACCTTAAGCATATATCAAGGCAATCTGGGTGACCATTCCCAGCCCTCCAACTATCTCCCAATTGCTTTAACATCCTGTATTTAAAAAGTTCTCTAGTCTATTAACAAAAAAATTTAATGCATTTTTTCCTACCACAACCTTTCTGATCGTCAGCATGGGTTCCATCAGGGACCCTCCACTGGCGATCTTCTCACCTCCCTTTCAGACTTATGGTCATCCTTCTTTCGGGACTTTGGTGAAAGCTTTGCCATTGTTTCTGACATCTCAAAGGCTTACGATCGAGTCTGGCATAAATCCTTAGTTTCCAAACTGCCCTCTTACCGTTTATATCCGTCCATCTGTGCCTTCATCTCTAGCTTCCTTTCTGGTCGTTCTATAGCTGCTGTTGTAGACGGCCACCGTTCTTCTCCTACAGCTATCAACATTGGTGTTCCTCATGGTTTTGTCCAATCACCAACTCTCTTCTTTTTATTCATCACTGATCTTCTAAGCTGTACATCTAACCCTGTCCACTTATATGCTGATGGCTTCACCATTCACCTTTCCATTCGCTTCCTGCAGCGTTCGTCTCAGCAGTTACTTCAATGAACAAGGGATGAGGCTATGGCACAACTAATATCTAACTTGTTTCATATCTCTGATTGGAGTGGAAGCAATTGTGTTGTTTAATGCATCAAAAACTCAGTTCATACATCTATCAACCCGGCAAAATCTTCCACAGAAGTACCTTCTAATTTTTAACAATATCCAGCTCAGTCCTGCATGATCCGTAAACATATTTGGGGTTTCATTCTCTAGGGATTTATCTTGGAAAGAACATATTACCTCTCTTGTCAAGTCTGCTTCCAAGAGATTAAATGTACTAAACCGACCCCGTGCCCTCTTTACCCCAGCATAAGTTGTTGACTTTATACACAAGTTTCATTTGTGTAGAGTACAAGTCTCATGTGTGGGGAGGCTCCCCACATACAGCTCGACTCAGCTAGGTGGAGCCAAAGGTTTTTCGTCTCATTAACTCTCCTCTTTCTGGCTCCCTTCAACCTCTGTCTCTTCGCCGCATTGCTGCATCTTTATGTCTTTGCTATCGCTACTTCAATGATCACTGCTCCTCTGAACTGTCTGTTTGCATTCGTCCACCATTAAGGTGGGTGCGAAGCACTCGTCTACTAACAACTCTCATTCCTTTTCTGGCCAGCTTTCCAATGCAAGAGTTAACAGCTACTCCCAGACCTTCATTTATGCAACAGGTCATCTATGGAACTGTCTCTGTCTGTTTTTCTCACTGCCTAAGATCTCCAGTCTTTCACACGCAATGTGTCCAGGCAACTCGAAATGTACGGATCTTGAATTTAGCTCTCTATAATCTTGTTTTAGTTTTTTCTTGGAGGTGACAATTTGCGAGCTCCTGGCCTTTGGTTCCTTCTTCCTTGTTGAAAAAATAAATCATTATTACTGAATTATCGATTGTATGAATATTCATTATATGCAAAACGAGCAGGGGATGAATGGGGAGTTATGGGGGGGAGGTGAGGAATAAGTATTTACTTATCATAATATAACTCAATTCTGTTTCAAATAAAGTTAAAGTTGCTTTGCGTTTCGTCGATTAATGAAAGGCTTCTAATTATTTACACAGGACAGATTTATGAATAAAGTAGTTAAATATCATTAATGTCAGTCTTTTCTCAGATCCTTAAATGATGACTGAAATGTTGTCTGGTACACTAATTATTTCCTACTTACTGAATTTGTCGATATTTTTAGGGGACCCTGAACAAATATTGCAGTGTATTTGACCCTGTTCAGTTGGCAAGTATCCTGTGGACAAATTAATGTCATTTTGGAAGCAACATTCCTCCTCTAAATACGTAATCGTTAACAATCCTCACTGGTCCAATGCACTGTCTGTATTGCTGGAAACTTCAATTTCTATTGCAGATTGAAGTGACTTTGGATAATGTATAGATACGCCACTTTTACAACTAATTGCATTGTGGTGGAGGAGTGACACGAAAGTTTCCTCACTTGGTATTTTTTTCTGCAGTTAGTCTTCCTTGTTTTTTAAGTAATATATTGATCTTCTCAAAGTAGCAAGACACACTGCGACAAGAAAGATATAAGCGCTTGATTTTTATTTCGTTAATTACTTATTGATTTATAAAATCATATCCGTTAGATAAGAAAACCATTTGTGAGTCAGCTCTCTTAAGTTTGTCAGGTGACATTCTCAAAAGGCTCTGACTGAGGATCGCATTCTACCTGACGAGGAGATATTTCGTAACACCTCTTCCTTTGCGATGAATTTTCCCGGTCACACCTAAATAATTTTAATTCTCATGTATGTCACTGACTAAAACTTTGTCGATATTACGACGATCGACATAGCCATTCATTATTCAGTCTTTTATTTTTTTCATCAGAAGCGTAACTGTCCTTGTGCCAGGCTACTCAATACAGACCTGTAAGGAAAAGCTGACCAACCTCACCTGTCCCTGAGCGGCATTATGTGAGCAATAAACCCCAACCATCCCTCAGATGGAAACCCTTATAGACCCCATCTGGTGGAGCGCCTTAACACACTGGATCATCCTGTATTATTTGGTTATACGATTACCACCCAGCGTTTTAAATGGTTTCCAAGGTTACCGGAAACCACTTGGCTTGTTACTCAGTGATATATAAAACACACAGGAGAATGGTAAGATGTAACAATAAAATAATTCTCTAAGAAGAGGTGCTACGAAGCCTATCATGCCAGCTATAGCACGACCCTGACTGTCTTCTCTCGAGCCAGTATAGTTGGTGGAAGTTACAGGCTTGACCGCCTCGAATACTGAGGCCTCAGTGCGAATGTCCTTTCTTACTTCACTGCCATAGACTTTCTTTCCACTCACCTTAGCGAATACCATGCATGTTCAGAGGGATTTTTGCAAGGACGACAACGATAACAATGATGGAAACTTGCTTTTATGTTTTGATAATGACCTGCTGATCTACCTTATGCATAAAAATAGTTAAACACAAGTTAGTAATGTTCATTACCTATATAAAACGCACAACAAAGTAATACATACCTATGATGAAACTATTAAATAACTGAACTAATAAAAACTTCAGGACCGTAGGCCACATCAATCGTAGACGAAGAGCTTAGGTTATGTTTTTTTTTTTTTTTTTTCCCGCTTGGATATTGAATGATTAATTAGCATTTCAACTTTTTTCTCTTGATCTCTAATTCCTTCACTAGTCTGGCTCTTTGTTGGTATAATTGCTCTCATGCTCATATATTGTTTCATTCCTTAAAATTTCTTGACAGCAGCTAGAAAAAAAAAATGGGGCTACTTTTTTCTCGTATATAATACAGCTGCTACTACTCAACCTTCACACACACACACACACACACACACACACACACACACACACAGAAACTTCCGTTTATATTGTTTAACTTCCTACTGTTCATATCTAAACACCTTGCAGGCCATTTATTTTTATGTATCAAAAATAATATGAATGTAAACTCCCTTTTTCAAGGACTTAAGAAAAATTTAGAGAGCATGTTTGGTTTTATTATCTAGTTTATTATCAGATTTAATAATTCACATATTTCACTCACACTACTTCACTTTCTGTTACGAATAAACAGACATCTATCACCTGATCGCGAATGTTACTAATGCCAAACTGTTATTCTTCCAACAGCACTGATTGCATGCACACTTAATTCAAAAGACCCAACACAGAGAACAGATTGTGTGTTCGATAATGCAGAAAAAACCTGTGTTTTGGTGCCATGATAAAGGTTGTGGTGTTGACTGGTGAAGGTGACATGCGCAGTAGGAGAATAAATTAAAAAAAAAAAATAAAATGTTTTGAAGTGACACGCGTTGTAGGGTTATGATAAAGTTCAAGGTGTTTTTGTGAAATGTGTCTGTAGAGGTCTCGTGCAGTGTGCACGGCGCATGTCGTTTGGTACAGAGATCATAAAGGTTGTATGTTGGCTTTATAATAATGTTTTGGCTTGTGATTGCGTTGAAGGGTTGTGAAAATAAATATTCATGTGTTTGCTGAAGTAGGGATTCGGCAGTAAGTACATAAGCAGAATGACCCTCGTGTTGTATGTGAGGATAATGATTTGACACAGTGACGTGCGCCCTAGGGAGATCGCAGAGGTCGACGTGTTTGCCGAAGTTTGTGTGTTCCCACTGTCATGCGCAGCAAAGACGTGCTAAAGGTTGATGTGTTGATGGTAATGTGTTGAGGTTGGTGGTGTGGCTGTGGCTGCTTCACTCACCATGTCGCTTCCCGCCAGGCAACTCGGCCTCCTCCCTCTGCTGCTGATACCCGTCCCTGCAGTGGTTGGATTCGGCTCCCTAAGACTGCCCTCCCTCCTCTCAGGTCAGTCACAACTGTCCGTAACCTCATCAGCTTCGGAGCGCTCCTAACAACTTTTCCTTGCCAGTTTATTTCTGTTTATAGCACGATAACATTATCTTATATGGCAATGTCTTGCAATCTGTTTGGGCGCTTACTACGGGAAAGAAAGACTCAGCCTCATGGTAAATGAATTAAGAAGTGACTTTGAAAAAGCTTTATTACCCAGAATGATTTTAGAGTAGCATTTACATGTAGTGCGAGGTACAGTATAATTTGCCCCCCCCCCCTTTTTCTTCCGGTTTATTATTTTTCAAGTCACTGATACAAAACTATTTAAGTGTTCTCATTATGTTTTGCAGACGTAAACTTTTCTTAAATTAAGCGCACAAAAAAAGAAAACCGAGAAAAAAATTGAAATGGAAAACCATGCCTGAAAGTGAAAACAAAAAAAAAATGCGTATGTAATGAATCCATCATTATTTCACACGGGATAAAATAAGCTAAAGCGGAGACTATAAAACGCCTTTTCCTCCTCGTTACTTACTTTGTCGATCTTGCAAAGTGTAGTGGGGAGGGTATCAGATTATTGAGAAGTTTAGTGGATGCTATGACTGAAAGTTGGGAAACCACTGTTATATTGCAGTCATGCAATTTATAGCGATATTTAAAACATGGGTCACAGACAAGACAATAATGGGGTGTAGTATGCAAAATAAATCGCTAAGGCAGAGGCGCATATTACTCGTACCTCTCTTGCAAAGTCTGCTTACAAGAAATTATGTATGCTAAACAGTCTGCGTACTTTCTTTACCCTCGCACAAATGCTGAGTTTATACAGGGTGTTTTATTCGTTCCTGTGTAACAGGGACGATTTTGCTGGCTTCTAACCTTTGATTCATTCTTCCGTGGATAAAAAAAAAAAAATCTATGTACAGGAATATATGATCCAAAACCCTAAATCTAAGAATCGTATTCTTGTCAGCTTACACGGTACGAAAACCTTCTGTATAGTGTCCATCCCTTATCAGTTCACCTTTGCCAAAGGCTGAGATGCTGCAAAATTTGGGTCGTGTGTACCCTAATTGTTTGATGAAACTATATTGTTATTTGGACGCTGTTTCGGAGTTATTGGCTTTTTTTCGTGGTTATAATTACCGCTGTCCCTCTGGATGAATTTGAAACCCTAATTGTTTGATGAAAATATATCGTTATTTGGACGCTATTTCAGAGTTATCGGTCTTTTTATTGTGGTTATAATTACTGCTGTCCTTCTGGATGAATTTGAAAAAAAAAAAAGTGTATAACTTTATAACTTACGAAGAAATCACCCAAACATTCCCCCAGAACACTACACGCAACCAACGATTTGTATCCAGGTCCCTATTTACACTTCTAGGTAACGAACAGATAGGCACAAAGAAGTCTTTGCTCAAAGGTCTTGGTGTGAGTCTGCTCATTGAATCAGGGACTTACTGTTTGCGAGGCGAGCGAGTTTCCAGTTACATCACCATATGAAGTGCCCTGAACACCAATCTGTTCGCTAAGCACACAGTTGTAATGTGCTGCTATTCAGTTAAATATCAGCTATTCTTTCACTGATAACAATAAAAAAACGCAGTAAACTAGTGACCCGAGATGACTAGTACCATGGCTCTTGTCATTGTCGCCAGAAAGATTGGTGTGTCATAGTGTTACTTAGTTTGAACTTTGAATCCCATGACATTGCTTGACTCCAACATTTTCGCCAAAAATAAAAAAAGTAGCGTTGTGCACTATAGTTTCAGTTTGGCACCAAATCTTAACCGACAGAGACGCTTGGAATCAGACACGAGGAATTTGCATCAATTATCTGTCTGAATTAAAATACTCGTCAGTCAACAGAATGTTCGGAATTGGAGCAAACATTATGCAGTTTAATTCTCAAGCAATACTTAGCCTCCCGTACTATCCGTAGGCTTTGTAAATCGACAAGTGGTTTTTAGAAAAAAATAATATTTGAAATAGCATACGAGATACGTCAAATGACCTTTAAGATACCATAAAAGTGTACTTCATATTCAATTCCAGTAATTACAACACTAGGGACATATTTTTCTTTTATTCCAGATGCCAGTACGTAGACTACAACATATGCTTCTTTGATCTTTTCCAGGATTTTTTTTTTTTTAATGAATGATGCTCCTTCTCTCAGTTTCATGTCAAAACTAATGATTTGACTGGAGAGCTCTATAGGCAAGTTAAAGCCTTCTAATTATATTATTCTCCAAACTAGTTACATGCTTTGGCATGGAGTAGGTATAGTCGGCTAAAAAAGTCGTGTCTTCGTTTCGAACCCCGTAAATATTCGAACAGGTAAGTGGAAGCAACAGGGATAGCTTCACAAGTCTGGTAACTGTGTCAGACCAGACAGTGATGGGGGTGAGTGGATTGGGGGTGGAGGTGGGAAGTGGGGTGTGTGTGTTCTGTAATTATTGTTGGCAGTGTAATCTGTAATTTTTATTGGCTGTGTAGTCTAGCAATACACCGCACAGTAAAGGCGCTAAATGTGATATTACACCTGATTTAATACCTGGAAGTAGTGAAACGTATCGTTAACCTGAAATAATGCCTATACCTTGTAGCCAAACAAGCGTTAGCAGAAATGACGAGGTGCTACCCCCCATCCCCATCTTCCTGCCACATCCTCTCCTCCGGGCATCAGCTAGCCACATAATATGGGAATAAAGGACAGGCAGCTGTGTTTTTACTGTATGTTTACCTTCTGAACATGAGAGGATATATTACATACCATTACCATGTGTGGTGTGGCACAGAGGCATGCGGTGCCTTCACAGTAATAACGAGAAAAACAATTGTTTCCACAAGTGGTTAATGTTTTGGTAAAGGGGTAAGGGAAACCTGGCCACAGGTGTTACGCACGGTGATGACATGCAGATATACACTCACCAGCATATAGTCATATTCAGTTATCTATATTGGGCGACAGGAAAATTAGAGGGGAGATTCGTTGTCACTAATAATCACAACCATGACGTTCCATTAAATTCCAAACACTCGTTATGAAACGTATTCCACAGTCATTCCGTCCTCTGAGGTATTCCAAATATCAAAGATGAATTAGACATGACCTCCCATGTATATGAAACTGCAGTTTATTTTGATTACATGTAAACTCATGATGATGCATATGTAGACATTTAGCGACATATTAGTGATAAAAATTGACCATAACCCTATTACCCAGTAAGTTATTCCCAACAGCTTCCACCCTGCGGTAATGGATGGTATATAAAACATGACAGCACACACACCCTCCACTACCCGACCTCCACCCCCAATCTACTCACCCCCACCACCAACTTGTCTGACACAGTTACCAGACTTGTGAAGCTATCCCTGCTGCTTCCATTTAACTGTTCGAATATTTACGGGGTTCAGAACAAAGACATGACTTTTTTGACTGACTATACACCCGAGGAAACTTCCGCCTTATACACCTGCCTGCCATTTCGGACCTTTATGCGTGAGACAACCACTGTCATAAAAGACTTTGTAGTTCCTTGTGGTTACTTGTAGTTGAGTTATATATATATTAGACTTGTGGACAAGCGGTTATTATACTGGAGTAGCTTTGTAAGTAGATAATCTTCTTTCCCATTTGTCATGTAGTGACAGGAGAGGTAAAGAATAGTATGGGACTATTTTTATTTGTCTTGGAAAAATTAACAAGTCTCTCACTCACGAGTCAGTTGAGCAGAGTCCCTGTCTCCCTGTCTCTCTCTCTCTCTCTAGTTGCTAAGCCCTTCTTCTTCTGACCTGCCTGTTCTATGGCTAACCTCCATCTGAGCTCTCTTTCCTAAATTCTGGTGTAGCAGAGGTTGTGTCACGTGTGTTCCTTGTGAGTGGAAAATTCTAGAAGCCTGTGTGTGAGTATGTGTGTATGTGTGTGTATGGTCACTAGGCGCTGTCGTGTGCCTATAAAGCATTCCTTGAGTTAAGAGTGTGTAAGCATGTTTAGCATTGCTCGATTCTCGCAGACACAATACCTTCTCATCATCTGACTCCCTGCTTCTATCTGTCTCTCTATCTATCTATTTATCTATCTATCTATTATGATTTGTAATTATAATATGGAGTCCTAACATATTGCTCGGTACATGCAGCTGAAGGACCTCCGACAGCAACTATCATTGACAGTCAATAGTCATAATATATTAATACATATTATATACATATTATAATGAACTTATAAGGTAATTAAGTGAAATACATAATATTGTAAAAGTAACATAATTGTATGAATATTGTATACATATAATATTTATAGTAAATAGTGATTATTCAGTAATATTACATTTTAAACAAGTTGTATACATATTTGAATAAATGCATTAAAGTAAATTATTTAACTGTAATACAGTATGTACTTGGGTTATTGTAGTGAAATGCATAATTGTGTTGGCCTTATAACTGTAGTCACATTTTGTTAATGCAACTGTTACATAAGTGTCTTGGCCTTATAATTGTAGTTAAAGTGACATAAAAGTTACATCTTGTTAATGCAACTGTTAATTGGCAAAGTGTAACATAATGCAATCGTTTGTCGTTACATAATTGTTATATATTGTTTGTAGTTACATAATTGTAGTTAAAGTTACATAAAAGTTACATCTTGTTAATGCAACTGTTACATAAATGGTACATATTGTTTGTAGTTACATAATTGTAGCAAGTGTAACATAATGCAATCATTTGTCGTTACATAATTGTTACATAATTTTTGTAGTTACATAATTGTAATAAGTGTAACATAATGTAATCGTTTGTCGTTACATAATTATAATATGGAGTTATATAATTGTTACATATCGTTTGTAGTTACATAATTGTAGTTAGAGTTACATAAAAGTTACATCTTGTTAATGCAACTGTTACATAAATGGTACATATTGTTTGTAGTTACATAATTGTAGCAAGTGTAACATAATGCAATCGTTTGTCGTTACATAATTATTACATATCGTTTGTAGTTACATAATTGTAGCAACTGCAGTCCTAACATATGAATCCGGTCTTGCTGCGGTCGATGATAGTGATGATGTGTCATGCCACTTGCTTGTGGAGACAATTTGCTTTTTTGTTTGTAGTTTATGTGGTATTTTGGCATTTGTAGTAACACTTACACTTATTTTCATTTGTTTGTTATGTGATCTTACTCCATTTCTCTTTTTTCTTTCTTACTTTTTCTTTCTTTTCTCTCTTTTTTTTTTTTGTGTATGTATTGATTTTCCATAGTTTGTTTTTCTTCGCTTGTGTACGCTTTTTCTATGTTCTTCATGGTTGCATAATTACTGGCTAATTTCCTTGGGATACTTTTTTAAAGTTTAGTTTATATTGCACAGATATTATTGAAAATGATATTATATAGTCCCATATTTTGTTATTTTATATAGAAAAATATATATACACTATATACAGTATTAACTACACACACTGACTTGTTGTTCACCTATACCTATCATGAGTAATATGTGTGTCAGCACTGTGTGGAAATCATTGTCTTCACGATTGTGTTGAAGATGTTCACTCTTGCTAACGGCATTTGTGTTGGCCATTTTTCTTTTTTTTTTTTTCGCTAGTTTACCTTGTAACTTAATTTATATGTTTCCACTAGGTAGCTTTAATTAATAAATGTTAAATACAGTTCTTTTAATTGCTCACTGAGTTACTGTGATGGTATATTTTCTTCATTACTTTGTAGATGTAATAATGTATAGTTGTATATATGAAACACGTATTTTATGTAGGTATAAATGGTAACACTCGTTGGTAGTAAATAAATGTTATAATAAATGAATGAATATATACAGTGTAGAATATATATTGTTGGTGATTATTTAGTGTTTGAGTTATGCAGATAGCTGAAGTAAGTATGTGTATTTAAGCTGTAACTATACAGCACGTTTTATATGTTTGTGCAGAAGCTTATTGTCTATCACTGTGTATTGTATAAATGAAGTAACTATGTAACTCACTAATTTTTACCATGGTGGGAATGGTGTGACTGGTGGTGCAGGTGGTGTGTTGACCGACGTGGCGTCTTTTCAGCAAGCACGCATGATGACGTCGACTTGCCACACTGGTAGCTGTGGTGAGTGAATGAGTAGCGATGAGTAACTTGAGTGAAGACGAGTAAGTAGGATGAGTTATGAGTCGTGTCTCACTCTTCATTTGTTTGTCCCGTTTTTCTTTGTCGATGTCTTCTCGGTCCTTTTTCCTTGTGATTTACTCGTTGTGGGATGAAGACTGCCGCTACTTGTAGGTGCGTGTAGAAGATTATACAGACGACATAGAGTTGTTACTGTGTAGTTGATTGTAGATGGTTGTAGTTCGCTGGTTCGTCATAGAAATTGCAAGATCGTATCAATATTTTGTTAAACTACTTGCAAGGCGTCGTGTGATCTCTTCACCTCTGCATCAGCATGATGATCGGGGAGACGGAGGGGGCTGGTTGGAGAGAACTGTCAGGAGCTGGTTGTAAGTTGTTGGTTGTGAGAGGTATTCTTGTTTTCAATCTTGATATTTTGTAAGAATTCACTGTTGATTCGTAGACGAGGTTCGTATACGTTCGCTGCTACCAAATGTCATAGAAGACTTTGTAACTCCTTTGTGGTTACTTGTAGTTGAGTTATATATATATTAGACTTGTGGACGAGCGGTTATTATACTGGAGCACCTTTGCAAGTAGATAATCTTTCCCATTTGTCATGTAGTGACAGGAGAGGTAAAGAATAGTACGGGACTATTTTTAGTTGTCTTGGAAAAATTAACAAGTCTCTCACTGACGAGTGAGTTAAGCAGAGTCCCTGTTTCCCTGTCTCTCTCTCTCTCTCTCTCTCTAGTTGCTAAGCCCTTCTCCTTCTGACCTGCCTGTTCTATGGCTAACCTCCATCTGAGCTCTCTTTCCTAAATTCTAGTGTAGCAGAGGTTGTGTCACGTGTGTTCCTTGTGAGTGGAAAGTTCTAGAAGCCTGTGTGTGAGTATGTGTGTATGTGTGTGTATGGTCACTAGGTGCTGTCGTGTGCCTATAAAGCATTCCTTGAGTTAAGAGTGTGTAAGCATGTTTAGCATTGCTCGATTCTCGCAGACACAATACCTTCTCATCATCTGACTCCCTGCTTCTATCTGTCTCTCTATCTATCTATCTATTATGATTTGTAATTATAATATGGAGTCCTAACATATTGCTCGGTACACGCAGCTGAAGGACCTCCGACAGCAACTATCATTGACAGTTAATAGTCATAATATATTAATACATATTATATATACATTATATTGAACTTATAAGGTAATTAAGTGAAATACATAATATTGTAAAAGTAACATAATTGTATGAATATTGTATACATATAATATTTATAGTAAATAGTGATTATTCAGTAATATTACATTTTAAACAAGTTGTATACATATTTGAATAAATGCATTAAAGTAAATTATTTAACTGTAATACAGTATGTACTTGGGTTATTGTAGTGAAATGCATAATTGTGTTGGCCTTATAACTGTAGTCACATTTTGTTAATGTAACTGTTACATAAGTGTCTTGGCCTTATAGTTGTAGTTAAAGTGACATAAAAGTTATATCTTGTTAATGCAACTGTTAATTGGCAAAGTGTAACATAATGCAATCGTTTGTCGTTACATAATTGTTACATATTGATTGTAGTTACATAATTGTAGTTAAAGTTACATAAAAGTTACATCTTGTTACTGCAACTGTTACATAAATGGTACATATTGTTTATAGTTACATAATTGTAGCAAGTGTAACATAATGCAATCGTTTGTCGTTACATAATTGTTACATATCGTTTGTAGTTACATAATTGTAATAAGTGTAACATAATGCAATCGTTTGTCGTTACATAATTATAATATGGAGTTATATAATTGTTACATATCGTTTGTAGTTACATAATTGTAGTTAGAGTTACATAAAAGTTACATCTTGTTAATGCAACTGTTACATAAATGGTACATATTGTTTGTAGTTACATAATTGTAGCAAGTGTAACATAATGCAATCGTTTGTCGTTACATAATTATTACATATCGTTTGTAGTTACATAATTGTAGCAACTGCAGTCCTAACATATGAATCCGGTCTTGCTGCGGTCGATGATAGTGATGATGTGTCATGCCACTTGCTTGTGGAGACAATTTGCTTTTTTGTTTGTAGTTTATGTGGTATTTTGGCATTTGTAGTAACACTTACACTTATTTTCATTTGTTTGTTGTGATCTTACTCCATTTCTCTCTTTTTTCTTTCTTACTTTTTCTTTCTTTTCTCTCTTTTTTTTTTTTGGGTATGTATTGATTTTCCATAGTTTGTTTTTCTTCGCTTGTGTACGCTTTTTCTATGTTCTTCATGGTTGCATAATTACTGGCTAATTTCCTTGGGATACCTTTTTAAAGTTTAGTTTATATTGCACAGATACTACTGAAAATATTATATAGTCCCATATTTTATTTTATATAAAAAAAAAATATATATATACACTATATACGGTATTAACTATATACACTGACTTGTTGTTCACCTGTACCTATCGTGAGTAATATGTGTGTCAGCACTGTGTGGAAATCATTGTCTTCACGATTGTGTTGAAGATGTTCACCTTTGCTAACGGCATTTGTGTTGGCCATTTTTTTTTTTTTCTCTAGTTTACCTTGTAACTTAATTTGTCTGTTTCCACTAGGTAGCTTTAATTAATAAATGTTAAATATAGTTCTTTTAATTGCTCACTGAGTAACTGTGATGGTATATTTTCTTTATCACTTGTAGATGTACTAATGTATAGTTGTATATATGAAACACTTATTTTATGTAGGTATAAATGGTAACACTCGATGGTAGTAAATAAATGTTATAATAAATGAATGAATATATACAGTGTAGAATATTTATTGTTGGTGCAAGTATTTAATGATTGAATTATGAAGATAATTGAAGTAGGTATGTGTATTTAAGCTGTAACTATACAATACGTTTTATATGTTTGTGGAGAACCTTATTGTCTATCACTGTGTATTGTATGAATGAAGTAACTATGTAACTCACTAATTTTTACCGTGGTGGGAATGGTGTGAGTGGTGGTGCAGGTGGTGTGTTGACTGACGTGGCGTCTGTTCAAAGCAAGCACAGCATGATGACCTCAACTTTCCACACTGGTAGCTGTGGTGAGTGAATGAGTAGCTATGAGTAACTTCGAGTAGAAGATGAGTGAGTAAGATGTAGTTATGAGTCGTGTCTCACTCTTCGTTTGTTTGTTTGTTTGTTTGTTTGTTTTCTTTCTTTTCTTGATGTATTCTTGGGTCTTTTTTTCTTGTGATTTACTCGTTGTAGGATGAAGACTGCCGCTTCTTGTAGGTGCGTGTAGAAGATTATACAGACGACGTGAGAGTTGTTAATTGTAGTTGATTTCGTAGATGGTTGTAGTTCGCTTATTCGTCGTGAGAAATTGCAATATTGTATCAATATTTTTTGTTAAACTACTTTGCAAGGCGTCGTGTGATCTCTGACCTCTACATCAACGCATGATGATCTGGGAGACTTGGAGGGGGGCTGGATGGAGAGTAATACTGTCAGGAGCTGATGTTGTTGGTTAAAGAGAGCTATTCTTGTTTGCAATCTTGATATTTTGTAGGAATTTAATGTTGATTCGTAGACGAGGTTCGTATACGTTCGCTGCTACCAAATGTCATAAAAGACTTTGTAGTTACTTGTAGAGAAGTATATTTTAGACTTGTGGTCGCAGGCGGCTTTACATCTTGTAGTAGCTTCCCCACCAAAATGTCATGTAGTGACAGGAGAGGTAAAGAATAGTATGGGACTATTTTTATTTGTCTTGGAAATATTAACAAGTCTCTCTCACACGGAACGAATATAAGTCCCGGGTAGCTACCTCCCTGTCTCGCTATCTGTCTCTCTCTCTCAAATCGCTAAGCCCTTCTTCCGTGACCTGTCTCTAGGGTCGCGTGTGTCCTTCTACTCTCTTCTTCTCCTAAAAATCTGGTGTAGCAGGGGTGTGTCACGTGTGTTCCCTCGTGGATGGAAAGCTTAAGGAGCCTGTGTGTGAGTATGTGTGTATATGTGTGTGTGCATGGTTACCAGATCTTTGTTCACGAGAGGACTTTTGCTGACAGCTAACTGCATCATCTCCTTACTGGCCGCTGTCGTCAGCTTTCCTCAGTGTTAAGAGTGTGTAAGCATGTTTAGCACTGCTCGATTCTCGCAGACACAACACCTCATCATCTGACTCCCTGCTTCTATCTATCTATTTATCTATCTATCTATTATGTAGTCCTACAATAAACTGCAAAAAATACGAAAATGGCTACAATCATTACTATGCTCTCGCGAAATGCCAAGGATCCGAAGGTTATTGACCCAGAGCCATGATTCTTGGATGGGATGTTGTCCTTCAGTACCGCCATACAGGAGTGACTTTTCAGACTGAAACTCACTTCCACTCGCTGACAAAGCTTGGTCAGCTTAGAGCTGGCCATTGTTGCCTACCGGTTTGTTATTATATTTGCCATCAGAGTTTATACTTCTTCATGGATATTTCATTAACGATATCACAAACTCTTAATATAAGATTTCTTATGCACAGAATCCTTCAGTAAGCATCTGTGGTGCTGGCATTCCTGACGGTATCACATGTATAATATGATCAGAGGAGGCTGGCTTACTACTAATAGCCACTGTGGTGCGTGGTTTAGAGAAACGAAGAGAGAAAGGAGTAAAGTGAAGGACAGAGAAGGGTGATCAAACGACGATTGGAGATGGAGGAAAGTATGAGGAGAGGGAGAAATAGGAGAGGGTAGAAAAGGGAATGGGAAGAATAACTGGGGAAAGGAAAGAAACGTGTGAGAAAACAACAAGCAGTACGAGAAGTACTCACAAAATACAGTAGCTGTGATATACTATCAGTCCAAATAATGTCGATCCAAACAATCAGTGTGCCCCCTGTGATTGTGGAACATGGTAGTGAAGAAATATTGGAAAATAATTAGGTACATGTGATGAATTGTAAAGCATCTTCCCCCATTCTGATTAACTGCTTTTAGTATGATTCGCGATCAGGCTTCCAAACTGCTGAGCATGGTGGGCTGATACGACAGCTGCGCACTAATCATATGGAGGAGTCTTAAGAATAACATCTGATCCTTCCTTGTGCCCTTAATCTACAGTCAAAACTGCCCTCTTACGGTTTCTATCCTGCTATCTGCGCCTTCATCTCTAGCTTCCATTCTGGTCGTTCTATAGCTGGCCACAGTTTGTCTCCCATAGCTATCAATAGTGCTGTTCCTCACATCTATTCCTTTTATTCATCAATGACCTTCTAAGCTGTACCTCTAACCCTATCCACACATATGCGGTGGCTCAATCGGTAGAGAGGTGGCCTGCAGTCCTACGGGACCCAGGTTCAAATCCCGGCTGGGGCTGGGAACAGTTTAAGGATTTGAATTTCATAAAATCAGACTTCACTGATCTGCCAGAAGACCCACCGACATGTCGTAAGATTACCCGCGCTAATACCAATACATCAGTCATGTATGAGACAGCCCTAGCTTGTATTCAATACAGACGGTGGGTGTTAGCGCCGAAGTGGTGACATGTAGAGGTGTATGGTATGTAGGAGGACTACTGGGCCTTGAATGCAGGCTGTGAAGCCTATGCCCAGAGTCGGTCACATAAAAAAAAAAAAAAATCCCATTCGCTTCCCACGGCGACCAGCTCAGCAGTTACTTCAACGAACAAGGGATGGGGCTATGACACATCTAATGTCTGACTTAGCTCATATATCTTATTGGGGTGAAAGCAATCTTGTTGTTTTTAATGCATCAAAACTCAGTTCTTATATCTTTCAACCAGGCAAAATCTTCCGGAGTATCTTATTACTGGAATATCTTATAATTTATAACAATATCCAACTCAACCCTGCATCATCTTTAAACATACTTGGGGTTTCACTCTCTCGGGATTTATCTTGGAAAGATCATATCACCTCATAAAATCTGCTTCCAAGAGATTAAGTGTGCTAAGGCAACTCCTTGCCTTCTCTACCCCCGCACAGTTGTTGACTTTATACCCGGGTTTTATTCGCCTCTGTGTAGATTACAACTCTCATGTGTGGGGAGGCTCCCCACATACAGCTCTTCTCAATAAGGTGAAGTCAGAGGCTTTTCGTCTTAATAACTTTCTTTCTCTTACTGGCTCCCCTCAATCTTTGTCTCGTCGTAGCACTGTTGCCTCGTTATCTCTTTTCTATCGCTACATCAATGGTCCCTGCACCTCTGAACTGTCACCTTGCATCGCTCCACCACTAAGGCGGGCGCGTAGCATCCATCCAACAACAACCTCTCATTCCTTTTCTGTCCATCTTTCTAATAGAGGAGTTAAGCATTCCTCCCAGTCCTTCATGTATGCAACAGGTCAACTCTTGAACTGTTTCCCTCTTTCTGTATTTCCTACTGCCTATGATCTCCTGTCTTTCAAACGCAGTGTATCCAGGCATCTCGAACGGATCTTGAACTAAGATCTCTGTTATCTTGTTTTTTTGTTTTTTCACTGAGGGAACAGTCATGCGGACTCCTGGTCTTTGGTTCCTTTTTCTTACATAAAACATAGGCAACACTACGCTGTTGCAACCCTCCATCTGACCAAGCATATACCCCCCACCTCCCTGCATATCTAACAAAGCGCATAATGGCCCTCACCTCCCTCCCGTGCACAACACAGATACATTAAAACTTAAAAAAATCCAGTAGTTTATCCGTGGTAATAGTGAAGTTATGAGCAGATGTGATGAAACTGTGACTCGTGCTTTTTTCATTTAGCCAGCCATTTTTATGATTACATAATATATACAGTGATGAATCTTCATACATCGTTAGATATTCATATAACCGTTTAACATGTACACTTTCTGCTTCCTTCGTGTAATAGTTGTATAGTTTTAATAGAATAATTAATTTGGCCCTTCAGATTCCTTGCACAGGTCGAATTCAAATCTCTACTTTTTTTTTTACCTTTTCATTATTGAAGAAAAAAAAAACTACTTAAGACACAGCATTCTATCTATCAAAAGGCACCAGTTCACCATAAGACACATAACTGTGTGAGATTTCATGATTCTATATTGAATACTTTTTGAGTTCTGGCCCGGAAACGAAGTCTCTACGCCACCTATTATTGTTGATCCCAGTGATAACAATACCCTCCACTGACTTCATCAGGTGGAGGATAAAAATTGACTGATCACAAATCAAGTTCCTTCATCCTTACCTCATCTTTAACCGCAATAAGTTTGGTAAAACTGGAATGGCAGTGTTTAAGTTGACCTTACATTATGAGCATGATCATTGTTTAGTTGTTCTAAAAATAGAATAACTTGATGCTCTGCTAAGTCTGAGCCCTTCCTCCACGTTTTACTCCGATCAAATTTAAGCTGGGTTAAAGGCAGATCTTTTGACATTGTCCTGTGGCCTTATCTCTGACCGATTATTCTCAAAACTTATCACTTAATCCTTTTCTATCCCTCACCTCTGTGTAAAAGTTAGGTCAAAATCGGATCAAAATTGTATGACTTGTTTCAGTCCTTGATTTATGACATGACATTATGGTGATATGGGTATCTCAATAATCAGGCTTCAGGGTAAATAATATTCTGCAACATTTCCATGTTAAATAATATCAGACTCTTAAACGCATAGTATTTAACAGGAAACAGATACACGCAGCTTAGCACAAGCAATAGGATATATGATAGGAAATACTGCGCAAGAAAAAAAAAAAGAAGTATGGGACGAAAAGATATGAATAATGAAGGAAATCTTAACAGTAGTAACTTAAGCCAAATCCGTACGAATAAAACTTGAAGAAGAAAATGAGCGACGACGAGAAGGTCGGCGAACGACAGTTTTCACGAGGCTAAGGAAAGTGAAAAGTGAGCCGATGTGGAGGTAACGAAGGGAAGAAAGTGAGTTATGTGGCAGGGAAGAGGAGTGGGTGGTGCCAGAGGAAGATACAGGACGAAGAAATAAGATGAGGAATAAAGGAGGCAGTGTGATGCGAGAAGAGTGAGACAGTGAAGGGAGGAGACAGGTGCCATATATAATAATATGTGGTTGGAAGAGGAATTCAACAAATTTGTTAGGTAGCAGGCAGGTAATAGATATGATAACAGGAGGAATGAAAATAACTGACTGGTGTGAAACGGAGAAAATTATGTGGCTGGTGAGACAGGAAGAAATAAGAAGAAATATGAGGAGGAAGAAAAGTGGTAGTGATGGGCAAACCGAGTAGTTCCTGCAAACCGAGTAATTCGGTATTGATTTCTCTTCCAAACCTAGTAAACCGAGTACCGAATGATTACTTTTCACTCAGGTGGAAAACAGAAATGAGAAAAGTGTAGGGATAGCTGGGCGCAGGGGGGTGGATGGCAATCTGATAAGCAGGAGGCTAGGCGAGCCAAAGGGTTGCCAAAGATGAGAATAATTCAAATTTATGAATACATAACATATTCATTTCGACCAAGAATGTAATGCCTTTAATCAGGAAAAGAAACCTTGCAGTGATAAGCAAATTCAATTTATTAAAACTATTTTGTGAAGAAAATTTACTCTTAAATCAAAATTCTCATATCAGTATTCTGTAATTCCCAACACTGTTTTCAAGTATTCATAAAATGAAAGGTGAACATGGAAGATTTAAGAAAACAAAAGAAAAATGATTTAACATTATTGTAACATTAATGAATTCTTTGAAGGTCTATTTTGCATTTTTTTAGGGATTAACTCGATCAAGTAATTGAACTGCAAGAACCGAGTAAACCGAGTAGTACTCACTCAAAGCCAAGAACCGAGTAAACCGAGTACTACTCGGACCGAAATGCACATCCCTGGTGAGTGGAGGTAATAAACAGTAGAAAGTCAATTAGGTGGCAGGGAAGAGGAGTGGACGGTGGCAGAGGCATATAAACGACGATTTATGAAGAACTACGAAAGATAGGCTTAAGATTGGGAGAGGAAGAGAGAACACTGAGAAGAGGGAGAGGAAGACTTAACTAGAAATAAGATGTTAATGATTGAGAGAGAGATAGAGAGAGAGAGAGAGAGAGAGAGAGAGAGAGAGAGAGGTAGAGAGAAGTAGTGAAGATGAATTAAAATGAAGAGGATGAATTAGGGAATTAGCAGACAGACATACAAGCGAAAGAAAGATACTGTAAACGTCAGAGATAGGCGCAATAGCTTTGAGAAGTAGTAAGGATTTAATGAACAAATATTGACATAAAAGGAGAGGAGCATTTTTGGGACAGGAGGCTTCAATGATGAGTGGATGGAAGTGTGGCAAATCACTCATTACTGAGGTGAGATTTTCCCCAAAGAGGATGTCGAGGGCCTTTAGGCCTAGATATTTGTGCTCTACAGGCCGCAGTAATGGACCAGTTCTGAAGATTCAGTATGGGAATAGTCATGACAAGGTGAAGATGTCTTCGCCTTAGAGGTCACAGGTTCAGGTCAACCCAAAGGTCACAGTGCTTAAAAAAAAAGCCAAGGTCATATTTCAGATTTCTATCTTTTTCTTTTTTTCTTTTGCAGGCGTATAGCCATGAGGTTAATATCATTGGAAAGGTCACCGAAAATGCAGTAGGTTATGCCCTCATCACAATTTTGTTACTAACCACTGGAAATTTGTCCACTGCAAAAAATATCAATACTTAATTAAATCCACGACTTTCGCTTTCTGTTTAAGTAGTGTAGGAAGGCAGAGAGATAATAGGTAAGCAGGAAGGTATGTACGAAAATAGGTAGGCAAGGTGGTAGTAGGTAAGGAGGTCAGTTAATAAGTCGGTAGGTAGGTAGTTAGGTAAGCAGGAAGGCAGAGAGGTAGAGTGGGAGCTAGGTAGTGAGGTACACAAAGAGGCAGATGGTAAGGTAGGTAGGGAGGAAGGAAGGGAAGCAGTTAGGTATGTACTCGTATGTATGTATGTAGGCGTGGAGGCTGCTAAGTGAGAAAGGCAGGAAGGTAGGTACGGGGGTAAGCAGGAGGCAGGTAAGGTGGTAGGCAGTTAAGGAGACAAGAAAGTAGGTAGGCAGGGAGGTACGGTAGGAAGGTAGGCATGAGTGCACGGCATGTATGACTAAGTAAGGAGCTTAGTAGAAATGGCGGTAGGTAGAGAGGCAGTTTATAAGGAAAATCAACAATGAGTACAAAGAAATTCGAAACAAAACCAACGGTAACAGACGTCTTGGTTTTTTCAAGGTTTTTGTTATAGATAAGGTTTTAACTTACTGTATTGTTATATAAGTCGCTGACAAGAACGGCAATTGATTCCTTGATATGCTAAAGGATTAATTTATTAATACTTCCCAGTGAATGGGTCACGCAGCCTTACACAATGGCTGCAAAGCCTGAGATCAGCTCATAACAGATCATACGAGACATCGCCTTCGGGAACCCAGTAATGCAACGCTGCTTGTATTTTGTTATAATCTATTGCTGCAGACTGATCAAAGGTGAAGGTCAGGGGTCAAAGTCAAATGTTAGGGTGTGATGTTGATTCATGAATACCTTGTGCGATTTGTATTAAACATGACACATAAATTGTTGGTATGGCAAGATGTGATCCGATTATGATGCCGTTAGATCATAGGTCAATGTCACGGGTTAAGGAACACCCTCCCAAAAAAGTATCGGCCCCTTGGAGTACGATGGTTGTGAAAATGAGCAACTTCTGCAGACACACATGAGTCTATAAATGTGGTGCCTCAAAACATACACCACCCAGTAGGTGAATCTTTTTGCAATTTTGAGTTCTAATAATTACCAAAGATAAAATTTGCACTTATAATTACCGGATGCCCCATATATCACAATGTTTCATCCATGTTTCAGAATGATACGTGGTGTAAGAGTGACGATACTTTTCTGGGAGGGTGTACATGCAACATTGGCTGTGGCGTCTCTCTGCTGTATCAACACTTTTGATCTAGTGTACGTAATGATTGTTTTTCTTGTCATTTTTCGCTGTATTGGCTCCCACCTCATAACTTCCTCAAACTGTATTACTTCTTAACTTCTTAACTTCGGTGGCACTTCATGAATCTTTTGTCGTCACAGTTCTTCTTATATCTCTTAGCCTTTATGCTTTTTCAACCACACTTTTCCTCCTTCTACTTGTACTGTATATGGGACTAGCTTCCATGTAGTTGTACTGATCATAGTTATCATTCCTACAGACTCCTTTTCCTTCTCAAAATATTTTTAATATTTCTCGTTCCCTGACGTCTCACCAAATATTTTTTCCCCTCAATATCTTCCACTTATATTCTTTTCTCCCCTGTTTCCATCACTTCCCTCTTCTCCTCTCCCCTCCTTCTGTAACTTCACTCTTCCTCTGGCACTTCTTCCCACTTCTTATGTACAATATCTTACCAGTTCTTTCCTCTGCATCAACTTCCTCTCAACAACATTCTCGTCTTTCCTTGGACAGACTTTTTCCAGTTCTCCTTGGCAGTCCAGTTCTCTCTCTCTCTCTCTCTCTCTCTCTCTCTCTCTCCCTCGTTTTCGTTCATTGCCGGAGGTCCACAAACATTTGTAACTAAGAAATGGCTTTGTTTCATGGAGCGTGTTTCGTGTCACCAGGTCATCCCAGCCTGAACAATCGTTAACATGTAAGGTATGCTCTTAAGTCGGTTACTTAATTTTCAGATGGTAGGCAGCGGAAGGAGGAACAATGGAAAGAAAATTATAATAACATGGGAAGGGAGAGGAAGTAGGAATGAAACAACAGAAGAGGAAGAAAGGAATTAAGAATAAAGAAAAGAAGAAAAGGAAAGTAAGAGAGAACGATGTCATAAAATTGCTATTGTCTTGTACTGTGGGAAGATTATAAAGTTTTCATGCATAGAGAGTATCTTTAAGATAATGCACGGTAGGAGAGTTTGAGAGAGAGAGAGAGATAGATAGATAGATAGATAGATAGAGAGAGAGAGAGAGAGAGGGGGGGGGGATATTAATCAGAACGAACAGTGAAAGGATGAATACATGTAAATTAGTAAATGGAAATGGAAATGGCACGTAGTCATTACTATAAAGAAGTTATTTTTTTATATAATTAAAATGAGAAATTAAGGAAGATGATGTATGCCGTGCGAGACGGATTTAACCCTTTGACTGTGGTAGTTTAATGGACTAAATAAAACTGTCTGGCATTGAGCAGAATATGCTGCAAAACTCCCGAATTCCCATTCAGTTTAATTATTAAGATCGTTGTTAGCGTTCTTGCGACTGAATGAGAGAGACAGAGAGAGAGAGAGAGAGAGAGAGAGAGAGTATACAAACCGCTGTGTGCGGTCAAATGTATAAATAGAATGAAATATTCATATGCATGTTGATGCATTTGTACAAGTGCATACATTAAATTACAGCATTTGTCTGGAGTTGGTGAGTGAGTTTGTTGGCTGTAACAGACTCCTGTTATATCACTGTAACAGTGTTTACGAGTGTTATATCAGCGACTCATTTATATTAACAGTTAAGAGTGTTTTCATACTAGCGAAAAATAACCAAGGTCTTAAGCCCTTCAGCCAATGTACATTTTTTTTTTTTCATTGTAGCATAACGGAGCCTCAACCCTATTTTTTTTTTTTTTTTTTTCATATGTGCGACTCTGGGCATAGGCTTCACAGCCTGCTCCCAAGACCCAGTAGTCCTCCTATATAGTTACCAAGGACAGTCTAAGCATTCGCCTACGAATGAATGTTGCCTGCCATCGCTAAAAAAAGAAATCGTAACTTCGCCAAAGTGTAAACAGTTCAAACCACATATCCCAGGATACTGGCCACATAGGTTGGATACAATTTGCCTACACCGCTCGCTGGTGCAGTGGTAACGTTCTCGCTTGCCAACTGGTGGACGGGAGTTCGCGCCTTGCTCAGGTTGCGAAAAGTTTCACTGACGAAGTGGGTGGTTACTGTCCCCCTTGAGCAAGGGGACGGGTGTGTGCGTGTGTGAAGGTCACAACCTTGCCCTTCGATAGGACTATATGAGCTCTCAGCTCCCTTCCGGGAGGGTAAAAGCTGACGATCACGACCATCAAGTGATCCTGACCGAACCGGTGAATTACACACACACACACACATGGAGACGATTACATCATCGCATCGCTAGCGGACGATAACTAAGCGATGAAGTGAGGCAGAATCCACACACCTAGGAACATAAATCACAAAAACAAGAGAACTATCAAACAGCTTTCTCAGTGATATGGTCCATAAAATGATCTAGTCTCCATCTAATCCTTTGAAATTTTGGTTTCACCTCACAAGTAAAACCATGCACATGTTTAGCGTTCGATTTCAGTTACAGATTCATTCCATTGACTGCCAAGCTAAAACAAGGTGCTATATCCCTTGCCATGTGCATCTCCGCACATATTTCATCCATCCGTTTTGTTCCCTTCTCAGTTATAAATATACCAATAAATAAATCTCAGCTGCTATAGAAATGCTCTCCCAGAATGCCATGTTGTGTAGTTATGATCCAGCGTTAGGAGGAGGATTGCTGAAAGGAAGAAAGGCGAATGGGGACCGCTGATGGCTGCTGCCTAACAGGAAAGAGAGGACATAAAGGGAAAGAACTAAAGTAAATACGAGAATGCAGAAGTATAGTTACAGTGGTATGACGAGTAAGTGGGTTAGAAGACATATTGTATACTGCATACCCTATAATCTGTACCCTAATGAAACAGCAAAAATTTCGGGCTCAAGAAAACGACACAGCTAAGATAAAATTAATGTATGCAAAAATAACTGGAAAGTATGATATATTTGACAGTAGGAAAGAATGAATGGGAGGGAAGGGTAATAATGAAAAGATAATAATTTGATACAGTAACAAGTAGCAAAGAAAAAAAAATGTGGAATAGAAATATGAAAGTAGAGGAGGGATACATAAACTGAAGCAAATTAATTATAAGGAGAGGTGTTGCAGAAATGTAAACCTTTGTGTTTAGGATATAGAAATAAATAAAATTCGAAATATAATTAAACATTAGAAATCTCAACTACAATAAAACAGCCACATTATCTGTGAGATCACTTGGTTACAGACCAATGTTAATTGAACGTAATGAATACAGTCAAGCAGTAGAAATCATGGCATTAGTAATAAAAAAAAAGGAACTCTGAAAGAACTGATGAAACAAAAGCAGCTCAAAATTTTTTACACTTCCTTACGAAACAACAACAACAACAGGTAAAGAAGTGTAGGAAGAAAAGCTCTAAAATGATAAGGGCAAGTTCCATGAGAACCTCCACAAATAGAGAGCAATACTGTCGTAAGTGGGTCTGTACTCCTCCCCTTCCACTAAACCCAGCCTCTCCACTCACATTTCGCAATCCTGTTATATTCTTATTCACCCACATGTCGCTGCATTTTCCAGACCAGTTATAGGTAAGCGATCCACTATGTCTATATGTCTATTTAGCATTTTGTATGTAATTAAGCTTCGCCATATATATGGCAAAGCTTATTGTTTTGATGTTATTACTTATTGCCTTTGCACTTTTTTTCTCTGATCTTGGTGATATTATACTGGAAGGTACCCTAAGGTATCGCAAGTAGTTTTGCCATTTATAAATGACCTTGACCTATTTTTGTAGGCCATGTAATCATTTTTGTTGCAAAAACTGCATATTTGCAGTTTCAGAAATTAGCTGAAATAAAGCCGTTTAGCTGAAAACCCTACGATAAAAATGATTGGCGAGAATTTTGGCTGAATATTTTGTCATTTAGCCTAGTGGAAAGTACCAAATTCAGATCTGCTTAGTGTTTTCTTTGCAACACATCTTTAAAAAAAAAAACACAAAAGCTGTAAAGCTGTAACTATACAGAACTATAGCTGTGGTCCCTCTCATTAAATGAAAGGAATATGGTTACAGTTAAGCCTACAGTTAGCCAGTTATTGAGACAAGTGTGAAATGTACCCATGCTTCACTTATTTCTTCCACACCTTTCTCTTCAGATGTTGTTGATACTACTCAAGAAAGCTACCTTAGATTAATCGAAGTACATGTTCCAATGACCTTGACCTAGAACTGCGCCTATATTACAAACTTCTCGACATGTAAAATGTCATCATCAGTGATCTAATATTGGGAAACAAAAAATCAATTTAAAACACTAAAAACACAATATTGTGTAAGTGAAAAAGCACACGCAGACATGCGGTCTACATATGACGAAAATAAAATAGGGGGATGGGAAACGATACTAAAACAGTTACGTAAAATAAAGCTCGTTGTCCTCTTCCTTCTGAAATTGAGGTTCCCTATGAACACCCCACTACCTGAGACCTTGACCTACTTTTAAAGGTCAGTGTTCAAGTGAAGTTTTTTTGGCAATGAACACAAAAGCAGGATTTGCATAACAACAAAGACAATCAATACCATAAACAGTCATGGCAAAGCTTCCTTATTGTGGCTACACCATAAGTAAATATGTAACTAGTTCTTGTTATTTCTGTGATGCGGTTGTAATTTGAGTCAGTCATTCGCATGTCCTACTGGTCCTCTGAACTCAAACTAGTAGTGGGAATAATAATTTTTGTTTTTATTCTTTTCTGTCCGTATCTTTGTGTAGTCGGTTGATTGCCTTGTTCGGTTTTCATTCAAGTTCCTGAACAAGATCGTTCTGGTTAGGAGAACTTCCGAACAAAGAAAACAAGACAAAAAAAGTTAGAATGACGCATCCTTCATTAGCGCCTTCAGTAAAAGAGGCCTCTCCTAATCTGAACGTAAGTATGTGTATATCGAGGGAATAAAATATGTCATCATTGTAATGTCAATACATTTTAATATTCTTTTTGTTCTTTAAATTAAAAAAAATGGGAACATATTAAACTATTTTATTCTTTTCCTTGGTGTTTGATGTGATTTGTTGTTTTACCCTTTTTGGTCTTTATTTTATTCGCGTCCCACATTCTCTCTCTCTCTCTCTCTCTCTCTCTCTCTCTCTCTCTCTCCACTCGGCCTGTATTCCTCCGTTTTCTCCCTCACTAAATTGTGTCTATAATTCTCCCTTATCTCCCTCCCTCCACAGTCCGTACATTCCCTCCCTCCGACCTCTCTCAATCTTTGTCTCTCTTCATTCACTTCTTTCATCCTTTCATCCCTTCCCTGTTCTAATCCTTTGCCGTGTCTTTATATCTTCCGTCCCTCCTTCATTTCCTCCTCTTCCACCTCCCTCCACGTGTCCATATTCCTCTCATCCCTCCCCTGTCTGCCTGGCAGGCGTAACTTTCCCTCCTGGCTGCAGCAACTAACGAATCATATAAGGTATTCACAGCACCGCCACCAAAGTTTGCTGAAGGTTGCAGCGAAGATTTCACCACAATGACGGCTTTCAGAAAGCCACATAAACTAGTCCCACGAGAGGCATTTGGTTTCAAACGTTGTGGTAGGATTGCAAAGAAAATGGTATTATCCATTCCTAAGGCTGTTGTTTCCGTTGAGAATAATATTCAGGTGTTCAAATAAAGATTTGTGCAGCTGAGAGCAATCTCAGCGAAGTGTAAATAAATAAATAAAAATCCCTGGAGTAACCCATTCCCTTCTGTTGGAACACCCAGTTATCTTGTTCAGGCTGTCACCAGACGATTTTTTTGAGTCAACGGTAATCCTACACTAAAGAGAGAATAAAAGAATGTATGAACGCAGGACTTAATGTATGAATGTATGAATGCAGGACCTAATGTATGTATGCATGAATGTATGAATGTATAAATGCAGGACCTAATGTGTGAATGTATGAATGCAGGACCTAATGTATGAATGCATGAATGTATGAAAGCAGGACCTAATGTATGAATGCATGAATGCATGAATGTATGAATGCAGGACCTAATGTATGAATGCATGAATGTATAAATGAAGGACCTAATGTATGAATGTATGAATGCAGGACCTAATGTATGAATGCATGAATGTATAAATGAAGGACCTAATGTATGAATGTATGAATGCAGGACCTAATGTATGAATGCATGAATGTATAAATGAAGGACCTAATGTATGAATGTATGAATGCAGGACCTAATGTATGAATGCATGAATGTATGAATGCAGGACCTAATGTATGAATGCATGAATGTATGAATGCAGGACCTAATGTTATGATATTTTGGTTACTTCCAAACCAAATAATAACGTACGCTTTGGTGAAAGGTTTCTCGATTTCCCACATTGCAGAACCAATTTGTGTGTGTGTGTGTGTGTGTGTGTGTGTGTGTGTGAGAGAGAGAGAGAGAGAGAGAGAGAGAGAGAGAGAGCAACGTCTGTTCAGCATATCTTTGGCAACACTTCTAAAATAATATATAATAGTTGGCAATTCAGCAATGATGGATCCAAAGCGTGTTCGACACTTCATCATTTCGGCTGTTCACATGACTGAAGGAAATTGGTTGGTACTACAGACGCCTGGCACATAATCCGTGACAAATATAGAGTATCTGAACAGGGACAAGTAAAGCATTCTTTCCTGTACCTCGTTTTTATTAATTTGAAGTTAATGATAATGCTACCATTAGTGGGTAAAGAAGTTGCTCAGCTCCTGTTACACTCGTATGTTTAACTTTTCCATCCATGCTATACTGTAGATGTTTTCCTCTCAGGTATCAACGTACTTCCCTAAACAGTATCTCCTTTTTCCCCCTCCACTCCTCCTCTTATCTGCACATGTCTCCTGTATCTTGTCCTTAATATCCTCTATCCACTATCCCTCCACCCTCTCCTCCATATCCATATAGTCCATTCTCAGTTCTCCTCCTCCTTCTTCTCTTCTTCTCCCCACTTTTTTCCGAATGTATGGAATGTCACAAATGAAGCGCTGGCCAACCCGGTAAATAGCCTACCCACTACTGACATTGCAGAGAGACGCTTAGGGTATGGCTTGAGGGTGTGAATGTGGTATAATATTTTGGAAGACACAGTGTACGATGGATGCGTTTGTGAAAAATGAGATAAATCACACAGAAACAGTGATAAGCCCCACTAAATAGTTTGGTCCATGCCACACACCTGTCAGTGGGTACGACTGCTATGAGAAAGACGGGCAGCTAAGAAAACAGGCGGTAAGTCATAGACGAGTATGAGAAAGAGGCAGGCCAAGAACCAGATGGTGACGGAAAATTCCTGTCTTTGTTGATGGATAGAACAGGGAAACGGCCAGTAGGTGGGTATGGGAAAGCTGTTTTTGTATTGCTATTACTTAACATGTGATGGTGTGCTTCAAATGATGATGGTAAAACGATCGATGAAGACCCTGATAATAAGTATACGTACCAAAATTAACAATATGATGGGATAAATTGTAGGAATGCATTTAACAAGAGATGGATGACTGAATGAGTGTAAATGTGGAAGTGGGTGTACGAAATGGAGCAAGATGTGGACAAAGGTAACTGAGTTGTGTGACTGATAATTTTCATCGGTGAGTAATTACAACCATTGTGTTGGTAAGAGTGGAGTGAATTAAAATATAGGAAGCTACAGCTAAAATGAGCCGTCACCACCCAGACCACTCAGGTATCACAGACCATGAGACACGCGGGAGCCTTAATTTGATGGACGGCAGACTCATTTCTTGTGAGATGGGATGAGGAACAGCGGAGAAATACGAGGTGGGAGAAAGAGAAGACAGAATCGGATGAAAGTGGAATGGAGAAGACAATTAAAACTGGGGACGTGGAAATGACCACTGTCTGCTTCATGTCCACGCAATATTATGTCTAACAACTCACCCATAGAGCCAGTTACACAGTACAGCTTTTCTACGTACAAAATGATAATTCAATCAGACAGTTATTTGCATGATCAGGCTGTTCGACTTTCCCCAGAAAGCAACATCACAATGCGATTTGCACCGATATATCATCGTTATGTATATTTTGCCATGGTTGTTCTTCAGTAGAAGTTACTCGTATGCCATTGCTTTATTTCTGGATTTACTAGCATAAGTAAAATGCTCCTAAATATATGTTAGTAACTTATAATTATTATTATTCTACACAAGATAACATCCCACAGTTAGACAAATACAAAGCAGGATTTGCGTTAAAATAAATATTTAAAACAAGTACACTGCAGGTACCATCCCCGATATGTTCTAGTATGTAGACACTGCGAATGAGAAGTTTAAGTTGACTGAGAATATTGGAGTTAATACGATGCTACCTGTAATGCAATATTCACTACAAACAAATGAAGCAGTTCTGGCTCACAGATAATGGCCTTTGGGATTAGCCATTCAGTATCCTCATCATTAATGAAACATCCATGCGCAGTTGAGGTGTTAGTGACCAGGTGCCAAACGACCAAGGATTTTTTAATACATTCCGTTCCCGAGGTTCAGTAGTCCACCCACGACAAACCAACGGTGGGTTGGTCCATGCAGAATTCACACGTAACATGGCCCTAGTGAGGCATTAATTCCCACCACCTTTATTGTGGTATGCTTGGGATACTGCACTCGGGTTTGTTGCTCTGGTGGGGCTTCTGGATGAGGAGTCAGTGAGGCCATAAGGAAGAGCGGTGAACCTGGTGATATGGAATTCAAGTCCGTAAAATATTCCCTGTAACAACCGGGATCACTCCCTCCACCACAGTCCCCAGTCCATCTCAGCACACGCCCCACTACCTATTAAATTTATGAGTAAACTGATGTGGTGCTGGGACAAACAACAATGGAGAGGCTTTTTGGTGCTGAGTGTGGGTCTACGAGAAGTCCAAGAGCCGCAGGAGTGATTTAGTTATATTAGTTCCAGATACTGTCATCAGCTATATATATATATATATATATATATATATATATATATATATATATATATATATATATATATATATATATATATATATATATATATATATATATATATATATATATATATATATATATATATATATATATATATATAGTCAACAAAAAACAATATTATCCTAGTACAAAGAGTAGGTAAATTGCTGTGTAAGATACAGTGCAAGGAGAAGTACGGAAAGAGTCTCTTGAATGATAAGCCAGACAGCAGCTGGTGTAAGTGTATCACGAGTTAGTGGCACTGGAACACCGTAGAGGTAAAGCGAGGAGACAGGGGGAATAATTTAGACAGGATAGAAGTGGTGTGTAGGTAGAAGAGATGTGTGGAGACAGGAGAGACGAGAGTAATGGAGACACAAGGAGAGAACAGGAGTGTAGAACCCAGTAGATAAGAGAGAGAGAGAGAGAGAGAGAGAGAGAGAGAGAGAGAGAGAGAGAGAGAGAGAGAGAGAGAGAATGTGGAAACAGGAAAGACGAGAAGCGTGGAAACAGGAGAGGCATGAAATGTGGAGACAGGGGGAATAGAGAATTTCGATACACGAAGAGAGAATTGTGGAGACAGGAGAAAAGAGACGTGTGTAGGCAGGAACAGAGGAGAGGAGAAGGAAGAAAGTAAAATGGAGAGGGAAGGAACTGTATACGAAATGGAGAAGGTAGAGTGGTAACGGATATGCGTTGAATGTGTGATCAGTGATCGACATAACTTTCCCAAATGGTCAAAGATTTCCCCGAGCTGAACAGTCTTGTAGTTGTAGGGGACATGAAATACGGCGTGAAATACGAAATTAACAGATATAATGTAAGTTTTAACACCAAATGAGATGCATTGAACAACATCAACGTAACAATAACACCAATACAACTTGAAGAGGATGAACACTGATCACATCAAAATCCTTTTTTTTTTAAATAAGATTACAAAGTATTTTCGATTTCGTGTGTTCAGGGAAACGCATTATAGTGTTTACAGTAAAGCTGCAGGTCTGGCCTATCACGGGGGAGCGGGGAGTGGAGGATATTGGGAAAGTGATATAAATATGGGAATAAAAAATAACATAAAAGACAAGGGTGGAAACGCGACACTGGGGTGACGATTTTGTGATAATCTGCACCGCTGTAATCTTGGTGTGCTTAGAGATTGTGATGACTTGGAGAGAAAATGACTAAAAAAAAAATCACACAGTAGTGAGGGAGATGAAATGAAAATGGGAAAGCTGGGATGAGGTGAAAAATTTTGGGTGGCAACAGACTGCTGACTTTGTCAAACGATGACGACAATGAAAGGTGGATTGCTAGAGATGAGTTGGTGCATGACAGTGTGATTTTGTGTTAGTTCATTAATGTCTCAGAAATAGTTGAAGCAGGTGGTGTGCAGTAGGCATGGACACTTGCTGTTAATACTTTTATACACTTTGAAAAATGTTATTCAAATGCCATTTACCAAGTGATACTTAAGTGGGCAGGAGGTGTCGGATTCTCGTTACATTAGTTCGAACCCTCAGACGTGTGAAGGTATTATTGAAAGGAGCTATACATGTATGTTCGTCTGTTATAGTTACCATCATGCTTGTTATGTGTCAGTTATCACCAGGATGGTCGCACTGAAATGTATATGCTGATGTTAGAGGAAATTAACTGTTGAGGGATATTGATATACTGTACAAACTGGATGTTTTTAGGACTCATTGCACTTTATTGATTAAACAGTGCTGCATAAAAATGGAGTTAGACACTGTGTTTAGAAAATATAATCAAGTGTGTATTATTTGTCATATTTCAACTACACATCTTGTAATCAGTATATAAAAATGTTTTCATTCCATATTCACCCCGGAGAAAAATTACTGAACCTCACATCATGATATATTTGATACAGAACTCTGTTAATGTATATTGCCATTGTTTATGTATTATGAATTATGATCTTCACGATACATCATTTACAAATCGAGCTTTGAACAGCACTATGCTTTACTTTTGTGTTGGTCACCTTTCTGCTTTAAAGACTGTGTGAGCTTTAATGATGCCGCTCAAATGGATGCATTCCATCTCTTTACATGGATGGCAGATAAACATGGCCCTAGAATTCACCACTTCTTTTAATTTCGTCACTAAGATTATTATTTTTCTTCATTCCCTTTTACACCATAAGATTTCATGCCACTTAGAGAAGAGGAAGGGAAGTGAGAGGGTGATTGGGAATTTTTTATAACTAAGCCGAATACAAAACTCATATGTTACGAATAACAAATATAAAAATAAAGCATCGTATTGAAAAAAAAATCTAAGTAAGTCAAAAGTTTTACAGTAAACATGAAGGACTAGTAATGATAATGGGCAAGAAGGTAGGAAGGAAGATGGTTGGAAACAAGACGGATAAACATAGCAGGAGAGCTTTGGAAATGGTAGAGGCATCTTGTAATAGTGCGGTATGTCTACCTATCTACTTATCTATCTATTGTCAGACGCCTTAATCCCGTAAGGGGTGGCCACAAATAAATCGCCTCCATGTTGCCCTGTCCCCTGCTATATCACTGCCCTGCTCCCCGCTCACATCCCCCTCTCTCATATACCTCTCCACTCCACCCTTTCTCCTAATCCTTGGCCTCTCCCTCCCTCTCCCCCCGTCCACTTCACTCACATACTGTACACTCTCCTCGTGAATCTCTCGTTCTCCATTCTCTCCACATTGGCCAAACCACCTCAGTGTGTTTCTCCTAACGCTTCCAATCACCTCCATATCCACACCACAACGCACCTTCACTTCCTCATTTGTCAATCTGTCTCTCCCTGTGACACCACATGCTCCTTTCAAATAACTTATTTCCATTGCTCTCACTCTTGACTTGTGTCCCTCCAACAAGGTCCAAGCTTCACTTCCATACGTTAGCGTTAGTATCAAAGTTCTGTCATGCAGTAACTTTTTCACTTCCATGTTCACTTCCCTGATTCCTATCACTGCACTCAAAGAACCAGTAACCTTTCTTCCTTGTACCCTTTCAAGCACTTCATCCTCTAAACTTCCACCCTTACTCATCACACTACCCAAGTACATTACTTAAATGCTTTCACATTTTCCATTTCCTCGTCATCCAGCCTCACTGTGCATTCAGTGGTATGTAATTTCTTTAATAACACGCAAGACGAGATATTACTTGTCAGCTCTACCACTGCCTTAGGTTACTACAATAACTGTATTTTCATAAAAATTTCCAATGGTGAACGGAGTTGAAGAATTTTTCAAAGAGCTGTATGCATCACAGACAACAGTACCAATAGCTAACTTTTCAGTTGACACAAGTGAAATACCTGAGGAAGCACCAGACGAAGTAAACATTTCTCTTATGATTATGAAAAGAGAGAATTTCCGAGAAGATGGATTAGTAGCAGATTTACTGTTGAATGCACGAGAAGAAGTACAACACAGGCTCGCCCACTTCTTGCTTAGTGTATAAACAAGAAGGACATTCCTAAAATAAGGTGTAATGCAATAGTTACAAAAAAAAAAAGTTACTCAAAAGATCTTAGTAGCTATCGACCCATTTACTTACCATCAGTTATTTACAAATTCTTTACTAAAGCCCGAACGAGCAGAATAACAACAAACTCGACAGAAAACCAACTTCATGAACAGGCAGTAGTCCGAAGGAGGTATTTGACTACTGATCACCTACACACAATAAATCAGGTAACTGAGAAAACTACAGATTATAATGAACCACTGTGCTTAGGTTTTGCTGATTACGAAAAGGGTTTGCACTCAGTGTAGCACATAGCAATTATAAATTCATTGCGAGAACTAGGTGTAAATGAGAACATTGTAAAACTGTTCGAATGTCATCAAGGACTTTGTGTCTTAAAAGACTTTGTATTTACTTGTAGAGAATTTATTTATATATATATATATATATATATATATATATATATATATATATATATATATATATATATATATATATATATATATATATCTATGACTTGTGGACGAGCGGTATTTATATCTTGGAGTAGCTTCCCATTTGTCATGTAGTGACAGGAGAGGTAAAGAATAGTATGGGACTATTTTTATTTGTCTTGGAAATATTAACAAGTCTCTCACACGGAACGAAGTATAAGTCCCGGGTAGCTACCTCCCTGTCTCGCTATCTGTCTCTCTCTCTCAAATTGCCAAGTCCTTCTCCCCGTGACCTGTCTCCTCTAAGGCCTGTCTCCTTCTCGACCTCTCTGTTCTATCGCTAACCTCCGTCTGCTGCTCTCTTTCCTAAATTCTGGTGTAGCAGGGGTGTGTCACGTGTGTTCCTCGTGGATGGGAAGTTCTAGCAGCCTGAGTGTATGTGTGTGTATGGTCACTAGGCGCTGTCGTGTGCCTATCAAGCATTCCTTGCGTTAAGAGTGTGTAAGCATGTTTAGCATCGCTCGATTCTTGCAGACACAATACCTTCTCATCATCTGACTCCCTGCTTCTATCTGTCTCTCTATCTATCTATTTATCTATTGTTACGGAACAGAGAAAGATAACGTACACTTTAAGTGAGAATACTAAGAGTCACTACTGTCCCGTAAAGTTCCAGGTTCAAAACAAAAGAGTTAGGTAAAATTACAAGTTAAAGTTTAATGCTCAAACTAACAACAAAACATTCAGGACTCATAAAGATAATGTAATGGCAAATAAACAGGTTAAATATATGGTTAACTGCAATAGCCTCTATTAACACGAAATTAGCAAGAGTAAATTTATCTAAGTCAGCCCTGATAAAATGAGATACCAGATAATACTCAGTGAATGCCAGATAAATTATTACAGATACAAACTATTATCAAAAATGACTGACATAAAACCCAACATTAATCACGAAGACCTCACTAGGCCTAAGAACTAACCCTATGCTACACAGCACAAGAAAAAAATACAACAGTTATACTCAAATTACACACAGCTGCTAGATGTTTGGAGATTTCTTGAGCACTCACAATAATAATATCTGTACAGGGGAGGACAGAGATGTGAACAAAATGAGGAGCAGATCTAAGTGGCAATGATGCAGAGACTGAGCTCATTATATAGGGGCCGGCAGAGCTTGATACAACTTGTAAGAAGGACGCGCAAATGAAGCGATGGGGACAAACAGTTGACAATCCCGCACTGAATAACAGAGAGAACGACTTACTCTACTATAACGGTAGAAGGGGGGGACTGAGGCAGAACACGCTCGTGATCAAACATGCAGCAACTGTGCGTTAAAATTACACAAAGGATGATGAAATCATAGGCTATGTAACACCTCCCCACAAAGAAAAAGAAATTTACAAAGGAAATTTCTTAGTACTCTAAAACAATCTGTCTAAAGTCTAGATAAGCAATCTGCAATAACATTTTCTTTCCCCTTGACATGTTATATGTCTAATGAATACTCCTGAAGAAGTAGACTCCATTTTGTCAATCTCTGATTTTTATCTTTAAACTTACTAAGGAATTTCAGTGGGTTATGATCGGTATAAATGACTATGGGGTCAAAACCAGAACACAAATAAAATGAAAAATGCTGTAAACCCAAATTCAAGGCCAAAAGCTCTTTCTCAATAGCTGAGTAGTTCTTTTGAGGTGGAGTGAACGTCTTACTGTAATAAGATACAGGATGTTCAATATCCTGATCATCCTCTTGCAGCAAAACAGCCCCAGCTCCTGTATCACTTGCATCAACAGCCATCTTAAAAGGCTTAGCAAAATTTGGAGTAGCGAGCACTGGCTGACTTAATAGAATAGCTTTAAGTTTGTTGAAAGAGGATTCACAGTTATCGGTCCAGACAAACTTAACTCCCTTTTTCAGTAGGTCTGTAAGTGGTGATACAAGAATAGAAAAGTTAAGAACAAATCTCCTGTAATAACCTACCATTCCCAAAAATCTTTGTAGCTCCTTCCTACTTTTAGGTCTGGGAAGATCACTTATAACCTGAACCTTAGCTCCTGGTGGTGCAACATGTCCATCACCAATTACATACCCAAGGTACTGAACTTTAGCTTGACCAAACTCAAACTTTGATAAATTAGCTACAAGATTAGCATGAACTAAACGGTCAAGAAATTTACTGACATGGCATAGGTGATCTTTCCAGTTGTCACTGAAGATTAATACATCATCAATATAAACAACACACCCTGCCAAACCCTCTGTTACAACATTCATGAGCTTCTGAAATGTGGTTGGTGCATTCTTCATGCCATATGGCATTACAGAACATGCAAAAGTCTTTCCTAGTGTTACAAAACATGAGATCTCCCTAGCACGTTCAGTCATAGGTACTTGCCAGTATCCCTTTAACAAATCAAACTTACTTATGTACCTAGCCTTTCCGATCTTGTCTATGCAATCTTCCACACGAGGGAGAGGGTAAGTGTCTGTTTTAGTTATCTGATTAACACGTCTGTAGTCAATGCAAAGCCGCTGTGACCCACCTGGCTTAGGGACCAGAGTGACAGGAGAACTCCACTCGCTCTGACAGGGCTCAATCATCTTGTGGTCCAACAGGTAGCCAAGCTCCTTCTGGATGAGAGGAACTTTCACTGGGTTCACACGGTAAGGAGGCAATTTAATTGGCTTTGCGTCTCCAACATCGACATCATGCATCAACACAGTGGTTCTTCCTGGAGTGGCACGGAACACTTGCGGGTACTCCTGCAGTAATGCCGAAAACTCCTGCCTTTCCTTGGGAGGTAGATGAGAAAGCTTAGTCTGGAGATCATTCATGATATCAGGATTCTTCCCCAAACTATCACTCAGGCTCATACTGCATGGGAGAGCTTCACTTGCAGACTCAGGTGGAACAGCTACAGTGCAGACTGGATTATTTTCGTCCCGCCTGTGATATAACTTTAGCATGTTGATGTGACATAGTTGCTTGCTATTTCTACGATCTGGTATGGCGATGACATAGTTGACATCACTGAGTTTCTTCTCCACGAAATAAGGACCACTAAACTTGGCTTGAAGAGGTTGCCCATGAACTGGTAGCAGAATCAAAACCTGATCTCCTGGCTGAAAGTGGCGTAACCTGGACTTCTTATCATACCAAGTCTTCATCTTCTCCTGAGCAGCTCCTAAATTCTCTCTCGCCAGCTATAAAGCAGTGGACAGCCGTTCTTTGAACTTCATCACATACTCCAGCAGGTTGACGTCATCTTCCTCCGACAACCAGCATTCCTTGAGTAACTTAAGGGGTCCTCTTACTTCATGGCCAAACAGTAGTTCAAAAGGTGAGAAGCCCAGTGATTCATTTGGAGATTCTCTTGCGGCAAACACAACGAATGGAAGACCTTTATCCCAGTCTTTCTGATGTTCCAAACAGTATTTCTTGAGCATCGATTTGAGTGTTTGATGATATCTCTCCAACGCTCCTTGGGTCTGGGGATGGTAAGCTGAAGACATGATCTCGGTGATGCCCAACTCTTTCAGAGACTGCTTGAAAACGTTTGACATGAAATTACTTCCCCGGTCTGACTGTACCTCCTTGGGCAGACCAAACTTTGTGAAGAACCCTAGCATTTCCTTAACCACGTTCTTTGCTGAGATATTTCTAAGTGGAGTGGCTTCAGGATAACGAGTAGCCATATCAATCAGGGTCAACACATAAGAAAATCCTGAAGAAGTCTTAGGAAGAGGGCCCACAATATCCACCAACACACGGGTGAAAGGCGCCTCAAAAGGAGGAATGGGAACTAGAGGTGCAACCTTTTCGGTCTGATTACACTTCCCCACAACTTGACAGGTGTGACAAGACTTACAATACCAGGAAACATCCCTGAAGATACCTGGCCAGTAGAAATGTTTCAAAATGCGTGCCACAGTCTTCCTCACTCCAAGGTGTCCTGCCAAACTGGAATCATGAGCCACTCTAATGATATCCTGCCTACAAACACGAGGGATGACAACTTGATGTACAACCTCCCATTCACAGTCGGCTGATGCTGTTGGGGGTCTCCACTTCCTCATAAGTACTCCTGACTTTACATAATAACAAGTCGAAGCACCGGCTGACTCTTCTTCACTGTAAGCAGAGTTTGCTAGACCTTTCAACTCAGGGTCAGCAACCTGCAACTCAACCAACTCTTGACGAGACAAATTATCAACACTACGGGGTACTGCCTCATCTGGTGAGTGGTCCAAATTAGCAAGAAAAGTGTCAGCTAGGATAACATCATCATCATCATTATCCTCTAAATCACCAGTAACTTTAGACTTAGCCCTAGTGACAGCACATGCAGGAAACACATCAGGGACATCACAATCCTGGGACACAGCCACTGGCTCACTAGACAACTGAGGAGCTGGACACACATGACTTCCACGAATATCATTTCCAAGTAAGAAAGTTACACCTGACATTGGGAGTGTCTCAACCAACCCAACCATAACGGAACCATTAACAAAACCAGACTCTAAATTCACTCTGCACAGAGGGACAGAGAAGTAATTATTCCCTACACCTTGTAAGATTACAGTTTCATCAGAGGAATTAACATTAGAGCCTAGAACACTGGTCATCATAAGGGATTGGCAAGCACCTGTATCACGATATATTTTAACTGATTTCCTGTCATTACTGTCCAGAGGACTGACAAAACCATCAGACAGGAAATTAGCACATGAACTCTTGAGAGTGTCACCCACGTTACTGCTCAAAAGAGGAGCTCCATCATGAGAATTTAAGTTACCCCTCAAAGCAGGTTCAGTTAACTCAGTTAAAGAATTCTGGGAACTCTCAAGAGTGGACACTAGACCAATTGACTGAATATTTAAAGACTCCTTTTTGTTCACATCACGCTGTCTCCTGAAACATCTCTCCGTAGTATGAGCAAGCTTACTACAATAAGTACATTTACTTTTCTGAAATCTAGAGGTGAAGCTGGTATTTACTTCCTGAGAAACATCATCTTTATTCTCTTTCCTGTTACCTGTACTCTGAGTAGAGGCAATGTACTGACTCTCAGCTTTCCTTTTTTCTCTAGAATATCTCTTGTGAGTGAGAACATACTCATCAGCTAGAACTGCAGCATCAGACAAATTATCTATTCTTCTCTCATCAAGATATAGGCTTACATCTTTACTAATACACCTTTTGAAGTCCTCCACCAAAATCATCTGCTTAAATTTGTCAAAATCAGAATCCACATTCTTAGAATTTAACCACTGCTCTAACAGATCTTCTTTGATTTTTGCATACTCAACATGGGATTGCTTATCTTGCTTGTAAGTTGTCCTAAATTTTACTCTATAGGCTTCAGGAACAAGCTCATAGGCCTTAAGAATCAAGCTCTTAACTACATCATAATTATCAGATTGATCCTGAGGCAAAGATCCATAAGCTACTTGAGCTTTACCGGTGAGAACAGTTTGAAGGAGTACTGGCCAATACTTTTTAGGCCAATTAAAACCTGTAGCTACCCTCTCAAACAACTGAAAATACTTTGTTAAATCAGATTCATTAAAAGGAGGGACAAGTTTAACATTTTTAGCCACATCAAAATCATCAGAGCTAGATGATCCAGTTCCACCTTGTTTCATGCGATACTCATGGTCTGCCTGAATCCTAGCAAGTTCAACTTGTGCCTGTATCTGTGCCTCCTGAATCCGAGCCTGAGAATCCGCCTCCTTAGCCTGAGACTCAGCCTCCTTAGCACGTGCTTGAAATTCAGCCTCCTTTACACGAGACTCCGCCTCCTTAGCCTGAGCCTCCTGCAGGGCTAGCTGTAACTTAGCTAATTCAATCTGCGTTTGCTCATTTGGAGGAGTTACATTAAACAAGCTTTCATTAATCATGTCAACAATTTGATCTTTAGAATGATGAGAGCGAACAGCAATTCCCAATTGTTGAGCAACAAGCTTAAGTTCATTCTTTGTTCTGTTTTCTACATCACACACTGTTTACACATTTGACAAAAAATCTTTGGCTTCATCAAGTGTAGAAATAGTAGCCATCATGAATATATCACAGTCACAAAATATCAAACAATATCCTTATGATAATATCCTGAATATCCTGATATGAGGTCGCCAAATTTATGTTACGGAACAGAGAAAGATAACGTACACTTTAAGTGAGAATACTAGGAGTCACTACTGTCCCGTAAAGTTCCAGGTTCAAAACAAAAGAGTTAGGTAAAATTACAAGTTAAAGTTTAATGCTCAAACTAACAACAAAACATTCAGGACTCATAAGGATAATGTAATGGCAAATAAACAGGTTAAATATATGGTTAACTGCAATAGCCTCTATTAACACGAAATTAGCAAGAGTAAATTTATCTAAGTCAGCCCTGATAAAATGAGATACCAGATAATACTCAGTGAATGCCAGATAAATTATTACAGATACAAACTATTATCAAAAATGACTGACATAAAACCCAACATTAATCACGAAGACCTCACTAGGCCTAAGAACTAACCCTATGCTACACAGCACAAGAAAAAAATACAACAGTTATACTCAAATTACACACAGCTGCTAGATGTTTGGAGATTTCTTGAGCACTCACAATAATAATATCTGTACAGGGGAGGACAGAGATGTGAACAAAATGAGGAGCAGATCTAAGTGGCAATGATGCAGAGACTGAGCTCATTATATAGGGGCCGGCAGAGCTTGATACAACTTGTAAGAAGGACGCGCAAATGAAGCGATGGGGACAAACAGTTGACAATCCCGCACTGAATAACAGAGAGAACGACTTACTCTACTATAACGGTAGAAGGGGGGGACTGAGGCAGAACACGCTCGTGATCAAACATGCAGCAACTGTGCGTTAAAATTACACAAAGGATGATGAAATCATAGGCTATGTAACACTATCTATTTATTATGATTTGCAATTATAATATGGAGTCCTACCACACTGCTCGGCCGCGCGAAAATGGCGTACCATCGACAGTTAATAGTCCTAACATATTAATACACATTATATACACATTATAATGAACTTATAAGCTAATTAAGAGAAATATATAATATTGTAAAAGTAACATAATTGTATGAATATTGTATACATATAATATTCATGGTAAATAGTGATTATTCAGTAATATTACATTTTAAACAAGTTGTATACATATTTGAATAAATGCAATGGTTGTTGTAAAACACTTTGTAAGACGTGCATGTACAACAGACGTACGCATATAATTGTGCAATGGTAATACTGCTAGGTTATACATTACATAGAGTTATCACTTTAGTAATGTCTAATATTTCACCTAACTTGTATGATGATACTGGTAATACAGAATTGTGCTATAATTGTATGACTTATATTGTGTTAATGCATAATTGTGTTGGCCTTATATTTGTAGTTACATTTTGTTAATGCAACTATTAATTGGCAAAGTGTAACATAATGCAATCGTTTGTCGTTACATAATTGTTACATATCGTTTGTAGTTACATTATTGTAGTTAAAGTTACATAAAAGTTACATCTTGTTAATGCAACTGTCACAGAAATGGTACATATTGTTTGTAGTATTGTTTGTAGTTACATAATTGTAGTTAAGGTTACATAAAAGTTACATCTTGTTAATGCAACTGTCACATAAATTGGTACATATTGTTTGTAGTTACATAATTGTAACAAGTGTAACATAATGTAATCGTTTGTCGTTACATAATTATAATATGGAGTTACATAATTGTAATAATTGCAGTCCTAACATATGCTGCGGTCGATGATAGTGATGATGTGCCATGCCACTTGTTTGTGGAGACAACAATTTGCTTTTTTGTTTGTAGTTTATGTGGTATTTTGACATATGTAGTAACACTTACACTTATTTTCATTTGTTTGTTATGTGATCTTACTCTATTTCTCTTTTTTCTTTCTTACTTTTTCTTTCTTTCTTTCTTTCATTTTTTTTTTTTGTATGTATTGATTTTCTATAGTTTGTTTTTCTTTGCTTGTGTACGCTTTTTCCATGTTGTTCATGGTTGCATAATTACTGGCTAATTTCCTTGGGATACTTTTTTAAAGTTTAGTTTATATTGCACAGGTATTACTGAAAATGATATTATATAGTCCAATATTTTGTTATTTTATATAAAAAATATATACATATATACAGTATTAACTATATACACTGATTTGTTGTTCACTTGTACCTATCGTGGGTAATATGTGTGTCAGCACTGTGTGGAAATCATTGTCTTCACGATTGTGTTGAAGATGTTCACTCTTGCTAACGTCATTTGTGTTGGCCATTTTTTTTTTTTCTAGTTTACCTTGTAACTTAATTTATATGTTTCCACTAGGTAGCTTTAATTAATAAATGTTAAATACAGTTCTTTTAATTGCTCACTGAGTAACTGTGATGGTATATTTTCTTTATTACTTTGTAGATGTAATAATGTATAGTTGTATATATGAAACACGCATTTTATGTAGGTATAAATGGTAACACTCGTTGGTAGTAAATAAATGTTATAATAAATGAATGAATATATACAGTGTAGAATATTTATTGTTGGTGATTATTTAGTATTTGAGTTATGCAGATAACTGAAGTAAGTATGTGTATTTAAGCTGTAACTATACAGCACGTTTCATATGTTTGTGCAGAAGCTTATTGTCTATCACTGTGTATTGTATAAATGAAGTAACTATGTAACTCACTAATTTCTACCGTGGAGGAAATGGTGTGAGTGGTGTTGCACGTGGTGATAGCGTTGTTTTTCACGGGTTGATTGGCGTGTTGTCGTCTCAGCACATGGTGACGTCGGCTTCCCACACTGGTAGCTGTGGTGAGTAAACGAGTAGCGATGCTTAAGCTGGGTGAAGAAAGGTAAGTCGCGTTATAAATGTGGCTCTGGTGTTTTGCTGCATGTCTTGATCTCTGCGTCAGGCGTAGGCGGGAGTGAGTGGTGGGGGATTTTGTGTGCTTGTTGCTTTGGTTTTTCCTCTTCTTTACTTGCTTTGTTTTATATTCTTCTTGTTGCTGCTTGAAGTTACGTGAAGATTATAGAGTTGTTTTGTAGACTTGTAGAATATTTGAATTGTAGGCTGTATTATGTAGGGATTCACTGTAGACTGAAGCTAATCTTGTAGAGTCTCGCCTGCTTTTGTAGAAATTTGCTTTTAATTGGGAGACGATGTCCGTAGATTCGCTGGTTCGTCGTAGAAATTGCAATATTGTATCAAGGCGTCGTGTGATCTCTTGACCTCTGCATCAGCATGATGATCTGGGAGACGGAGGGGGCTGGTTGGAGAGAAGTGTCAGGAGCTGGTTGTAAGTTGTTGATTGTGAGAGGTATTCTTTTTGTTTTCAATCTTGATATTTTGTAGGAATTCAATGTTGATTCGTAGACGAGGTTCGTATACATTCGCTGCTACCAAATGTCATAAATGACATTTGTGTCATAAAAGACTTTATATTTACTTGTAGAGAAGTTATATATATATATATATATATATATATATATATATATATATATATATATATATATGACTCGTGGACGAGCGGTTTTTATATCTTGGAGTAACTTCCCATTTGTCATGTAGTGACAGGAGAGGTAAAGAATAGTATGGGACTATTTTTATTTGTCTTGGAAATATTAACAAGTCTCTCACACGGAACGAAGTATAAGTCCCGGGTAGCTACCTCCCTGTCTCGCTATCTGTCTCTCTCTCTCAAATTGCCAAGTCCTTCTCCCCGTGACCTGTCTCCTCTAAGGCCTGTCTCCTTCTCGACCTCTCTGTTCTATAGCTAACCTCGGTCTGCTGCTCTCTTTCCTAAATTCTGGTGTAGCAGGGGTGCGTCACATGTGTTCCTCGTGGATGGGAAGTTCTAGCAGCCTGTGTGTATGTGTGTGTATGGTCACTAGGCGCTGTCGTGTGCCTATCAAGCATTCCTTCCATTAAGAGTGTGTAAGCATGTTTAGCATTGCTCGATTCTTGCAGACACAATACCTTCTCATCATCTGACTCCCTGCTTCTATCTGTTTCTCTATCTATCTATTTATTATGATTTGCAATTATAATATGGAGTCCTACCACACGAAAACATATATGAAGAGGGAACTTCTACAAATAAATTACATGAAGAGCATTAAAAAAATCAAGATTGGGAAGGGCGTGCGTTAGGGAGATACAGTTTCACCAAAATTAGTTACAGCATGCCTGAAAACCATTTTCAGAAAGCTAGCCTGAGAGAACAAAGCAGTAAACACAGATGGAGAAAATCGAAACCATTTAAGAGTTACAGATGACACTGTCCTAAGCTCTGAAATAGCAGAGACATTGCAAGAAATGTTAAATGACCTGAACAGAGAAAATCTCAAAGTGGGGCTAAAAATTAATCGGAGTTAATCCAAATACACAAAAGAGTGTCATCAGAATAAGCAAAGAAATTCTTGAAAAAGTCGAAGAGTACAATTACTTGGGGCAAATACTAAAATTAACGAAAGACCATGACAGCGATATAAAGAGACGCATTATAATTAGATGGAAAGCTTTCGGTAAACATAGACACATAATGAAAAGTAGCTTGCCATTATGTATGAAACGAAAAGTATATAACGAATGTATAATTCCAGCTGTGGCTTACAGTTGTGAGACCTGGAAACTGACAAAATCGATGGAAAATCAACTAATCTGTTCTCGAAGGGCAATGGAAAGGTCGGTGTTGGGAATATCTAAAAGAGACAGGAAATTGTCAACTTGGATGAGACAGCCGACTAAGTTAAAGACATTACAGAAGTTATAAAAAAAACAACAATCGAGGTAGGCAGGTCATGTAGCAAGAATGGGGGATATCCGATGGAGCAAGAGGCTGACTGACTGGACTCCATGAGATAGTCAGCGTAGCAGAAAAAGGCCAGACAGGAAGTGTTGAGATGAGGTAGGGAAGTTTGCAGGGAAAGCATGGCAGAGATTGGCTCAGTCAAGGAGTTCGTGATGAACGTTGTGGGAAGCCTTTGTTCATCAGTGAAATCATCATCATCATCATCAGCCGTTCGAGTATCCACTGCAGGACCGGCCTATCCCGACCGAAGTGGGGATGATACAGCCTATGTATCTCTACCAAAAGTGGCTTAGGCTGTCTGGTAGAGAGAACAGTTATATATATATATATATATATATATATATATATATATATATATATATATATATATATATATATATATATATATATATATATATATATATATACTGTAAACGTGCATGTTGATAAAACATTATCTAATTAAAGTGATACATGTGTTTCACATGTGCTTATCTATAGCCCGCGTAAATCAACACATTCAAATACAAAGTCCTAAATGAAGTGTAGACTTATAGCACTTTTGACAAATCACCTTTTAATGATAAATGATAACCTCAACGGCCACGGCTGAGCATGACTGTCATATATGATTCACTATATAATTAACAGCTATTAGGAAGTAATATATAATTTAGATGAAATTTTTTTATTGCAATAAATATAAGTTTGCCTATTTCTTTAACATAAGAGTGCCTTAAGATATGTTAGAGAATGAATCCAATCATACAATTTGTGAATAATTACTACGTTCTTCATTAATACCTGGTTCTCCCGACTTGAACAAAATCGTCTGGCAGCTGCAAGAATAGTACAAATGGCGTCATAGGGCTAATTAGTTTTATATGATATTACTTTCGCTCTAAGTCCTGCACAATTTTAATATCTGCGTAATCTGACGATGTTCCAGATAATTTAGGTACCATTGTTGATGTTAGAGCTACATTGTATCAGGCTGAATATTATGATCTTGCAGAAAGTGAGGCAATCCTTGGCCTGAGAGAGGTCCTAACCAAGCAGCAATATGTCACAGAAACCAAGCCTAGTTTCTTGAAGGGACTGGAGCTGCAGGTAGCGTCCAGTGACCGGGTTTGTTGGTTTAAAGGTGATGTAGATGCCGTTGGGTGCAGTGCCATTGTATGTGCCTAAGACGGGGTTATTATTGTAGTCGCTGGAGTTCCCCATGGTCGCCACCACGTTACTGAATACCTGAGCACGAAGTCTGGCATCGCGAGTAAAGATAATCAGGGAAGAGACTGTTACGTAGGCACCCAGGTCTGCTCGCCACCATGGGTTGGGCTCTGTGCTGATAAGGAAGCAAAATCCGTCAAGACCTACGCAGTAGAAGCCGTTATTGACGTTCTCTGGTTCTCGTCCAACGCTGGCAACAGCAATGGCGGTGGGGTTGGTGATGAAGTGGGTGAGGTCGCCAGCTCTGGGGGACCAGCTGGAGTAGCACTTGTCGTAGGCGAGGCCCGGGGAGGTATTGTCTCCTCGCCACCTGACAGTCACCCTTGCACTGAACAGGCTGCACACACTGCCTGCAACAACAATAACATAATGCACACACTGCCTGCAACAACAATAACATGATGAACACACTGCCTGCAACAACAATAACATGATGCACACACTGCCTGCAACAACAATAACATGATGCGCACACTGCCTGCAACAACAATAACAGGATTCACACACTGCCTGCAACAACAAGAACAGGATTCTCACACTGCCCTCAACAACAGTAACAGGATGTGGAGGAGCTATCAGATGAATATGATATGGAGCAGAATAGGAAAGCGTAAGGTGTGTACTGTACAAGGTATTCACAGAAGAAATCTGTGCAACATGTGAGGTGGTGTGTGGGGTGAAGAGAAGACGATAGTGGGTGCAAGGAACAGCATAGTGGAGATAAGAGGTGAGACAGGCTGTGGCACAAGAGAAGAAAGCATATAATGAGCGGATGAGAAACAGGGGCGAGGAAGAAGTTGAAAGACGGAAGAGAGAATGATATGCAGAGAGGAAGAGAGAAGTGAAAAAATTAGTAAGACAGTAAGAAGAGAGTGGATAAAGAGTTTGGAGGGAACTTGAGTGTAAAGTGGAATGTAAGCAAATGTTCTGGAAACAGGTAAAGAGAGTTAGACAGGGTGATAAAGAAGGTAGTGGGGAGTGAAAGATAAAAACGGCAGATTGTTAGTGGAGAAGGGAGAAAAAGTGAGTAGATGGAGAGAACATTTTAATGAACTGTTAAACACAGAATGAAAGTAACGAGTGTATAAGTGTTTGGAGAATGGCTGGTAGGAGGAGGGAGATGAGAGGGGAAGAAGAGATTAGTAGGTTGGAAGTAGTGGAAGCAATGAAGAAAGTTAAAATGGGGAAAGTCCCAGGAATTGATGGAATGTGTGATGAAAATAATGTTGAAGCATGGGGGGGGAGGGGCCATATTAGTAGAATGGATATGGAGGATGTGCAGATTGACCTGGGAGGAAGGTAAAGTCCTGGAGGATTGGAAGACAGGTATAATTATTCCCCTGTACAAAGGAAAAGGGGAAATAGAACGTGGTAACCATAAGGGCATTTGCTTTCTTAGTGCAATAGGAAAAGTATAATTATGGTAGGACATTTTCTGATAGAGTTAGGGAAATAACAGAGGAATTATTTGGAGGTGAACAGGGAGGTTTTAGGGAGGGAAAAGGTTGTGTAGATCAGATATCCATCCTAAGGTGTTTAGTGGAATAGTTTCTAGAGAAGGGAAAGATGTTGTCTGCAGCCTTCATGGATTTGGAGAAAGCGTATGACAGAGTCGAAAGAGGAAGAATGTGGAAAATATAAAAAAGTATATGGGGTAAATGGGAAGCTGTGGAATGCCTTGAAGAGAATATACGAGGGCGCTAGGGCTGCAGGGCATGTGGATGGTGAATTGAGTGAATTTTTCTGTCTGAAGGTTGGAATGAAACAGGGATGTGTTATATCCACATGGTTGTTCAATCTGTATATGGATGGGGTTATATAAGAAGTACAAGGTAGGGCAGTGGATGTTGGTGCGGTCCTACTGAGAAAGGGCATCATTTGGAAACTTCATATTCTGTTGTTTGCAGATGATACTGTATTGTTAAGCAAAGACAAAAGGGAACTACAAGGCTTAGTGAATGTGTCTGGAAGACTATGAAAGAAACAATCTAAAAATAAATGTTGGTTAGGGTAAAGTTGTGGCTTTCGTGAGATATGAAGTCACTGAATGCACAGAGACGCAAGATGGTAAGGAAATGGAGAATGTGAGTGCCTTTAAGTATCTGGATAGTGTGATGAGTAAGGATGAAAGTTTAGGGGTGAACTGCTTGAAAGGGCGCAACAGGGAAGAAAGGTTGCTGGTACCTTGAACGCAATTATAAGAAACAGGGACGTGAGCATGGAAGTGAAAAAGCTACTACATGATAGTATTGTGATACCAACTCTAACGTACAGTATGGAAGAGAAGCTTGGACCATATTGGAAGGGCACAGGTCAAGTGTGAAAGCAGTGGAAATAAGTTACTTGAGAGAAGCATATTGAGTTACATGGAGAGACAGACTGACACATGAGGAAGTGAAGGAGTGTTGGTGTGTGGAGATAGATGTGATAGACAGCATTAGGAGAAATTCACTGAGGTGGTTTGGCCATATGAGAAGGGAAAGTGAGAAACTAATGAGGAGAGTGTATGTGAGTGAGGTGAAAATGTGGAGAGGGAGAGGGAAACCGAGCATAAGGTAAAGGGATGGAGTGGCGAGGTATATGAGAGATGGGTGTGTGAGTTGAGGGGAGGGCAGCGTAATTGCAGGGGACAGGGCGACATGGAGGCGATTTGTTTGTTGCCATCTCTTACGTGTTTAAGGCGTTTAACCATATACTGATGGATGGATAGAGCGACAGATAGATGAAAATGAACTCCTTGTACTCATAAAAATCAGCAGTTAGCTCGTTGGCCTCTGTTCCTCCAGGAGTATGCCCTGATTGTCCACCATGTCAAGAAGGAGAGGAATGTTTTGACAGGCTGCTTGTTCAGGATGTAACCATGTGAGGTAAATAGAAGCTTTCTTTGTAAAATTTCTTTCTTCAGGAAGAGAGGTGCTTGTGCTGGCAACCACTAATCTGGACATGGAGGTGAGAAGCTTACTTCTTACCGTGCGAAGTCTATTTACAGCGAATGCGGTTGCCCCAACCACTAATCTGGGTTTGGCCATGTGAAGTGACAGCAATGTCGCCATCGTGTTTTGGCTCAAGTTTCCATCAGCGCTAATACTTGGGAGACCCAGTTTGGGGCACGGCTTATCAGTAGTGTTAGTTAACTCACATTGAACTACACTCGCGGAAAAATCAGGCTTTACAGTCTTGTGAGCCTTCTATATGTTTGTGTAAATGGAATGAATTGGGTGAAACAAACGTCTGTGACGTTGGTATGCCTGAGTGAAGCACAAGTGATGTCTCGGTTGCCATGACCTGAGTAACATTCGCCTATATAAACTGTTTTTTAAGACTTAGTGTAATTATGTAGAGATAACTGTTATAACGATCCTACCCTGAGTAATTTGAAAAAACTATGTTTTATTTATTCCAAGTACGCATATCACATTGATTTATTTGACATCCCTGATTATTAAGGGTTTGTCGCAGAATAATTATGAAGCACTTTAGTGAACGGCATAGCTATCTCGGGTTTCACTGTGTTCAGTAACAGATGAGTACCGTAATTATACATTTCTGTATGAGTTGCCAAATTGCATGGACGGAGGTAATGATGGAAGGTCGTTCCGTAAAATAGATGCATGTTTCAACAGTGATCCATGATGACCACGTCCGCGAAAGTGCGTTGGTCCATCATCAACCTTTACACTCAAGGTCTCAGCTTTAGCGAGATCTCACGTCGCACTGCTGTGTCATCCTTTGTATGATTCTAACGTACAGTATGCAGCATGTTTGATCACGATTCGCCTCGTGGCTTCCATTGTGACCAAGCTTCCGTGTTCTACCTCCCTCCCCGCTTCTCCTTCCTTATAGTAGAGTAAGTCGATCTTTCTGTTGTTCAGAGCAGGAGTGTCAACTTTTTGTCCCCTATGGCTTCATTTGCGCGTCCTTCTTACAAGTTGTATCAAGCTCTGCCGGCCCCTATATAATGAGCTCAGTCTCTGCATTAATTGCCACTTAGATCTACTCCTCATTTTGTTCACATCTCTGTCCTCTCCTGTACAGTTGTTATTATTTTTGTGAGTGCTCAGGAAGTCTCCAACCATCTAGCTGCTGTGTAATTTGAGTATAAGTGTTATTACATTTTTTTCTTATACTGTATAGCATAAGGTGTTGATTCGTGAGCCTGGTGAGGTTTTTGTGATTCATGTGGATTTTTTTATGTCAGCCATTATTAATAATATTTTGTATCTATAATAATATATCTTCCATTAACTGAGCATTATCCGGTTTTCTCATTTTATCAGAGCTGACTTAGATAAATTTACTCTTGCTAATTTCGTGTTAATAGAGGCTATTCCAGTTAACCATATATTTAACCTGTTTTTTGCCATTACATTATCCTTATGAGTCCTGAATGTTTAGTTGTTAGTTCGAGCATTAAACTTTAACTTGTAATTTTACCTAACTCTTTTGTTTTGAACCTGGAACTTTGAGGGACAGTAGTGATTTTAGTATTCTCACTTGAAGTGTTCATTATCTCTCTCTGTTCCGTAACATTAATTTGGCGACCTCTTATCAGGATATTCAGGATATTATCATAAGGATATTGTTTGATATTTTGTGACTGTGATTTATTCATGATGTCTACTATTACTACTCTTGATGAAGCCAAAGATTTTTTGTCAAATGTGCAACAGTGTGTGATGTAGAAAACAGAACAAAGAATGAACTTAAGCTTGTTGCTCAACAATTGGGAATTGCTGTTCGCTCTCATCATTCTAAAGATCAAATTGTTGACATGATTAATAAAAGCTTGTTCAATGTAACTCCTCCGGATGAGCAAACGCAGATTGAAATAGCTAAGTTACAGATAGCCCTGCAGGAGGCTCGTGCTAAGGAGGCTGAGTATCAGGCACGTGCTAAGGAGGTTGAATCTCAGGCTCGTATTCAGGAGGCACAAATTGAACTTGCTAGGATTCAGGCTGACCATGAGTATCGCATGAAACAAGGTGGAACTGGATCATCTAGCTCTGATGATTTTGATGTGGCTAAAAATGTTAAACTCGTCCCTCCTTTTAATGAATCTGATTTAACAAAGTATTTTCAGTTGTTTGAGAGGGTAGCTACAGGTTTTAATTGGCCCAAAAAGTATTGGCCAGTACTCCTTCAAACTGTTCTCACCAGTAAAGCTCAAGTAACTTATGCATCTTTGCCTCAGGATCAATCTGATAATTATGATGTAGTTAAGAGCTTGATTCTTAAGGCCTATGAGCTTGTTCCTGAAGCCTATAGAGTAAAATTTAGAACAACTTATAAGCAAGATAAGCAATCCCATGTTGAGTATGCAAAAATCAAAGAAGATCTGTTGGACCAGTGGTTAAATTCTAAGAGTGTAAATTCTGAGTTTGATAAATTTAAGCAGATGATTTTGCTGGAGGACTTCAAAAGGTGTACTAATAAAGATGTAAGCCTATATCTTGATGAGAAAAGAATAGATAATTTGTCTGATGCTGCAGTTTTAGCTGATGAATATGTTCTCACTCACAAGAGATATTCTAAAGAAAAAAGGAAAGCTGAGAGTCAGTACGTTGCCTCTACTCAGAGTACAGGTAACAGGAAAGGGAATAAAGATGATGTTTCTCAGGAAGTAAATACCAGCTTCACCTCTAAATTTCAGAAAAGTAAATGTACTTATTGTAGTAAGCTTGGTCATACTACGGAGAAATGTTTCAGGAGACAGCGTGATGTGAACAAAAAGGAGTCTTTAAATATTCAGTCAATTGGTCTAGTGTCCACCCTTGAGAGTTCCCAGAATTCTTTAACCGAGTTAACTGAACCTGCTTTGAGGGGTAACTTAAATTCTCATGATGGAGCTCCTCTTTTGAGCAGTAACGTGGGTGACACTCTCAAGAGTTCATGTGCTAATTTCCTGTCTGATGATTTTGTCATTCTCTGGACAGTAATAACAGGAAATCAGTTAAAATATATCATGATACAGGTGCTTGCCAATCCCTTATGATGACCAGTGTTCTAGGCTCTAAGGTTAATTCCTCTGATGAACCTGTAATCTTACAAGGTGTAGGGAATAATTACTTCTCTGTCCCTCTGTGCAGAGTGAATTTAGAGTCTGGTTTTGTTAATGGTTCCGTTATGGTTGGGTTGGTTGAGACTCTCCCAGTGTCAGGTGTAACTTTCTTACTTGGAAATGATATTGGTGGAAGTCAAGTGTGTCCAGCTCCTCAGTTGTCTAGTGGACCAGTGACTGCGGCCCAGGATTGTGATGTCCCCGATGTGTTTTCTACATGTGTTGTCACTAGGGCTAAGTCTAAAGTTACTGGTGACTTAGAGGATAATGATGATGATGATGTTATCCTAGCTGACACTTTTCTTGCTAATTTGGACCACTCACCAGATGAGGCAGTACCCCGTAGTGTTGATAATTTGTCTCGTCAAGAGTTGGTTGAGTTGCAGGTTGCTGACCCTGAGTTGAAAGGTCTAGCTAACTCTGCTTGCAGTGAGGAAGAGTCAGCTGGTGCTTCTACTTGTTATTATATAAAGTCAGGAGTACTTATGAGGAAGTGGAGACCCCAACAGCATCAGCCGACTGTAAATGGGAGGTTGTACATCAATTTGTTATCCCTCATGTTTGTAGGCAGGATATCATTAGACTGGCTCATGATTCCAGTTTGGCAGGACACCTTGGGGTGAGGAAGACTGTGGCACGCATTTTGAAACACTTCTACTGACCATGTATCTTCAGAGATGTTTCCGGTATTGTAAGTCTTGTCACACCTGTCAAGTTGTGGGGAAGTGTAATCAGACCGAAAAGGTTGCACCTATAGTTCCCATTCCTCCTTTTGAGGCGCCATTCACCCGTGTGTTGGTGGATATTGTGGGCCCTCTTCCTAAGACTTCTTCAGGATTTTCTTATGTGTTGACCCTGATTGATATGGCTACTCGTTATCCTGAAGCCATTCCACTTAGAAATATCTCAGCAAAGAACGTGGTTAAGGAAATGCTAGGGTTCTTCACAAAGTTTGGTCTGCCCAAGGAGGTACAGTCAGACCGGGGAAGTAATTTCATGTCAAATGTTTTCATGCAGTCTCTGAAAGAGTTGGGCATCACCGAGATCACGTCTTCAGCTTACCATCCCCAGACTCAAGGAGCGTTGGAGAGATATCATCAAACACTCAAATCGATGCTCAAGAAATACTGTTTGGAACATCAGAAAGACTGGGATAAAGGTCTTCCATTCGTTGTATTTGCCGCAAGAGAATCTCCAAATGAATCACTGGGCTTCTCACCCTTTGAATTACTGTTTGGCCATGAAGTAAGAGGACCCCTTAAGCTACTCAAGGAATGCTGGCTGTCGGAGGAAGATGACGTCAACCTGCTGGAGTATGTGATGAAGTTCAAAGAACGGCTGTCCACTGCTTTACAGCTGGCGAGAGAGAATTTAGGAGCTGCTCAGGAGAAGATGAAAACTTGGTATGATAAGAAGTCCAGGTTACGCCACTTTCAGCCAGGAGATCAGGTTTTGATTCTGCTACCGGTGCATGGGCAACCTCTTCAAGCCAAGTTTAGTGGTCCTTATTTCATGGAGAAGAAACTCAGTGATGTCAACTATGTCATCGCCACACCAGATCATAGAAAGAACAAGCAACTTTGTCACATCAACATGCTAAAGTTATATAACAGGCGGGACGAAAATAACCCAGTCTGCACTGTAGCTGTTCCACCCGAGTCTGCAAGTGAAGTTCACCCATGCAGCATGAGCCTGAGTGATAGTTTGGGGAAGAATCCTGATATCATGAATGATCTCCAGACTAAGCTTTCTCATCTACCTCCCGAGGAAAGGCAGGAGTTTTCGGCATTACTGCAGGAGTACCCACAAGTGTTCCGTGCCACTCCAGGAAGAACCACTGTGTTGATGCATGATGTCGATGTTGGAGACGCAGAGCCAATTAAACTGCCTCCTTACAGCGTGAACCCAGTGAAAGTTCCTCTCATCCAGAAGGAGCTTGGCTACCTGTTGGACCACAAGATGATTGAGCCCTGTCAGAGTGAGTGGAGTTCTCCTGTCACTCTAGTCCCTAAGCCTGGTGGGTCAGAGCGGCATTGCATCGACTACAGACGTGTTAATCAGATAACCAAAACAGACACTTACCCTCTCCCTCGCGTGGAAGATTGCATAGACAAGATCAGAAAGGCTAGGTACATAAGTAAGTTTGATTTGTTAAAGGGATACTGGCAAGTACCTATGACTGAACGTGCTAGGGAGATCTCATGTTTTGTAACACTAGGAAAGACTTTTGCATGTTCTGTAATGCCATATGGTATGAAGAATGCACCAGCCACATTTCAGCTCATGAATGTTGTAACAGAGGGTTTGGCAGGGTGTGTTGTTTATATTGATGATGTATTAATCTTCAGTGACAACTGGAAAGATCACCTATGCCATGTCAGTAAATTTCTTGAGCATTTGGTTCAGGCTAATCTTGTAGCTAATTTATCAAACTGTGAGTTTGGTCAAGCTAAAGTTCGGTACCTTGGGTACGTAATTGGTGATGGACATGTTGCACCACCAGGAGCTAAGGTTCAGATTATAAGTGATCTTCCCAGACCTAAAAGTAGGAAAGAGCTACAAAAATTTTTGTGAATGGTAGGTTATTACAAGAGATTTGTTCTTAACTTTTCAAGTCTTGTATCACCACTTACAGACCTACTGAAAAAGGGAGTTAAGTTTGTCTGGACCGATAACTTTGAATCCTCTTTCAGCAAACTTAAAGCTATCCTATTAAGTCAGCCAGTGCTCGCTACTCCAAATTTTGCTAAGCCTTTTAAGATGGCTGTTGACGCAAGTGATACAGGAGCTGGGGCTGTTTTGTTGCAAGAGGATGATCAGGGTATTGAACACCCTGTATCTTATTACAGTAAGAAGTTCACTCCACCTCAAAAGAACTACTCAACTATTGAGAAAGAGCTTTTGGCCTTGATGTTGGGTTTACAGCATTTTTCATTTTATTTGTGTTTTGGTTTTTGACCCCATAGTCATTTATACCGATCATAACCCACTGAAATTCCTTAGTAAGTTTAAAGATAAAAATCAGATTGACAAGATGGAGTCTACTTCTTCAGGAGTATTCATTAGACATACAACATGTCAAGGGGAAAGAAAATGTTATTGCAGATTGCTTATCTAGACTTTAGACAGATTGTTTTGGAATAATAAGAAATTTCCTTTGCAAATTCCTTTTTCTTTGTGGGGAGGTGTTACATAGCCTATGATTTCATCATCCTTTGTATAATTCTAACTTACAGTATGCAGCATGTTTGATCACGATTCGCCTCGTGGCTTCCATAGTGACCAAGCTTCCGTGTTCTACCTCCCTCCCCCCTTCTCCTCCCTTATAGTAGAGTAATTCGTTCTTTCTGTTGTTCAGAGCAGGAGTGTCAACTCTTTGTCCCCTATGGCTTCATTTGCGCGTCCTTCTTATAAGTTGTATCAAGCTCTGCCGGCCCCTATATAATGAGCTCAGTCTGCATTAGTTGCCAGTTAGATCTACTCCTCATTTTGTTCACATCTCTGTCCTCCACTGTACAGTTGTTATTATTTTTGTGAGTGCTCAGGAAGTCTCCAACCATCTAGCTGCTGTGTAATTTGAGTATAAGTGTTATTACATTTTTTTCTTGTACTGTATAGCATAAGGTGTTGATTCGTGGGCCTGGTGAGGTTTTTGTGATTCATGTGGAGTTTTTGATGTCAGCCATTATTAATAATATTTTGTATCTGTAATAATATATCTTGCATTAACTGAGCATTATCCGGTTTTCTCAATTTATCAGGGATGACTTAGATAAATTTACTCTTGCTAATTTCGGGTAGAGGCTATTGCAGTTAACGATATATTTAACCTGTTTTTTGCCATTACATTATCCTTATGAGTCCTGAATGTTTAGTTGTTAGTTTGAGCATTAAACTTTAACTTGTAATTTTACCTAACTCTTTTGTTTTGAACCTGGAACTTTGAGGGACAGTAGTGATTTTAGTATTCTCACTTGAAGTGTTCATTATCTCTCTCTGTTCCGTAACAATATATATATATATATATATATATATATATATATATATATATATATATATATATATATATATATATATATATATATATATATATCTATAATCATCCTCATCCTCATCATCATCCAGACCTCCTTTCCCACCCAAGGGCATGTTAAGGAGTAGCTATGTCCAGACAGCACAAACATGCCCAATCCACACAGGCCACACTTCCACTCACTCATCATTCAAGCCCTCGGAATCCTGGTTCTACCGGATTCGTCAAAAACATTCAACACATTCTGCAGCTTCACACACACGTATCCGGTTGAGTCAATCCGGACGCTGCCATGCTCACAAGGGGTGCGAAAATCCCTGATCATGCATTTCTCCTCACAACATTCATCCAGCCAGCTCGATTTCTTGTCAGTGCCCTAGCCTCACCGACTTCCAAATCTCTCTTCCTCAAACACTTATCCACCATCCACCTTCTCCTTGGCCTACCTCGCCTCCTCCTTCCTTCAAATTCGCCCAGGTATACCTTTTTCACCACTCTATTGTAATCCACTCTTTCCACATGACCATACCATCTCAGGACACTTTCTTCGATTCTGGTGTCCACCGACTTCCTCACTTCACACCTTTCACAAATCACACTATTTCGTATCCTATCCACCCTCTGCACTCCACATACATTCCTCAACAGTCCCATCTCCACTGCTTTCACTCTTGACTTTTTACTTTCATGCCACACCATAGTCTCACGCCCATATGTTAGAGTTGGCACTAACACTTCCTCATGTAAGCCTCGTGCAGTTGCAACACTCAAGCCTCTGTTTCTGATCAAGGCCTTCATTGTTCCAGCTACTTTTCATCCTTGTGTCACTCTACATTCAACTTCTTTTGCACATTTTCCTCTCTTTTCTATCACTGTACCCAAGTATTTGAACTCTCTCACCAATTCCAGTCTCTCTCCATTCAATGTGATATCACACTGGGAGTCAACTTCTCTCTCAATAACCATCACTTTACTCTTCTCTACATTTACTCTCAAGGCACGACGCTCACAGACATCAGCAAAACTCTGCACTAGCTTATCAACTTCCTGTCCGTTACTTGCAAGCAGTACTGCATCATCAGCATACAACAAATTTGAGATATTTCCCCCATCACCATTCATTACCAACGTCATCCCTCTCTCCATTACTCGTGTTCTTACTTCTCTCATCACCCCATCCATATATATATTGAACAGCCATTGGGACATCACACAACCTTGTCGCACGCCCATACCGATCGTAAACCATTCACTTAGATGTCCATTAACCCTTACACATGCTTCGCTACCATCATAAAAACTCTTGACAGCACCTAGCAGCTTACCATCTACACTATACATGCGCAAAACTTTCCACAATCCCTCTCTGTCTACTTTGTCGTATGCTTTTTCCAGATCCATGAATGCCATTAACACCTTATGGTCCTTCTCACGCCTTCTCTGCTATCTGTCTCATTGCAAATACTTGATCCACACATCCTCTGACACTCCTAAAGCCACCCTGTTCATCATTCACTTGGACTTCTGATATCTCTCTTACTTTCTCTAAAATAATTCTTCCATATACCTTCCCTACCACACTTAATAAACTTATGCCATGATAATTCTTGCACTCACTTCTCTCACCTTTATTTTTGTACAGGGGTACAATCACAGCCTTTTCCACTTTGCAGGCACAGTGTCACTCATCCATGCCTTCTTACATATCTCCAACAAGCACTTCATTCCACTCTCTCCACTACACTTAAGCATCTCTGCATACACCTCATCAACCCCAGCTGCTTTCCCATTTTTCAGCTGTTTCACAGCGCTCTTCACCTGTGTGAGTGTCACGTCTCCTGGCACTGCATTTCTTCTCTGCACACCTCCAAAACCAATCATTCATCTGGCTTTCAAATTATTCTTTCCATCTGGTCCTTACTTCATCTCCATCGGTTAGTAACCTATCACCTGCATCCTTCACACTGTCACATTTCTTTCCGCTTTCACTTCTACATTTCCGCACCTCTTTCCAGAATAACTTCCTGTTTTCAGAGTAGTTCGCATTCATTTTTCTTCCCAGATCATCATTTACCTCCTTCTTTTTCCTCTTCACTTGTCTCTTTACGTGCTTCTTGCTATCGATATACTCAGTTCTTATTTCAACTGAACCCCTATCCTGTAACCACTTTAGCCATTTCTTCCTCTTTTCCTCCACCGCTCTCTTAACCTCCTCATCCCTCCATGCCGTACCCTTCATTTTTGTTGATACTCTTGCCACACCACACACCTCTTTAGCATTCCTAACTAAGCAATCCCTATATATATATATATATATATATATATATATATATATATATATATATATATATATATATATATATATATATATATATATATATATATATATATATATTTGTAAATAACAGAACGGAGGAAGGAAAACCAATTGAATAAAAAAATAATAATCAATACACCAGATTACTGGTGTCCTCTGTTCACAAAATATCTGTAACAGTTAGACTTGAACAGTTGTGGGTTGAAATTTTGAGGGAAACAACTTTGGCGAATCGAGTTCCAGAGAGATGCAGGTCGGGGAATGAGAGAATTCTGATAGGCAGAAGTTCTGCAATATGGCTGAGTGACATTCCAGTCATGAGCGCTACCAGATGCCCGAGTAGCACGAGAGAAGGCATGGAGAGGTGGCACCATGGATGCAACTTCGTCTGAGCATTTGCCAAAAAGATATCTGTAAAATAATGCAAGGGAGGCAACATTCCTTCTTACTTGCAAGGGAGGTAGTTTATTTGTAATGTCAGGTTGTTATAACTTCTAACAGCTTTGTTCTGAAATCTTCTAGTTGTTTTAATGCAACCTCTCCACATGTATTCCACAAGGGTTAGCAATATTCAAGCTAAGAGTGCACATGGCTCTTATAAATTATAGCCAACTGCTCATCAGTGAAGAAGTTACAGACTCTACAATAATCCAAGTTTCTTAGAGGCGGTTTTAGCAAGTAAGGTCCAGCTGAGGGCATTGTTAAGTGAGACACCAAGAATTCCAATACTTTTCGAGATGGGAATATTAGTGGCACTGAAGGTAATGTACGAATCTCGCAATATCTGTCTATTAGTAAATTGTATATATTTAGTTTTACTAGTATTAAAAGAGAAAAGGTTGTTTTGTCCCCATTCACTGATCGTAGATAGGTCTTGATTAATAGAGATGGCTGTACTCAGTTGAGAGGTAGAGATATTAGACTTTGTAAATTGAGTCATCTGCGTATGAGTAGATGGGATTGTGGGTGACAGATAAGAGATCATTAATATGAACCAGGAATAGGGTTGGTGCCAGAACTGACCCCTGCAGCACGCATTCCACAGGCTGTCCAGATCCAATTCATCACAGTTCACTGAATTTAAATTGTCCTCTACATTGGTCCTGTAATCGTCTGCCACTTCTTTGATCCTCAGCATCTCAACATTCAGTCATTCACCCTGACTGCACTTCTCTGTCTTGATCCACCTCTTCTCAGCTTGATCTTGCATATCACAATCATATGATCTGACAGACCTCCACATCGCCCTCTCACAGCCCTAGTATCAGCAACCATTCCCATCTTCGACCTCTCTACAAGCACGTAATCAATCAGGCTTCTTTCAACACGATCCCCCTTTCCTCTATACCATGTATATTTATTTGCATCTTTGTGTTTGAAATGCGAATTACAAATGCACAACCTCCTCTCCTGACACATATCCTTTAGTTGATTCCCATTATCATTTTCTCTTGGTACTCCGTAACAACCCATTATGTCATCCTCTGGACCAGTGCCTACTCTTCCGTTTATATCCCCCATCACGATCACTTTATTGTTCCTGGGTATTTCTCCCATTACTTCACCCAGCTCATCCCAAAACCTGTCTTTCTCTCTCTCACTCCTGTTCTCACACGGTGCATACACTACAATCACTGCCATTTTCACCTTCTCAAACTTGAACTTGACATATATACACCTCGAGCTGACACATTTGTAGTCTCTCATTCCACTCTGCCACACCTCATTCATCAACAAAGCAACTCCATCCTTACATCTTCCTCCCCCATTCATTCCCGATCTTACACATTTCTCACCCTCCCACTCCTCCACTCGCACCCTTTCATCTTCGTTTCACACAGTGCCATCACGGCATATCTCGTACTCTTGAACACATTCACCACTTCCACCCTCTTGCTCTCCTCATCCACACCTCTCACATTCCACATGGCCACGCGAGTCTGCCCATTTGGTTGGGGCCCTGGGCAGGTATTGGGCCCTCCGAGGCTCTCTGAACGACTGCCATGATTAAGCGATTTTGGATAGGGGAATCTGGGGGACACAACCCTGCCGGAAACCCCGGTTATATGGTTACCACCCAGCGTAGTAAATGTTTTTTCTGGGTACCGGAAACCATCTGGCTTGTCACTCAGTGTAGAGCTCATATGGCATCACTCTATATTGAGTGAGTGGATGATGGGCGCCCCCACCTACACATATATATATAAATATATATATATATATATATATATATATATATATATATATATGGAGCCTCTGTGGTACAGTGGTAAAGTGTGCGTTTTCGTACACTGAAGAACGAGGGTTCGCGCCCCGCAAGGGTAATAAACTTTGGGAGCGTTCTTCTGGCCACGTGCTGCATTGGCAGACACAAGGGGTGCTGTGGTTGAACCAGTGTCGCATACTATAAAGTATGCTTGCACCCAGTCGGCTTGCGTGGGGCGATTACACTTGGTTCACAGACTACACACACATCCAAAGCTACTCCAACACTACAGTTACACTTACAAGCACTTCTCACCCTACATACAATTTCTACCAGACAGCCTAAGCCTCTTGGTAGAGATACATTGGCTGTATCGTCCCCACTTCGGTCGGGGTAGGCCGGTCCTGCAGTGGACACAAACGGCTGATGAGATGATATATATATATATATACACAGTATATTAGGCCTCGTATGAATGTTGTCATTCATTTGTAGTCCGTATATACTTGTAATCCATTATCCATTTTAACACTGCCACTTTGCTAATACTTTAAGAATATCACTGTAATTCACCACGATATTAGTGTTCCTCTCACGTGTATATATAACTTGTTTTAGATCCACCTGATGATGAAATTAGTAGTCTCTGAAACAAAGCAATAGATAATAAACAAGATGATATTCCTCCATCAAGACCTGGTTGGCCCCCCCTTCTCTCTCTCCTCTCTCTCTCTCTCTCTCTCTCTCTCTCTCTCTCTCTCTCTCTCTCTCGCATATGTTATATTCTTTATTATAATTGTCATTTTGTTTATGCCCGGTAGGCAATAGCTAATGCTGTTGTTGAGGATCACTTCGCCACTGCGACCACCGTCCGTGAGGATCTGGGACTATCCTGCACTGAGAGAACAATAAGATGAAGGTTGCACTCTGTTGGGATATTCTCCCGCGTCCCCGCAAGAAAGCCACTCCTAACTGAGGGAAATAGGAAAAAAAGGATGGAATATTCGATAAATTATGCTGACAAACCATTGCCATTCTGGGAGGAAGTAATATTTTGTGATGAGAAAACTTTTACCACCGATGAAAAGACAGGTTCGAGAGTTTGGAGAGAATTAATTACTAGGCATGCATTATATACAAAAATAATGATATTACCACTGCATCACTGACTTCTTATGATTTATAGTAATCTCGTTATCTTCGTGGGATTCTTTGTAATAGTCAACACATATGTTTCCCTAGATTTGAGCCCCAGCACATTGTTCACAATCGTAGGAATGGGAGAGGTACAGCTGGGCTTTTCGGGTGGATGCATGCAAGTGGTGTCGGCGAGTTAGCTGATGTTGGCCAGGAGAGGTTTACTGGTCAAGAATACGTCCACATCTTGGATGAGATTCTGCTGCTGTCAGTTAGAGCTATTGTGTTCCCTGGGCCTACGACATTTTACGTGGTGCAGCACAATAGCCCTATTCACACATCACGAGTTGTAAAGTCATGATTTGCTGAACATCCAGAGATTACACTCCTCTCTCATCCTCCAACATCCCCAGACCTGAACCCTATTGAGCACGTCTGGGCAGCAATGTGCAGGAGAATGGCCAATAACCACATTCATCATCATCGTGATGAGCAGGGGAGGGCATGCGTGGCCGTGAGGGACAGAAGCTGACTACAACCCTGGTTGCGTCAATGCCTGACAGGTTGAACTGTGTCTTAAGTACAGGAGGCTCATACACCCAGCACTAAGAATGTGAATAAAAGGTCTGCATTACTACCTGAATTCCTTCTTCTACAAAATAATATGTCTGTCAACACATAATGAGGCTGCGGATACCAATGCTGGGAACGCTACTAATAAAAGTTGCGGCGCTTCCATTCCCGTTACTAGCTGGGAAAAGTAGTGGCGTTACTGGTTTCGCTACTTAATACGAAATGTAGCGGTGCTCCCGCTACTTTGGATAAGAAAATGGTAGACGAAAGGTTAACAGAAATCTGTGATATAGCAATACACTATATACTGTTATCGATAATATTAGTCAGTCTGAGTGGTTATGTTGTGCACCAGTAATGTCAGTATATACCTACCGGTATATTAAAAAAAAAAAAAAAAAAATCATATACATGTCGGTGTCACTTTAATGAAACTTAGAGCCGAAGGTACAGGAAAAAGCTATTTACTGTATGATGTAACAAATGTTCTTTTACATTGTTACATAGTATACCTACTGGAAGTAACATACGCAAATAAAAGGCAAAAAAATGTGGCCTACCATTGATACATTTATATAGATTTATTATATTTTCAATGATACCTATTTAAGATATGTACGAAAACGAAAGTAAAAATGAACTGGGGCTTTCTTTTAAAGGCTATTTATACAATAGCAATGTTTTTTCCATTACTTTAAACTGAAAGTAACATACTGTTACGAAATAATAACGTAGCGAGTAGGAATTAGTCTGAAAGAGAGAGTGAGGGAGAGAGCAGGAGTTAGAGACGGGGATAGTTAGAGGCGTGTGTGTGTGTGTGTGTGTGTGTGTGTGTGTGTGCGCGTGTGTGTGTGTGTGTGTGTGTGTGTGTGTGTGTGCGTGTGTGTGTGTGTGTGTGTGTTGCCTACATCTAGCTGACATCCTTATTTATCTTTACTTAATCTAAATCACCGATAATTAACTAGCAAATTCCTGTCTAATTATTGTACATTACTAATAAATAATAATTAATGAATTACTGATGTAATGTAGAACAAACATCATTAACTGACAGAATTGACGAAAATATTATTTTTCGTCATTAACTAATACAATCAAACCGTCGGCATATATGTACTGTATGTACTCACCGACTCCGGACCTGTATTCGTCGCGTGAGTAGCGACGAGCGCGGTGACGCCTGAGTACTGTCAAAAAGTAGCGGCGCTCTCAGTTCCGCTACTGGCTGAAACAAGTAATGGCGTTACCACCATCGTTGTTAAAATAGTAGCGGCGCTATTCCCAGCTTTGGCGGATACAGATAAATAAAGGTGCATCTATCTATAAAAAAATTTAGAATTAGAAATAAAACCAAGAGCAGAGAGAGGGAGACGGGGGATCTTGACTATGTTATCGCCCCTAAGAGTGAATGCGGATAGAGATGGTGCATGTTCGATAAATAATAATTTCTGATCCAATTACTAACCTGTTTTGGGCACAAAATAGCAATGTCTTGGTCATATGCAACACGGGTCTATTATAGTATTCATCAGTCAATACAGACAGTGTCCTGACTTAAGAAATCTACCTCAGAGAGAGAGAGAGAGAGAGAGAGAGAGAATCATGCAAATATTCGAATCATACGACATGGCGAGCTCCAGCAGCGCTACCAATATCACAGCTGACTGCACTGAAGTATTATCACAAGATCTGGACCCACTGTCAGAATGTTTCAAGGAAAAAATGTAAACACTGAATTTTCCGCGATTGTACAAGGAGAGAACGGAGGCAGAGCTGGAGCCAAATGATAAGAACCGCCTCAGTATTATGCACTAGCCAATCCCAGCTGAATAGCCTCGTGTGACCACGCTCTCGAAGAGATTACTGGGAAAATATATTATCCTGGAGCTGGATTGTTGGATTGGACAGTAGAGGAAAAAGAGACATGGCTACTGGGATATATGAAAAGTGATGTAGAGATGACGCACTATATCTCTTCCATCTTTAACCTCCTATAAGTTGTGCTGTTGGTTTAGTGATGCAGTGCAAGAAGAACTCCAAGACATCAAGTCGTAAGTTAGGAATTTGTATTAATTTGTACTTAGCAGCCTTTAATTTGTATACGGTAGCCTAGTAATATAATTGTTACCATTTAGGATTAGGTAGGTTTGTAAGAGATTCAAATTAGGTAAGAAGTGTCCTCCTGAGCACCTGTTTATTAAATAGAAGGACCTAATTCTATTATATACTCTGTAGAGATATTGTAAGTACATTAAGGGCTATTTGTTTAAGTGTCATTGCCTTTTATTTGACCCTTAGAGTTAGAAATCTCCCAGCATGGTTCAAAACTCTTGTGGGCGGATGGTGGGACAAAACAAGTTTTTAACTGAGTAATAATAGTGAACAGAATGTTGTTCACTGAAGTTAAATATTTTAATATCTCTGACATGTCATGACAACCAGACTTTCCGAAGTGATCTGTTACAGCAAAAATTGTCATTTTATCCATTTATCTTGATATATAGTTTCATTGTTCATTGGATTCTAGGCCTGTATTATCGTGGGTTAAGGAAGCTCCCTAACATCTCCTCCTGCACAATTTATTTTGATTATTCCACCTTGTTATCCTCTTTTGTGTTATTTAAATCATTGAAATATCACCAAACTTAACTTAAATAACATACAATTTGATATTATTCTGGTTATATCCAAAATTAAATAATTAAGGAAGAGGTGCAAGGGAACTTCCATAACCAAAGAGAATAAGAGACCTCGTTACCTGTCTGCATGTTTAAAGATTACTGTAGCAGTATACAGTATGTGAAATACCCAGTGACTTGCTGACATTCCCAGTGACCCAGCTATCAACTACCTGGTTAGCACTGATGTGACCAACATATGCATTAAAATCTCATTTTCATTCAACAAAGTAGCAGGAGTGTGAGGGTAAAAACTTTAAAGAGATATGAAGCATTAGGTGGGGGAAGGGGACTACAACTATAGGTTCAGGTACTCCTGCCAGATGTACAGTGCTTCGGGTTTACTGCTCACACAGTACAATATAGAGGAGAACAACTGGTGAATCACTTCAAAAGTTTGAGTTGGGTAGCCAAGACCCGGGTCCATATGCTCCTGATGGGACAATAGGGGAAGAGTCAGAGTGATAGGTAGAGTGGTAGATAAATTGACAGGTAGGTCACTAAAATACTTGAATCCAGTCAGGCTAGTGACAGTTCGGAGGAATAGTTTCCCCAATATTCAAATTCTCCTCTTTCCTTCTCTCTTCTGTTGGCTATGTTACGAAAACCATCGCGAGAAAGGATCGTGGCCTGGACACAGCGTCGGCGAGTGAATCTGCGTCGCACCTAGGGACCCTCTCCACCAACTGTGGGAACGAGAGCCTGTCATCCCGAGAAATGACCGAGTCTATAAATAAGCAGGTGATCGTTGGACGAAATTCTCTCCGTGCTGTCCTCCAGTGCAGACCACTGAGTTTATCTACTTTGTCCATCACTTCTTTCTCCCTTATCTCTGTTTAATTCTCAGATAAGGATTTTTGTTTTATTTCTTTGTGTAAACATGGTAAACTTAGCAAATGAGTTACTTGCCGAGCTGATGTAGCTGTATACGAGTAAATTTGTGCCTAATGTTATGACTAAGGAACGTTCATTTCTATGTTGTTTTTAGTCATTTGTTGAAATCTTATCTGCCAGTAAGGTAAGGTGTTTTTACTTTATTTTTCCTTTATATATATCATCATCCGGACTTCCTTTTCCACCCTTCGACACGATGAGGAGTAGCAACGTCCAGACAGCCCAATTTTGGCCAATCCAGTGGGCCGCGCTTTCATTCAGTCATAATTCAGGCCCCTGGAATCCTGGCTCTGATACGCCATTCTGTAGCTTCATATAAAAATATCTGATAGTGTCAATCCGAACGCTGTCACGTTAAAATGGGGTGCCAAATCCCTGATCATGCACTTCTCACAGCATTCATCCAGCCAGCTCGATCTCATCAGTCTCCTAGCCTGACCGACTTCCATACCTCTCTTCCTTACACACGCATCCACCATATCCCACTACCTGCTCCTTGGCCTCCTTCAAATTCGGCTAGATATACCTTTTTTGACCACTCTATTGTTATCCATTCTCTCCACATTACCATACCATCTCATTACACTCTCATCAATTCTAGTGTCCACAGACTTCCTCACTCCGCATCTTTCACGAATCACATTATTTCGTATCCTTTCCATTCTCTTTACTTCACATACATTACTCAGCAGTCCCATCTCCACTGCTCTCACTCATGACTTTTCATTTTCATGCCACACTTTAGTCTCACATCCATATTTTAAAGTTGGCACTTACAATCCCTCGTGTAAGCCTCGCACAGCTTGCAACACTCAAGCATCTGTTTCTTATCAAGACCTTCATAGCACCAGCTATTTTCCTTCCTTGTGTCACTCTACTTTCCACTTGTACATTTTCCTCTCTTTTCACTGTACCCAGGCATTTGAACTCTGTCACCAATTCCAGTCTCTCTCCATGCACTGTAACATCACACTGGGAATCACCTGCTCTCTCGATTACCATCTTTTTACTCTTTTCTACATTTACTGACAAGGCACGATGCTCACAGACTTAAGCAAAGCTCTGCACTAGTCTACCAAGCTCTTGTCCGGTATTTGGAAGTAGCACTGCATCATCAGCACACAATAAATTTGAGACATTCCATCAATCACCATTCATTACAAATACCATCTCGCTCTCCATTACTGGTGTTTTTACTTCTCTCATCACCCCATACATATATATATATACTGAACAACCATGGAGACATCACACAACCTTGTCGCACGCCCATATTGATCGTGAACCATTCACTTGATGTCCATTTACTTTTACACGTGCCTCACTACCATCACAAAATCTCTTGACAGCACCTAGCAGCTTACCATCTACACCGTACATGCCCAAAACTTCCACATTTCCTCCTCTGTCTGCTTTGCCGTATGATTTTTCAAGATCCATAAATGCCACAGACACCTTATAGCCCTTCTCACATGCCTTCTCTGCTATCTGTCTTACTGCAAATATTTCATCCACACATCCTCTACAACCCCTAAAGCCACCCTGTTCATTACTCACTAGGACTTCTGATTCTCTCTCTCTCTCTCTCTCTCTCTCTCTCTCTCTCTCTCTCTCTCTCTCTCTGTATATACCGGTATGTGTATATATATATATATATATATATATATATATATATATATTGCCAGACGCCTCAATCCCGTTTGGGGTGGCCACAAACAAATCGCCTCCAAGTCGCCCTGTCCCCCGCCATTTCACTGCCCTGCTCCCAACTCACACCCCCCTCTCTCATATACCTCTCCACCCCATCCCTCCATCTCATCCTCGGCCTCCCCCTCCCTCTTCCCCCCTCCATCTCACTCACATACACTCTCTTCGTCAATCTTTCACTCTCCATCCTCTCCAAATGGCCAAACCACCTCAGTGTGTTCCTCATAACGCTTCCTATCACATCCACATCCACACCACAACGCTCCTTTATATCCTCATTCGTCAGCCTGTCTCTCATTGTGACTCCACAGGCTCCTCTTAAATAACTCATTTCCACTGCTCTCACTCTTGACTTGTGTCCTTCCAACAACGTCCAAGCTTCACTGCCGTACGTTAGAGTTGGTATCACATTACTGTCATGCAGTAACTTTTTCACTTCCATGCTCACTTCCCTGTTTCTTATCACTGCTTTCAAAGAACCATCAACCTTTCTTCCCTGCTGTACCCTTTCAAGCACTTCACCCTCCAAACCTCCATCCTTACTCATCACACTACCCAAGTACTTAAACGTACTCACATTTTCCAATTCCTTACCATCCAACCTCTCTGTACATTCACTGACTTCACCTCTCTCAAAGACCATCACTTTACTCTTCTCTACATTCACCTTTAGATTCCGTTTCTTACACACTCTCCCAAACTCATCCACCAAGCCTTGCAGCTCTCCTTCGTCTTCACTCAACAACACAGTATCATCTGCAAACAACAGTACAGGGAGTTTCCAAACACTATCCTCTCTCACCAGGGCCACTCCAACATCCACTACCCTACCTTGTACCTCTTTTATTACACCCATCCATGTACAGATTGAACAACCATGGAGACATGACACATCCCTGTTTCAACACAACTTTCAAAGAGAAAAATTCACTTAGTTCACCATCCACACGCACTGCAGCCTTCGCACCATCGTACATACTCTTCACAGCATTCAACAACTTCCCATCTACTCCATATATTCTTAACACTTTCCACAATCCTTGTCTATCCACCCTGTCATATGCTTTCTCCAAATCCATGAAAGCCGCATACAACTTCTTTCTCTTCTCTAGAAACTTTTCCACTAAAGATCTAAGAATGAATATCTGATCTACACAACCTCTTCCCTTCCTAAAGCCTCCCTGTTCTTCTGCAACTAATTTCTCTGTGTTTTCTCTAACTCTGTCTATAAGTATCCTACCATACACCTTTCCTATTATACTAAGAAGACAAATGCCCCTATGATTACCACACACTTCTTTTTCCCCTTTTCCTTTGTACAAGGGAATAATTATACCTGACTTCCAATCCTCCGGGACTCCACCTTCCTCCCAGGCCATATACCTTCCCTACAACACTAAATAAATTTATGCCATGATAATTCTTGTACTCACTTCGCTCACCATTATTTTTTCACAGAGGTACAGTCACAGCCTTTTTCCACTCTGCTGGCACACTTTCATTCATCCATGCCTTTTTACATACCTCCAACAAGCATTCATTCCGTTCTCTCCACAACACTTCATCATTTCTGTAAACATCTCATCAACCCCAGCTGCTTTCCCATTTTCATCCGCTTCACGGTGTACTTCACCTATGCGAGTGTCACGTTTCCTGGTGCTGCATTCCTTCTCTGCACACTCCCAAAACCAATCATGTTTACAGCCGCTATGTCCTTTCTATTCCCATCCAACAGGCTTTCAAAATATTCTTTCCAGCTTGTCCTTACTTCATAGCCACTTGCATCCTTCACACTTTCACATTTCGCTGTCACTTCTACATTTCTGCACCTCTTTCCAGAATAACTTCCTATTCTCAGAGTAGTTTCCATTCATTTGTCTTCCTAGACCATCATTTACCTCCTTCTTTTTCATCTTCACAAGTCTTTTTAATTGCTTCTTGCCCTCAGATACTCAGTTCATCTTTCAATTAAACATATGTTCTGTAACCACTTTAGCCACTTCTTCCTCTTTTCCTAAACTGCTCTCTTATCCTCTTCATCCCATCACGCCGTACCTTTCTTCTTTGCTGTAAGTCTTGCCACACCACACACCGCTTTGCATTTCTAGCTAAGCAATTCCAACTTGCATTCCACATGCTGTCCATATCTATTTCATTCCAATTCGCTGATTCTAACTTCTCCCCTACTTTGGTCCTGTATTCATCTGCCATTTCTTTGATCCCCAGGTTCTTGACTTTCAGGCTTTCTCTCTGACTGATCCTCTCTCTCCTGGTCCACCTCACTCCTCTCAGCTTGATTTTGCATACCACAACAAACCTCCACATCGTCCTCTCACGGTCCTCGTATCAGCAACCATTTCCAGCATCGACCTCTCTACGACCACGTAATATATACTTATCTATCTATTTATCTATCTATCTATATAATATATATATATATATATATATATATATATATATATATATATATATATATATATATATATATATATATATATATTATTTATATATAAACAGAGAGAGAGAGAGAGAGAGCTGTTATTTTCCCTGTGCAATTGTTTCACATCAAATGTTCATGTTAGAGCCTTTACAAGCTAATATTTAAAAAAAATGTGAAACAACATTTTTTTCTGCTCATAGACGATTTTCTCTGGCATGACGCAGCAGGAGGAATGTGACAAACATTCCCTACGTGCGAAACAAGCCCAGTGAATTACTAAGCAAATTTTTCTCCCTGAGGTTACCTTTGAGGCAGTAGAGGAGACAGTCCTGATGACGGGAACAGAGGGCAGCACAGGTGGCTGAGGAGGAGTGGGTCAGCCGCGTCTCATACAGCAGACATCTGTGCACGTCATCGGGCAACAGCTCCGTCACCTACATTATGAAGGACACATGACAATATGCGACCACAGCCATCAGGCAAAACCCAACAACACAACACTCATGTCACCTGCATTATGAAGGACACATGACTGTGTGACTGCAAGGACCTCTGATTTCAACCTCTCACTTGGCTTGTGGTCAGCTTAGTCTCCTTTACTATATCTATAATGTAGATGCATTTGGGTGTGGCAGAATAGGTTGAGTTCATATTCTTAGTGGTAAAACATAAAAGCTGATTAAAGACACTGAAAGCATGAACAGATAACATTAAAAACAGGTAAGTTTCCCAATACAATCAGATTCTGCGACTCTTCACACACACACACACACACACACACACACACACACGCACGCACGCACGTACGCATACACGCACGCACGCACGAGAGAGAGAGAGAGAGAGAGAGAGAGAGAGATTCGTGGATAATGCCCCCTAGCTGGTACATGGGGTCAGTGAGAGATCATGATACAGTTTTGAAAATACCAACGCTAATTGCTAGAATGAATACGATTTCAGTTACAAGTTTCGTTACAATATTCTTAGTACATTTCTACGTGAACTACATTAGTTACGTGGCAGACTTCCAGTTGGAAATAAAACTCAAGTGGAACTCAAGATCAGCATCTCGTTCTAATGTTTTTAAAGCTGAGACTATTTGTTACTTCAATAGATTACATAATTTACTCTCCCTTCCTAACCCCGCACATGGATTTTTGTAAAACAAGAAGTCATCTCTAACCTATAGTATTGCCAACTCCAGTACTTTGCATAGATACAGGTTGATATCCTTACGATAACCTGATCACTGCGGGAATCCCATTATTCCTTTCCAAATAATTCAAATTTACCCCTAACCTTTCTGTCTAGTAATTTTTTTTTTTCCTAATCTTGCTGTCACCAGCGATTCTGATCAAATCATGGGAGGCTTTTTGCACTAGGCACTTTTTCTATCCATCCATCCATCATCCAATCGTACATTGCTAATAAGATAAAATGACCGTGTGGTTGCAAGAAAATAATAAATATGTCATCTGAGAGAACTGGTTAAGAGACTGCACAGAAATATATAACCAGAATAAAAAAATTATATAAGGAGTTGCTGTACATGCTTTCCCTCAATTACAGACCAGTATCTTTAATCATTTAACCACAACACCATAAAATATGATTAACCATTTTTGCACGCACTGTGTTCTCGAAATTTTCGCTTTTGTATTCACCTATATTCTGCCTGCCCATGTTATAACCTTATATCCAGTGATGAATTCATATTTAATTTTTCCTGCTTCCAGACGATTTTATCCAGATGGAGAGGAACTCCGGGTAATAGGGAAAAGAATGGTTATAGCTAACCATGTTATATTTAGAAGTATCTCCTAAAGCATATATATATATATATATATATATATATATATATATATATATATATATATATATATATATATATATATATATATATATATATATATATATATAGATATATATATATATATATATATATATATATATATATATTGTTACATAGCCTATGATTTCATCATCCTTTGTATAATTCTAAAGTACAGTATGCTGCATGTTTGATCACGATTCGCCTCGTGGCTTCCATAGTGACCAGGCTTTCGTGTTCTACCTCACTCCCCCCTTCTCCCCCTTATAGTAAAGTCGTTCTTTCTGTTGTTCAGAGCAGGATTGTCAACTCTTTGTCCCCTGTGCCTTCATTTGCGCGTCCTTCTTACAAGTTGTATCAAGCTCTGCCGCCCCCTATATAATGAGCTCAGTCTCTGCATTAGTTGCCACTTAGATCTACTCCTCATTTTGTTCACATCTCTGTCCTCTCCTGTATAGTGTATTATTATTATTGTGAGTGCTCAGGAAGTCTCCAGCCATCTAGCTGCTGCATAAGTTGAGTATAAGTGTTGGTACCATTTTTCTTGTACTGTATGGCCTAAGGCGTTAATTCGTAGGCCTGGTAAGGTTTTTGTGATTCATGTAGAGTTTTTAATGTCAGCCATTAATAATAATATTTTGTATCTGTAATAATATATCTTGCTTTAACTGAGCATTATCCGGTTTTCTCATTTTCAGGGCTGACTTAGATAAATTTGCTCTTTGCTAAATTCATGTTAATAGAGGCTATTCCAGTTAACCATATATGTAACCTGTTTTGCCATTACATTATCCTTATGAGTCCTGAATGTTTAGTTGTTAGTTTGAGCATTAAACTTTAACTTGTAATTTTACCTAACTCTTTTGTTTTGAACCTGGAACGTTGCGGGACAGTAGTGATTTTAGTATTCTCACTCGAAGTGTTCATTATCTCTCTCTGTTCCGTAACATAAATTTGGCGACCTCTTATCATGATATTATCATAAGGATATTGCTTGATATTTTGTGACTGTGATTTATTCATGATGTCTACTATTACTACTCTTGATGAAGCCAAAGATTATTTGTCAAATGTGCAAACAGTGTGTGATGTAGAAAACAGAACAAAGAATGAACTTAAGCTTGTTGCTCAACAATTGGGAATTGCTGTTCGCTCTCATCAGTCTAAAGATCAAATTGTTGACATGATTAATAAAAGCTTGTTCAATGTAATTCATCCAGATGAGCAAACGCAGATTGAAATAGCTAAGTTACAGCTAGCCCTGCAGGAGGCTCGTGCTAAGGAGGCTGAGTCTCAGGCTCGTATTCAGGAGGCACAGGCACAAATTGAACTTGCTAGGATTCAGGCAGACCATGAGTATCGCATGAAACAAAGTGGAACTTGATCATCTAGCTCTGATGATTTTGATGTGGCTAAAAATGTTAAACTTGTCCCTCCTTTTAATGAATCTGATTTAACAAAGTATTTTCAGTTGTTTGAGAGGGTAGCTACAGGTTTTAATTGGCCCAAAAAGTATTGGCCAGTACCCCTACAGAGTGTTCTCACTGGTAAAGCTCAAGTAACTTATGCATCTTTGCCTCAGGATCAATCTGATAATTATGATGTAGTTAAGAGCTTGATACCTAAGGCCTATGAGCTTGTTCCTGAAGCCTATAGAGTAAAATTTAGAACAACTTATAAGCAAGATAAGCAATCCCATGCTGAGTATACAAAAATCAAAGAAGATCTGTTAGAGCAGTGGTTAAATTCTAAGAATGTAAATTCTCATTTTGATAAATTTAAGCAGATGATTTTGCTGGAGGACTTCAAAAGGTGTATTAATAAAGATGTAAGCCTATATCTTGATGAGAAAAGAATAGATAATTTGTCTGATGCTGCAGTTTTAGCTGATGAATATGTTCTCACTCACAAGAGATATTCTAAAGAAAAAAGGAAAGCTGAGGGTGTAAGTACGTTGCCTCTACTCAGAGTACAGGTAACAGGAAAGAGAATAAAGATGATGTTTCTCAGGAAGTAAATACCAGCTTCACCTCTAGATTTCAGAAAAGTAAATGTACTTATTGTAGTAAGCTTGGTCATACTATGGAGAAATATTTCAGGAGACAGCGTGATGTGAACAAAAAGGAGTCTTTAAATATTCAGTGAATTGGTCTAGTGTCCACCCTTGAGAGTTCCCAGAATTCTTTAACTGAGTTAACTGAACCTGCTTTGAGGGGTAAATTAAATTCTCATGATGAAGTTCCTCTTTTGAGCAGTAACGTGGGTGACACTCTCAAGAGTTCATGTGCTAATTTCCTTTCTGATGGTTTTGTCAGTTCTCTGGACAGTAATGACAGGAAATCAGTTCAAATATATAGTGATACAGGTGCTTGCCAATCCCTTATGCTGACCAGTGTTCTAGGCTCTAAGGTTAATTCCTCTGATGAAACTGTAATCTTACAAGGTGTAGGGAATAATTACTTCTCTGTCCTTCTGTGCAGAGTAAATTTAGAGTCTGGTTTTGTTAATGGTTCCGTTATGGTTGGGTTGGTTGACACTCTCCCAATGTCAGGTGTAACTTTCTTACTTGGAAATGATATTGGTGGAAGTCATGTGTGTCCAGCTCCTCAGTTGTCTAGTGAACCAGTGACTGCGACCCAGGATTGTGATGTCCCTGATGTGTTCTCTGCATGTGCTGTCACTAGGGCTAAGTCTAAGGTTACTGGTGACTTAGAGGATAATGATGATGATGATGTTATCCTAGCTGACACATTTCTTGCTATTTCGGACCACTCACCAGATGAGGCAGTACCCCGTAGTGTTGATAATTTGTCTCATCAAGAGTTGGTTGAGTTGCAGGTTGCTGACCCTGAGTTGAAAGGTTTAGCTAACTCTGCTTGCAGTGAGGAAGAGTCAGCTGGTGCTTCTACTTGTTATTATATAAAGTCAGGAGTACTTATGAGGAAGTGGAGACCCCTAACAGCATCAGCCGACTGTGAATGGGAGGTTGTACATCAAGTTGTCATCCCTCGTGTTTGTAGGCAGGATATCATTAGACTGGCTCATGATTCCAGTTTGGCAGGACACCTTGGAGTGAGGAAGACTGTGGCACGCATTTTGAAACACTTCTACTGGCCATGTATCTTCAGAGATGTTTCCTGGTATTGTAAGTCTTGTCACACCTGTCAAGTTGTGGGAAAGTGTAATCAGACCGAAAAGGTTGCACCTATAGTTCCCATTCCTCCTTTTGAGGCGCCTTTCACCCGTGTGTTGGTGGATATTGTGGGCCCTCTTCCTAAGACTTCTTCAGGATTTTCTTATGTGTTGACCCTGATTGATATGGCTACTCATTATCTTGAAGCCATTCCACTTAGAAATATCTCAGCATAGAACGTGGTTAAGGAAATGCTGGGGTTCTTCACCAAGTTTGGTCTGCCCAAGGAGGTACAGTCAGACCGGGGAAGTAATTTCATGTCAAAAGTTTTCAAGCAGTCTCTGAAAGAGTTGGGCATCAACCAGATCACGTCTTCAGCTTACCATCCCCAGACTCAAGGAGCGTTGGAGAGATATCATCAAACACTCAAATCGATGCTCAAGAAATACTGTTTGGAACATCAGAAAGACTGGGATAAAGGTCTTCCATTCGTTGTATTTGCCGCAAGAGAATCTCCAAATGAATCACTGGGCTTCTCACCCTTTGAACTACTGTTTGACCATGAAGTAAGAGGACCCCTTAAGCTACTCAAGGAATGCTGGCTGTCGGAGGAAGATCACGTCAACCTGCTGGAGTATGTGATGAAGTTCAAAGAACGGCTGTCCACTGCTTTACAACTGGCGAGAGAGAATTTAGGAGCTGCTCAGGAGAAGATGGAGACTTGGCATGATAAGAAGTCCAGGTTACGCCACTTTCAGCCAGGAGATCAGGTTTTGATTCTGCTACCTGTGCATGGGCAACCTCTTCAAGCCAAGTTTAGTGGTCCTTATTTCGTGGAGAAGAAACTCAGTGATGTCAACTATGTCATCGCCACACCAGATCGTAGAAAGAACAAGCAACTTTGTCACATCAACATGCTAAAATTATATCACAGGTGGGACGAAAATAACCCCGTCTGCACTATAGCTGTTCCACCCGAGTCTGCAAGTGAAGTTCTCCCATGCAGTATGAGCCTGAGTGACAATTTGGGGAAGAATCCTGATATCATGAATGATCTCCAGACTAAGCTTTCTCATCTACCTCCCGAGGAAAGGCAGGAGTTTTTGGTATTACTGCAGGAGTACCCGCAAGTGTTCCGTGCCACTCCAGGAAGAACCACTGTGTTGATACATGATGTCAATGTTGGAGACGCAAAGCCAATTAAACTGCCTCCTTACTATGTGAACCCAGTGAAAGTTCCTCTCATCCAGAAGGAGCTTGGCTACCTGTTGGACCACAAGATGATTGAGCCCTGTCAGAGTGAGTGGCGTTCTCCTGTCACTCTAGTCCCTAAGCCAGGTGGGTCACAGCGGCTTTGCATTAGACTACAAACGTGTTAATCAGATAACCAAAACAGACACTTACCCTCTCCCTCGCGTGGAAGATTGCATAGACAAGATCGGAAAGGCTAGGTACATAAGTAAATTTGATTTGTTAAAGGGATACTGGCAAGTACCTATGACTGAACGTGTTAGGGAAATCTCATGTTTTGTAACACTAGGAAAGACTTTTGCATGTTCTGTAATGCCATATGGTATGAAGAATGCACCAGCCACTTTTCAGAAGCTCATGAATGTTGTAACAGAGGGTTTGGCAGGGTGTGTTGTTTTTATTGATGATGTATTAATCTTCAGTGACAACTGGAAAGATCACCTATGCCATGTCAGTAAATTTCTTGAGCGTTTGGATCAGGCTAGTCTTGTAGCTAATTTATCGAAGTGTGAGTTTGGTCAAGCTAAAGTTCAGTACCTTGGGTACGTAATTGGTGATGGACACGTTGCACCACCAGGAGCTAAGGTTCAGGTTATAAGTGATCTTCCCAGACCTAAAAGTAGGAAAGAGCTACAAAGATTTTTGTGAATGGTAGGTTATTACAGGAGATTTGTTCTTAACTTTTCAAGTCTTGTATCACCACTTACAGACCTACTGAAAAAGGGAGTTAAATTTGTCTGGACAGATAACTGTGCATCCTCTTTCAGTACACTTAAAGCTATCCTATTAAGTCAGCCAGTGCTCACTACTCCAAATTTTGCTAAGCCTTTTAAGATGGCTGTTGATGCAAGTGATACAGGAGCTGGGGCTGTTTTGCTGCAAGAGGATGATCAGGGTATTGAACACCCTGTATCTTATTACAGTAAGAAGTTCACTCCACTTCAAAAGAACTACTCAACTATTGAGAAAGAGCTTTTGGCCTTGATTTTGGGTTTACAGCATTTTTCATTTTGTGTTCTGGTTTTGACCCCATACTCATTTATACCGATCATAACCCACTGAAATTCCTTAGTAAGTTTAAAGATAAAAATCAGAGATTGACAAGATGGAGTCTGCTTCTTCAGGAGTATTCATTAGACATACAACATGTCAAGGGAAAAGAAAATGTTATTGCAGATTGCTTATCTAGATTTTAGACAGATTGTTTTAGAGTAATAAGAAATTTCCTTTGTAAATTTCTTTTTCTTTGTAGGGAGGTGTTACATAGCCTATGATTTCATCATCCTTTGTATAATTCTAACGTACAGTATGCTGCATGTTTGATCACGATTCGCCTCGTGGCTTCCATAGTGACCAGGTATGCGTGTTCTACCTCACTCCCCCCTTCTCCCCCTTTTAGTAGAGTAAGTCCCCTATGGCTTCATTTGCGCATCCTTCTTACAAGTTGTATGAAGCTCTGCCGGCCCCCTGTATAATGAGCTCAGTCTCCGCATTAGTTGCCACTTAGATCTACTCCTCATTTTGTTCACATCTCTGTCCTCCCCTGTATAGTGTATTATTATTTTTGTGAGTGCTTAGGAAGTCTCCAGCCATCTAGCCGCTGTATAATTTGAGTATAAGTGTTGTTACCATTTTTCTTGTACTGTATGGCCTATGGCATTAATTAGTAGGCCTGGTAAGGTTTTTTGTGATTCATGTAGAGTTTTTAATGTCAGCCATTAATAATAATATTTTGTATCTGTAATAATATATCTTGCTTTAACTGAGCATTACCCGGTTTTCTCATTTATCAGGGCTGACTTAGATAAATTTGCTCTTGCTAAATTCATGTTAATAGAGGCTATTGCAGTTAACCATATATGTAACCTGTTTTGCCATTACATTATCCTTATGAGTCCTGAATGTTTAGTTGTTAGTTTCAGCATTAAACTTTAACTTGTAATTTTACCTAACTCTTTTGTTTTGAACCTGGAACGTTGCGGGACAGTAGTGATTTTAGTATTCTCACTTGAAGTGTTCATTATCTCTCTCTGTTCTGTAACAATATATATATATATATATATATATATATATATATATATATATATATATATATATATATATATATATATATATAGTACATTTATCAATAGATAGATACATACATAGATAGACAGATAGATAGATACAGTACATATGCATGTATGAATTAAATACAATAGGAGTCACTTTACTGAAGGAGTTACACGTAGCTACCGCTTTGTACTCTCGTTATAATCCAGATTTGCATTTTTAACCCTTTCATTCCAATGACATCATGCATATGTTTACCTACATAAGTTCGATACAGTATGCTTCAGGAACTTTTTAATCCGTCTATGAATAATTTAGTTAGAGGAGGATAGCATAGGGCACTGAGTCGCCGTGCTCATCTCCATAACTTGGTCACTGTGCCTGTGCTGTGTTAATCACCTACAATTCCAAGTCAAGGTACACTTGCCTCCACTAGATGGTACTTCAGATACTTTGCTACAGAGATGGTAGCTGAGTGCTTGACGGACGGATTAAGTGGCCACCAACGGTCAAGAAATACGGTAAAAATGTTGACACACAAAAAAAAAAAGCAATGCAGATTTGAGGTAAATATGACGCAGCCCAAGGTTGATATCAAATTTACAATTAATGAATGTGTTAAGGTGGCAGTTCGGGGGGGCTTTTAAGACTTTAATATATTACAGAACTTTGCCTGTCGAACTTTCGTTGATGCTTATAACACTGGCTTACTAGCTTTTTTCCCACTTCACAAAACAGGGTTTACGAAAAAGATTTCACATTTTGGAACATATCCCTGACTTTCAATGATGACTCCAAGTATTTGTTTTGCATTTTGGTCAAGCATATGTGTGGGCCACGGTTGGTCTCAGTGAGCCATTTTGTCACTGGGTCATAAAGGTTTTTAACACCATTACCAATTTGTTTTCCATGTTGCACTTTGATATTTTTTTGTGCATTTTTCCACAATGTATATTGAATACAAACTCATATATACCACTCTTTTGTATGCTAATGCCTTTCCACTATCAGTATAGTTTGGCATAACTGAAATATATTATTGTTCATATGGACAATTACGCAAGAAAGAAAGAAATGGTACAGAACATTCTATGCTGACAAGAATGAGACCCAATGTCTCCGGTTAGCAGGAGATCGGGCCTCGTCACAGTGTGGTCGTAATCGGACATGTCCTGACACAAATTGTCCCAGCGTGTATTGTGGTAAAGCTGCGTTAAGAACACTGCATTTTGACTGGACCACATTTTCAGCCCAAAGTTTCCCAGTGTCACCTGCATCTCTGGTGGTGAGAAACGGAATGCCCAAAACATAGCCAAATCGGAATTCTCCTATTCCAACTTGTATCCCGAAAGTACTGAGAAATATCAATCAGTACGTATATGACCGATTTCAAACTCAGTGTGACAAGGCTGGAAGGACCTGTTCACAATTTGGTCGGAAACTGATCTAGTCTGCCACAAAATGTCTGATCGTGTAGGTCGGTATACTGTGTTGGATAAGAACACACAGTTTCAATGAGCCACTTTTGGCCATGTGGAGAGGATGGAGGGTGAAAAACTGACGAAGAAAGTGTATGTGAGTGAGGTGGAGGGGGGAAGAGGGAGGGGGAGGCCGAGGATGAGATGGAGGGATGGGGTGGAGAGGTATATGAGAGAGGGGGGTGTGAGTTGGGAGCAGGGCAGTGAAATGGCGGGGGACAGGGCGACGTGGCGGCGATTTGTTTGTGGCCACCCCGAACGGGATTGAGGCGTCTGGCAATAGATAGAGATAGATAGACTTTTGGGGCATACCGACTTTCACAGGTAATGTATTCGACATCGACACAATGCTTAAAATGGAAGCCAGTATATCAGACTTTTGTTTTATCTTTGTTCCCAACTATGTTATCAGACACATTGCGTCAGAACATTGGCAATATTCTTGTATGCATATGGAACTCCAAAGCTGCTCTTACTGTGCAATAGATTTTGCATAGTACGATTCCATAGAACCCTGCATGCTGTTTATAGCATATCTTTGAAATATCGACAGTCTCCATCAGTTCCATATAAGAGGATATTAAGCAATTTTTGACAAGATGAATCACATAAGAAACGAAATTATGATTTCCTCGACGACAAATAGAAATTTGGTGTTATGCGTGATTCTAGCTGCAGTGTAAACAGGCCCTAAGAGGAAGTAACAGGCTGAAATACTGTACCTGTCAACCCTCTGTATGGAAGGAATGATGAAGTGCACTCTGTGTGAACTTAGACTCCCATTTTACTAGTAGGACCGAGGCCCTGCTCTAAGGGGTTTTGATGATGACACAACATTAAAGAAACAAACCTTTGTAAAGGCACCGGGATCCAACTGAGTCCTCACAATCCTCTGCACCACCACCATTATCATCAGCAGCAACACTTTCATCATCCCTGCAAATTAAGAAGTACATGAGCTTGTGAAACCTTACCAACCTTTCCACCACCACCACCACCACCATCAGCAGCAGCAGCAGCAGCATCAACAACATCTGCCTTTTTGCCATACCTACAGAGATGGAACAATAAGTTACCCCGGAAAAGCGATCCCTACTAAATATTTACCAAGACTGGAGCAGTTAGGGCATTAGCATCAAAACTGAGAATGCAAAGATGTGGACGACCTCTCAGTTATTAGGACACATAAAAACATATGACGATGACTTCTCTGCATCGTTGGTAACTACAGTCTGCAATTTGGGATACAGACTGATAAATTCAGTATGGTAATTACAGGTGTTCCTCAAATTACTGTAAAATGTATTGCCCTGCTTACACTCTCGTGCACTCAGTTTCAGTAATACAGCTGTCCCAGTAGAAGCCAGTTTGAATCCTGCCCAGTAGAGAACAGTTAAATGATATCATTTCCATTAACCCGTCTCACTAGGACGTAGATATACATCCCCCTGGAAGATGCTGGTGACATAGAACTATGTCCTGCAGCAATGAGAAGTCATTGCAAGCAGCCAAAGTAAAATGGAAGGTTATAACGTATCTTGGCAACATCAGACATCTCTCCTCTATGCTTACAAACTCATTTAGGAGCATGGGAGGCAATCGACAGTCTTCACTGACTCACAGCCACTCTGGTCTCTCAGTAACCTTGATGATTTCAGAGATCAAGTGGCACCAACCCGACTCGATTCAACCAACTTTCTGGCTTTGGTGATTACTTTTTTTTAGTGCCAGAGATCTTACATTGACGTATTAAACCAATTTAGCCAGAAAAAATAATTAAAAATCAGCCCACACACATGGATATATATATATATATTGCCCAGCGCCGTACAGGTTAAAGCAGACTTTACTGATCCATCACAAAACCCACTGACATGTTATAATAATCCCGCGAATACCAGTACATCAGTCTTGTATGAGATAGCCCTACCATGTATTCAAGACGGACGGTGGGCAAAATGGTGGAAAGTGGATGGTAGATAGGACAGTTGGGTGTTAGGGAACAGGGTGTTAACCATATGCCGAGTCGGACGTATTAAATAAAATCCCATTGATTTATGAGGTCGAAGATAAATGGCAACGAGAATCAATGCATAAGTTAAAATACTCAACATGAAAGTGAAATTTGACTCTAATATGATTGGATGGCGAGATGTAGAAAGTACAGAACCACCACCACCACCAGCACTACCACCACCACCACCAACAACAACAATAGCAACAATAGCAAAAGAAACAAGAGAGGTTTTCAGATGGGAGGAAACAAGTTCTGTACCCATTACTACATTCCATGCTGTACTCAAAATAAATTTGTAATTGGTGGGTATGGCCAAAGTTTGAAGTTAATGGAATGGAATACTAAGCCAGCTTTTGTGGCTAGTGGTGCAAACACAACTGTTGTAATATAATGGATATTCCCCGAGGATGAAGTAAACAGATTGGAACAGTTGCCAAATATTTGCGTTCATTGTACATTTAGGATGGGATAATATAATAACAATTAGGGCAATGAATGGTATAAATAAAAAAGTATTTAAAATAAAAACAAATAAATCCATAAATAAATGACATAGCAAACACTCCTTTTCTCTTAACTCCTCAGAAGTGCAGGGACCCAAGGTTGTAGATGAGAACGTGTAGGCCACTAATCTACACACTTACTAACATTACGTGACTGGACCTGTTACATAGAAAAACATAGAAAATATAGGTAACATGGGACCTGTTGACCCTTAACGATATTATCTGCTGGAGAAACAACTGCTTTAATGAAGGGTCTAATAATGTGTGTAAGGAAAATACAAAGACTAGAGGCTTTCCCACATCCACTATACCCTCTGTTAAATTGGCAGGAAAAATAAACATAAAACTTTTATTGAAATATCAACCTTGGAAATTCCTATAGAAAAGACAGAAGGTGAAATACGTACACCATGGAATCTATCATTAAAACTGAAAAAATATAAGATTATATATAGCCTCTAGTTTTCTGTAAATCATGTACTCATCTCACTGTTGTTAGTTTACCTCAACCTGGAAATAAGCACACTCATTATTAATTGCCTATAATCCCTAAAAACTTAACTAGTTTAGTTTAATATATTTTGGGGGGTCTTGCACATACCACCGTTGCTGGCAGCTTACATAGTTTTTCCCATACATGTATATTAATTTTCATTATTTTGGTGTTGCATTTCTAATCCTATTTTTTCTTGTTACAGTATCACTTGAATTACAACTCATTTCATGAGAGATATCACCGAATTTGTTATTTTCAATACAGTAATTTGATAGGTTTGACTCTAAGTCCGTTCTTATTCAGTGAAAAAGTTTAATATTTTATCATTCTTAGTAACGCAAATTTCGTGGTGACGGGATGAAATTACTGGCTCTTTATTGCATTCATTAAAGTTTATCCTTGTGTTTAACCCCTTAACCGTGGGGCATCACTTTCATGACGCTTGGGAGCAAGGGATCATACCGCGGGGCGTCACTTTTGTGATTCTGTGTTATTTTGAATTCGCCCGGGCTTTCAAGTGGTGGCTTGAATCATCTATCAGGACTGCCAATGTCCAACACTAGCCAGCACTCCTAATCTCATCTGTACTCCCATCCATTGCTGAGAATTTACCCATTTCTCCCCATTCTTGACTTCCATCCCTACCTCCCCTCCATTACCCTCTCCTCTCACCTGCCCGGCCGCGCTGCGCTAAGTAAACCTTCCCCGGAATTTTCCTCTGATTTCATCCATTGAAAAAAGCCCTATGCCCTATTCTTATACAAAATAATATATACAAAAAAGAAATAAGGTAAGTGGTAGTGCCATTCACCTGGAATTGGCTAGTTATCACCTGAAAACACCTCACGTGCACTCGTTCGCTAATTTTCGCTGTTTATTTCCCCTTGAAATATGCCGTATAATCTATTCTCGTAATAAAAATATATATAAGAAAGGAAGGGGGAAGCCTAAGTGATATACATTCACCTGGAACTACCTAATTTATTATGTATTGTCTAGATTTCCTGCTAATCATTTCATAGCATTTATATTAGCAACAGTCACCACGCTGACACTGGCAGCCTTTCACTGCCCCTAGGCCACCACAGCATTCAGTTTACTGTTGTCTTTCAAGGTGAAACCACGTTGGATTCGCGCCTGTCCAATTCCGCCGCTTTTTAGCTCCATGCAAAGGGCCCTGTGACCTCAACCCCTACCAAAGCTCATGTGGAAAGGGGTAAAGGGCTAAGTGACTGCACTGGAACTTGAACTGGCTAATTTATCAATGAAAATGATGGACAGTGACTACGATCTATCTGGTGACTAAAACAGTGCAAGTGGAAATGTAAATAATGTGAATATAATGTGTAAACAGCAAGTGAAAGCAATGAATGTAAATATAAGTGAACGGTGGAAAATAGTTTTATAAGTTACTGCAAGTGACAGTGCATAACACAGTGTAAATAAAATAGAAATGTAAATAATGTAAATAAAACAGAGAATGTAAATAGAAATGTAAATGAGTAGTAATATAAGAATACGAGTATATATACTAGGAGTAATGAAAGTGAAAGTTTCACTCTAGCATGTATGAATACTATGAGTTATGAAAGTGAAAGTGAAAGTGACAGATTCGCTCTCAACGCTAGTATACAAGATGAGAAAGTGAATGCTACATATTTTACTGAAAGAGAAATTGAATGCCTACAGTGACAATAAACTACTATTACTGAAGGAAACTTATGGATAAAGACTGCAGATATATATAAGTGTTATATAGAAATAGAAATATAAAGTGTGAGTGTTTTTATGAATAATAAACGACAGAATACCAGCGGCGAACGAGTGCAAGTGGAAAGCTGGTACACGATTGTAATTTTCATTGCTTTCACAGAGTTTTTTTTTTGGAGTATTGATTCCAAACTATTTGAAAATCATAGAATAGCGTTTCTAGTGATAATATCAGGCTGTGGTAATCTTATTATGGGTTGTCGGGAAGTGTAAATTGGAGACTTCGTTACCCAACTTCAGAAGTCTCCACAAGTCCTACGGTACTCAACGAAGGCTCAACAAACATCCCAACAGAAAGCTAAAGGTATGTGCCATATGAATATTTAATTATAATATTCTAGGACTAATAAATGATTTTTGGTAAATATTTTTACAAAGTATGTCGGATTGCGAATATCCCCGCGGGACACGCAAGGAGCCCCAAAACAACCCCGTGGTTTAGGGGTTAATAAGGCTTGGGGATCTAACTGTACACATTATACAAAGTGAGGTCTAACTATTGATTTGTGAAGCTTACAGAATTTCCGATATAAATTAAATCAAAGCCCCTTGCAAAGAAGCCGAGCATTTTTGGCGCCTTGTTACCTGCTGCTATGCACTGTTTGTTTAAAGTCGTTGCAAGTAATGTATCCCAGATCTTTTTTCGTTCATTACTTGCATTACTGTGGTTTTAACTAATGGGTGTTCGTATTAAGTGTATATATATATATATATATATATGTATATATATATATATATATATATATATATATATATATATATATATATATATATATAATCTGTATACATGGAGAGAGAGAGAGAGAAGGAGAGAGAGAGAGAGAGAGATGTGTATCTTCGATTTCCTGTACTATATATATATATATATATATCTATATATATATATATATATATATATATATATATATGGAGCCTCTGTGATACAGTGGTATAGTGTGCAATTTCCTACCTGGGGAAATGAAGGTTCACACCCTGCCAGGGTAATAAATTTTGGGTGCATTCTTCCGGCCACGTACTGCTTTGGCAGACATAAGGGGTGCTGTGGTTGAACCAGTGTCACGTACTATAAAGTATGCTTGCACGCAGTAGGCTTGCGCTGGCTGATTACACTTGGTTCACAGACTACACACACATCCATAGCCACTCCAATACTACAATCACACATACAAGCACTTCTCACCCTACATACAATCTCTACCAGACAGCCTAAGCCACTTGGTAGAGATACATAGGCTGTATTGTCGCCACTTCAATTGGGATATGCCGGTCCTGCAATGGAGACACACACACACACACACACACACACATTCATTTGCATCTAAGTCCCAAGGGGAGAAGGGCCAGATCGTCACTGCACCACACTGCACGAGGGTCAACTGAGCAGTGCAATCAGCGACAAGGGAGAATTCTGCCACCATATTCCCAGCATGTCATAAAAGGTGACTAAAAGGGGCAGGGTGAGGGGACTGGGGACCCGCTCATCTGTTTTTTTAGTTCCTAAAATGAAACATGGATATATATATATATATATATATATATATATATATATATATATATATATATATGTATATGAGGGTTTGCGCCCCACCAGGGTAATAAACTTTGGGAGCTTTCTTCTGACCAGGTACTGCATTGGCAGACGCAAGAGGTGCTGTGGTTGAATCAGTGTCGCATATGATAAAGTATGCTTGAACCCAGTCGGCTTGTGCGGGCCAATTACACTTGGTTCACAGACTACACACACATCCAAAGCCACTCCAACACAACACTTACACTTACAAGCACTTCTCACCCTGCATACAATCTCTGCTAGACAGCCTAAGCCACTTGGTAGAGATACATTTGCTGTATCAACCCCACTTCTGTAGGGATTGGCCGGTCCTGCAGTGGACACTCAAACGGCTGATGAGATTATATATATATATATATATATATATATATATATATATATATATATATATATATATATCATATTTTTCTTGTGGCTTCAAAAAGCAGGAGAGAGAGAGAGAGAGAGAGAGAGGAGAGCCCCAGCCACTCCCACATAGTCTTTTTCCACCCAATTTTGCACATGCCTCTGGAAGCGCCATATAATGTCTCGTGTAAAAATTTGTAAAACTATTCACTTTGAGTTTTTTTTTCCTTAGAGGGTTTAAGTCTGCCACCCTGTGCTGACAGGCGTTACGTCACCGGTACAGCCAACGGCCGCACCATCAAGGACGATATTCCACTGGTAACAGCACCAGCTGAGTTGAAAAGCTACTGGCCCACCACGACGTAGAACTTCCGAGCTTCATAGATTTTTTTTTTTTTTTCATTTTATGACAACTTGCTTATTGCATTGACTAAAGGCTGAAACGATGGAATTCTGACTTTGTCAGTACAAAGTATATATAGATAAGTGTTTCAAGAATAAATGCAAGCATAATGGAGTGTATGAAGAATCAGTGGTGAGCATTCAGCGAAATTCAAAGAAAAAGCATAGTAAAGATGCATTAGAATTCTCGAGAATCTCTCGGGAAACGATTAGCATCAGAGCTCGCGTGTGTGCGCATGAGAGAGAGAGAGAGAGAGAGAGAGAGAGAGAGAGAGAGGGGGGGTAGCCTGCGGCCATATTAGCCCCCATTCGTAACTCAGCCAGTAAAGCTGGTTATCTGTGTGTGATGTGTTTTGAGCACCAAAGCAGTGCATGCCAACAGCTTGTTAGTTCATGGTTCATTACAATCAGAACAGCTTGTTACGATTTTTTTTTTTTTTTTTTTTTTTTTTTTTAGCACCAATGTGCTCCAAAATTGCACCAAACAGCACCTTGCTAACACAGAAAATTCTCGCATTGGTTGTTACTGTCACGGCCAAGGGGATTTCCTTCATAACGACCCCTGGAAGATGCCTCATGGGGCTGGGGGGGGGGGATGGACATCTTCCTGGTCTGTCTATATACAACTTCATTATATGTTATGTGCCTGTTTGTGAAAAAACACATTTTCGAAAAGTCTGCTAATAAATCGGCATTGCAATCTGGGCCAAAGAACCAGCCCATCCGGAGGGCCTAGGCAAAAGAGTTTGTCTGACTTTAAGCAAATTTAATTTTATAGTCGAGGGTCAGTGAAGGAATCTAAGGTCATGGTTGCAGGGCATGGTCAAATTTCAAGCAAACCTGGCAACCCTGGTCCAGCGGGGCAGACGACACACGATGGCTTTTGCTTATTGTCGGGAATGTACGATCCTAAGCCATGTCGTGCAAATATTTTGTATCAAAGAATCGATACAGGTTGCTTATAAGCCTAATTATTTTTGTTTTGCTGAACAAATACATGACTTGGATGTGAAATAAAGTTTATCGATGTTTAAGGAAAGAGAGAATATTATTTGTCCCCGGAGAGAGATGGTAGACTCAGACCATCAGTTTTTGTTTCTGTTTGAATATATTACAGCCTCTCTTCCTTATAGCAGTGAGTAAAAATGTTGTAATATATTACAGCCTCTCTTCCTTATAGCAGTGAGTAAAAATGTTGTCATAATTTCCTCCTTTCTTACAGTGACACAGAGGGCACATAAAAAGATCGGGGTTTAATTGACCGACTTTAGGTCGAAAATTAAATAATCTGGTGAAGAGTGGCAGTTTTGCCTTGATTAATGATATTGGGAATTTGTGAGTGTTTATCCTCCCATGTGCATCCTAGGATCAGCTGTAAGCATCAAATGTGAAAAAAAAAAAAAAAAACTCAAGCTGTTTCATGTGATGCTGGTTAGTAGTCCAGGATTCAGTACCATATAAGTGGGTGGAGAGGCATACAGCAGTATTTACAGATACTTTCGTCTAGATTCTCAAGTTGGTGTTTTCAAAGACTGGATCTGACATGCCCAAAAGAGGCTGAGGCATGGTTGATTCGTGCAAGGAATTCTGTATCAATGTTATGTTTATGTTTGAGCTCACTTCCAATTAGGTACTATTACCTACCTGTTTTACATATTTGCCGTTTATTATGAAAGAGGCTCTCCTGCACTGTTTCTCAGATGTATTATTTCTGTTTTATGGATATTTATTCGGAGCCCCACTGCATAGGATATGTTTGAAATGATGGTGAGAGTCTGTTGCAGGGCTTCTGGGTAAGTGCAAGGGCTGAACAGTCATCAGCATATTGCAGCTCTAGGAAATGAGCTATTTCAGTCTTTGATTGTGCTTGAAGACATTCGAGACTAAATCAGTCATTGTCTAGACAGAACTGGATTTTAATTCCATCATAAGGGTTAAATTGTTGATGACTTAAAAGGGAGACAGCAGTGAGATGATAAAAATGACAGGAGACAGGACACCTCCTTTCCTTAACCCGCCCCATCCCGACCACTTTTCCACCACTGACTCCCCCCACTCCTGACCATTTTTGGAAATTTATTTTTTTGGCTGAAACCCCTGCTTTTGGTGAGAAACATCGAAAAATCATAGAGAAATCGCTCACCTGAGGTTTAAAATACTCGATACAGGTAGTAGTACCTCCCCAGCTTACTGTGTTTTCTATCAGGTTGGCTCCAAAGAAAACGAGTTCTATGGGAGGGTAACCATTCCACACCACTCATAAACGGTATTTATTTATTTATTTGGTATGAATTTATATGTAGTACGAGAGGATATTGATTTTCACACAGTAATATAGGCAATATAAGCATTGTTTCACTCACAAAACACATCAACATACCTGACCTTTTTTGGCGACATTGCCTGATCATCATTTCTGACTGTTTCTTCCTCTAATGCTATGTAAAGTTTGTCCTCCACATTCTCATCGATTGGGGAATCACTCTGGCCCTGAATTTCGTACCGAGGCACGACATGTCTTTACTGGCCAGGTCACTGGTAACAGGTGAATTGCCGAGACAATGGCGTGCGGGGAGGGAGGGAGGTCATGTTGGGTAAGGCATTGTCCCTGTCTGGCATCTTGTAGAGGAAGGTGTCCCATGTATACGTACCCAAAATGTCGCACAAATTTTGAAAATTGTGCAAATTATGGACTTTGCAATTGAGGCGCGTTAAAGTACGTCAACGGGATTGGCAGTGACAAAATGTGTGGACGTTAATGCACGTCGACGGGAGGCCACGGGTTAACCCCACATCCATATTGAAAGGTTCAGATTTGCTCCCAAATATGGACACGGTCATTCATGTTGTTATGCGGGGTCTATAGGATGGTAACATATTTTGTTTGGAACTCCAAATTTTGAAAGACCATTAGTTCTCTGCTGACAATGTCAATTGCTTTTGCAAGATTGATGAATGAAAAATACAAATCACAGTGCTGCTCATGGCATTTCTCTTGTATCTGTCCTGCAACAAAGTTCTTATTACATGTACACTCAGGGAAATATTTACCTGATACTCCCGCCTACATGTGAATCTGAAATAAGTGATACTTAAGCAGCTGCCAGGTTCTCACTTTCTTGGTAACACTGAGTGAGGAGGAGAGGCGTGGGGGTGGGGTCGGTGGAGGGTTTGGGATGCTTACATCACAGTATAAAAGACCAGTCACATTAGTTCCGATGTATGGTCGTGGGGCAAAAATGAAGAGTCTCAGTTATCTGGGAGCTCACAATGAACCATCATGAATGTCGCACAGTGCTCGGAGGGAGGATTGTCTGTCTTCGACAAGCTGGGCACTCCATACGAGCAATAGCCCACGAGCTTCACGTTTCAGTCAACACTGTGAGGTTGTGGATCACAAGATGGCTTGAAACTGGAAACCTGAGTGACAACAGTGTGTACTGATAAGCTATAGCTATATGTCATTAAGGTGAAATATGACACAAATATCATTTGAGTATGTATGGAGTGTAATAAAAATGACATATATGGCACGCCTTGTAGGATGTATTGTTTATTTGTTACTCGGTATAACACAGAGAGGCAGCACCATCGCCCAGTGACGACATTGGAGGACGATGTTAGAATCTTAGAAGTCCGAGAAAACCCTTCATCAACGTAGTCAAAATTCAGGATTACCTTGGGCTTCAAGCATCTGCCAGGACTTTGGGGAACCATCTGCATGAGCGGGGTATCCATCATAGGGTTCCCGCGATTGAGGAACAGTTGACTGATGAACACAGGGCCAGCAGACTATGCTTTGCCCACCTCCATGCTGATAAGGGAATAAATTTCTGGGACAGAGTAGTTTTTGCAGATGAAAAAACGCTATGCCTCTACAACTCATGGACATCTTCACCTGTGGAGACCCAACAACACAAGGTAGTTCAGTTTATATCCAGTAATACATCTGCAGCTTAACAGGTATGTTAATAATAAGTTTCAGTTTTAGAAATTTCATCATGCTTGAGGAATATAATAATCTAACTTGCTATGTATTATACGGCAATCATTTCTGATTGTTTTATTCTTGTTTTTTATTCATATATTTATGTTTTCTTTTAGTACTATATGATACGTATTTCGTGGCAAAACATGAGTGTCAAGTAGTTGGGTCCAATGACTATAAGGGAAACACAGACATACTGCATTATTAGCACCGTTATCTTTCATCTCCCTTTCTCTGGGAGAAGCAGCCTAGGTATAGAGATAGGTAGATCTTTCACTAACGAGTGAAACATTTGTCATCAGTGATGGTATTGCATAACTAACATCAGCGTGAGGCCCATAACTGATGACCTAATAATGTTCCCAACAGTTACGATCGTCGCCATATCTACGAGGAGGCTCGGAATGGACACGTTACTTGTAAAATGTGGGGTTATATTACAGCTCATGGTCTTGGTGACATGATAAGAGCTGAGAGAAGGTTCACAGCAGAGAACCATATAAACATTTTGGAAAACTTCCTACCCTCTATGTGTAAGATAAATTGTCCATTTCCTCCTGGACCCATTATTTTCGTCCACGAGTAGTGCCCCATACACACGTCCAGAGCTGAGCAGCAGTGGTTTTCTGTCCGTGCTGACATACAGCCCTTGAAATGGCCAAGTAAGGAGTCAAATATGAACCCAGTCGAGCATGTGTGGGCTCACACTGGCCACACATGGGAACAAAGGAGGGAAAGGTCACCTGCGGAGTTGTTCGCCTACACACAGGCAGCCTGGGAGTCACTTGGAGCGAGGGCTCAGCCTGTCCGAACCCTTGTCAACAGTATGTCTGACGGGCTGCATGCTATTACAAGGGTGAAAGGTAGATGTAGTATGAGGTATTAATCTGATACAGGTGTTTGATGGTCCAGAGGAAGGTATTCAGATTTGATCATACCATGGTATGGTATCTGTTGAATTTGTTTTACCACCTTATGTCCTCATGTTCCCAGGTAATATAAAAATGAAACATAGTTTTACTGTCTGAATATATTCTTCTTGATCCTTATTTTTAAATGCTCAATGTAAATTATATCTAAAACCACTGATATATACTACTGGTATATACTCAAACTGATTATATAATCAACTTGGAATTCACTATATAACATGTCATGAATCAAACTGTGCACACACAAGCTGAAATGACATGATCTGTAATGCCCAAAATACCCTTGAGTATGAATATGAGTCTTAACTTTATACTTTCAGCAAATGTTTACGTGTGCATGATGTTTACATGGGACTAATTATAATCTTTATAAATTCTGTGTCATGACCACAATGTCAGATGCATTATGATTGGTCACTAATATTGAGACATCAGCGTCCCAAACCCTCCTCCACTCACCCCACCCTCTCGCCTCTCCTTCTCACTCACTGTTACCATGGAGGTGAGAACTTGGCAGCTGCTTCAATATCACTTGTCTCAGATTCAGTTTTTGGCGGGTGTATCAGGTGAATCTTTCCCCGAGAGTCCTTCGTTCCTTCCGAAATCCACATTGTGTTTTAGGAAGAGTTGACTCAGTCAGTGTTTTGTCAGTCTGGATAACATCATCTTCCCTAGTACTTTACTAGCTCTCACAAGGAACTAGATGCCTTTAATGGTGTGACAATTTGGGTGGTCCTCTTTCTTCTTGTAGATGGTTGTAGTATCATAAGTAAGCTATTCAGATGGAATTTGTTCTTGGTTCCAGATAGTCAGTATGAGATTATGGAGATGCTGGTGAAGTAACTGGCCACCCTTTCTGATCAATTCAGATGGTATGCCATTAGGACCAGGGCTTTTGTTATTTTTTAGAGATCAGATGGCCTGTACTATTTCTGCAAGTGTAGGTGGGACATCGAGATATGCCGCTCCATCGGTTTTTTTCGATTCAGTAAGGTATTGAAGTTTGTGCCCATCTTTCTAGAATTGCTTGCTTGTCTTTCAGGAGCCCTCCTTTGTCTGATAGAACAGGGTTTACGTGGTGTTTTGTTTGCTCATAGATGGTTTGAATGGACTTGTGGAACCCATGTTGGTCATTCATATCAGCCAGTTTTTGCAGCTCTTTTCCGTGTTCAGCCCACCATTTGTTCTCCATGTCATTTAGTTTTTCTCTGGGTTTCAGTTCTGAGATACAGAAATTCAGTTTTTAGGGTTAAGGAGCTAGGATCAGCCACCCAGTTGTTGCGTGCTCTATCCCTCATTGCAAGAAGGTCATTTATGCACTCAGCAGTTTCATCAAATCAGTCTTCATGGCTTTGAATAAAGAAGTCTAGTGTTTCTTCTGCAGTGCTTTGGAGCAGTCTTAATGTTTAGCCACTCTGTGTCTAGGTTTGTTGCATTGTTGCATGGATCAAGTGGTGAGCACAGAGTGTTGCGGGTGTTACAAGCTGTCACATGTTTTAAACTAGCGTAGTTTAGTTTCTTGGTGGATGGTCACCAGAATATTTGTGGATGTCTGACTATTTGTTGACTGCTTCATCAAAACAAGCGCATAAAACCATATATGGGAAGTGTTCCTAGGTGTCACCTCCCACCCACGTATTTCCCTCAGGGACCTGCTCCCACAATGGCATACTTTTCCTCATGGACCTCTCTTCCCAGATGAACCTGTTGTCTCTATGGACCATTTCACCCAAGAAAATTTTCCATGATTTAGTTTTCCTTAGACCCATTTTCCCGTTGACCTATTTTATCCACTGAATTATTTTTCCCCATGGGCCTATTCTAATTATGAACTTAATTTTTATATCAATGTATTTTAAACGACGTGTCTATTTCGCAATTGGATCTATATCCCCAAGGACCTAGTTTCCCTTGTGGACCTATTATCTCATGGACCTGTATTCTACATAAGCCTGTGTTCATTTATGAACCTATGTTCTCCACATTGGCAAAGACCACATCTTCACATAGACCTATTTTCTCTTATGGATCTATTTGCACCCACTGGACATGTTTTTGATTGGGCCAGTTTCCGCAGGGACACATTCACCATACAAACCTTTCCCATACAAACCTGCTCCGTTTTATCGATCTTCTTATCCTACTGGATTATTTCTTCCTCCCTTACTCACCCCGGCTGTCCTCCCACCCTGCACGTCCACCAACACAACCACCTAATTCAACCCAACTCATCCCAAAAACCCATAAACGCACCCATCCACCCACAGGCCGACCTACCCAATCAAACAGACCCATGCATCCACTCACAGACCCACCTACCCACCCTCTCATCCCATCACCAAACTCACTCAGTGTCCACGCACTGCACCCACTCACCATCCTCACCCATCTCACTCACTCTGACCAAGATC